>NW_003852408.1:18117087-18118132 GCF_000181295.1 Otolemur garnettii
AGTGAGAATCAGCCAGAAGGGTTTTAAGAGTTTTTGTGAAAATCTTGAACAGACTAAAACTTGAAGACTCCAGAGAGGACTTAAGGGCAAGTAAGGAAAATTGTACTAGAGACTGGAAGAAAAATGATCTCTCTTATTTAATGAAAGAATGTTCAACAACTGTGTTACCTACAGAAATGTGGAAGATAGAAAATGTCCCTAACAAACTGAGTGATCCAGCGGAGAAGATCTCTGGTCAGAATGTTGACTATAACCCCTAGCTTCTTCTTGCTGTCTAGAGTAAGATGTGAGTGGGGAGTTATAAGCTGAAGACTGGTTTCGAAGACTTCCAGTGTCTCAAGATGGAAAACAAGACCCAAATCAGAAGAAGCTAAAGGTACGATGACTCTAGAATGCTGTTACAGACTTCAGAGAGGCTGAAGGTAGTATCTGATGGTACTCCTTGGTCAGGAGAAAAAGGCCCTAAATAGAATTTTAAAATGTGTTTAATAAATTAGCTAAGAGGTAGAATAGAGGCTTATCGAAACGAGATGCGTGGGCATGCATTTGTCAGTGGAGTGGTCCTCAACAAAACCCTCAAACCCCCAACAAAACCCTACAAAACTGTCTACAGATCATATCACCAGAATCACCAGTTTAAATTGAATGGAGAGAGAAAAAACAAGAGATCTTCAGAGCCTTCAACTTACAAAATCACAAGGCAAGCTATCATTAGGCAAGAAAGGGTGACACAGGAAGAAATGAAAAATCCCAGAGACCAAAAGCAAAAGTCACAGAGAACATGTGAGGGCAGGAATAGGAATTAGTAGTAATTAAGAACTGTAAATATTTGACCATCTGAATTTAAAATCATTATGGGTCTATGCCTCTTTTGTGTTTCTGTTTCCTCCCATGTGAACAGGAATTATCTACAAAGTTATCCTCTGTCAGTTCTACTATTGTATGTTGTGCATGGGGAACCCTGAGGATGAACTGCCTCTTCAGTTCTAGATAGAGAGGAGATATACTCAAGCAGTTGTCTTGAAGTAATTTCACCCATGGAGAT
>NW_003852408.1:18119790-18125303 GCF_000181295.1 Otolemur garnettii
GTTTTTGGCAGGGGCTGGGCTTGAACCTGCCACCTGCAGCATATGGGGCCGGTGCCCTTCTCCTTTGAGACACAGCGCTGCCCTAGTTTATTATCTTTTTAAAGACTTCTTTCACTATGTTGATTCTGGTTTCATTCCTTTTTTCTGTAACAGTTATTATTATAAATAATGCTTTTCTTTGTGGTCAAGAATAAAACATTATCTATTGATTTTCTGTGTGGAATATGATAAACATATTATCTTCTTTTTTTCTTTTTCTCCTAGATCTTCAATTTTTCCAGATTTTTATGGAAATAATCTTGGATATTTGCTCTAAATTATTACCATAATATCAGTTTATTCTTTTACAGAATATTTGAAATAAAATTTTAAAGTATGATATCATATCAATAATAAATATGAACTTTGTACTCCGTTCTCTTGTTTTCATCACCCTGTTGTTTCATTCGTATGTTCCTTCAATTCTTAATTTTAGTTAATTAGTGAGAAGAATGGAATTTTGTAGAAATGTTTTTATTTGGAGGAAATAAAGGCAAATTTTGAACAGAGACAGGCTGGCTGTAGACTCCTCCAGCCCACGCTCTTTGGTTTTCGGTGCCTTTGGGGCTGTATTATGCACACTGTATGTTGGGGTAAGCTCACCACTTTGCCCCCTTTACACTCTGATTTTGGATGAGCTACTTTTTACAAAATATTATTCCATGTTTCTACCTTTGAATGATACATTTTTCTAATTTGGGGTGATGGTATACTTATTTTCTCTTTTTCTTTTCCTTTGCAATTGTAATGATAAATTTTCAGCAGATAATAAAATTCACAGCCCACAGTGCACTGCAAGTAACTCACATGTGATTCCTGAGGTTCCAAGATACGTTGATTTTGCCGACAGACACAGGTTCTCTCTAGGCAGGTCTAGGTGTCTTTCTATAGAAAGCATTTCAGTTGTATGAACTTTTGGAGATGCACAAAGCAGACGTGTATTCTCCCAGTTTTGAATGGCTGCCCAGACAGGATAGCCTTCCTGAATGCCTATACTATACTATGTAAAACTTATTTTTTTCATTTAATCTGTTCATGGAACCATTAATCCAATTTAGTCTTCATTTAGTATTGCAACAAACTTCAGGAGATAAAAGGCCACCACCAAATAAATGCTCCAAATCCCATAAATACCTGCGAAGATACTTAGCATGTTGTAGTTCGAATTGTACTTGGTTGCCTAGTATTTTAAAGGTTTGAGACAGAGTCAGCTTAGTGGGTACTAGAATGAATACATATTTAAGGATCAAAGCACAGATAATTATTTTCTCTATAACTACAGGAAATATTTTTAGTAACAAAGTTGCTTAAAGTTTGATCATCATAACATCTTTTTATTAAGTAACTAATGTATGTAAAACATAATGAAGAAATTAGAAGTCTGCTATTAATATGCATAATGCATGTTCTTAATGGACATTGACATATGAAATAGAATTAATTAATATTTCATAATATCTTTAAGTAGAGAATACTAGCTATTTCTAAGTTGGGCATAAAAGCATAAAAATATTATAACTAGAAGGCACTGTAATTTTTCCTACACCTCCTTGTAACTTTTTAAAGTTAGTTTAATGGCATTTATTAGATCAAAAATTACTTCACTATAAATTAGGCTTTATTCACTAATAGAGAATCTAAGTCTTTATTATAAAATATAATTTTTACACATATTGTTTTGTGTTTGATTCTGTAAATGTAAAGCAGGCCATAGTTTGATAACACCAGAATGGCTTTAATTTGTTTTATACTTTTAAACTATGGTGTATTTTTAAAGTTACTAATTTATTTAGATTTTTTTGAATTAGAAGTAGTTCTTAAGTACTCATATATAAAAAAAAAACAAGAATTCAGCTACTAAGAAAAATATAGCCATCTCAATTCAACATATAGTTATGTTCTCAGTTAATTCTACACATCATTGCCAAGCTAATCTTCTGCAGCAATATCTTCAATCACAGCATTTCTTTGCTTAAAAGCTCTTATTTTCATTGTTTTCTGAATAAAATATAGAAGTAATTGTCATCATTTGGCTATATCTTCCACTAAAACTCTATAAACAGCCTACATATTCATAAAACAGAATTGTTCTCTATTCTTTTTCTCATCCTTTATAATATACTTATGATACCTCTCCAGCTAAGCTTTTTTTCTCCATTATCACCAACTATAAAAATCCTACATAACCACAAAATCTACCTTAAAAGTTTTCATCATTCAGCCAGGCACAGTGGCTCACGTCTGTAATCCCAGCATTATGGGTGGCCAAGCCAGGGGTATCACTTGAACTCAAGAGTTAGAGACCAGCCTGAGCAAGAAGGAGACCCCATCTCCACTAAAAATAGAAAAAATGAGCTAGCTACTGTGGCAGGCACCTGTAGTCCCAGCTACTTCAGGCTGAGGCAAGAAGATCACGTAAACCCAGGAATTTGAGGTTTCTGTGATTTAGGCTGATGTAATGGCACTTTAGCCTAGGCAAAAGGGTAAGACTCTGTCTCATGAAAAAAAAAATTATCATCAATACTTTCCCTACTCCTTTGTTTTACGGGAGATCACAAACTAACTTTATAGTAGTTATTTATATGCATATCCTATCAGTCTCTAAAGTTGAGGGCCAGTTTTCCATCTCTATACCTCCTACAGTACTTAGTACAATGTCTAATACTACATAATTTGTAAGTTACTTATAACTTGCAGTTTAATTTCATTGACTCAAGTTAGAATATAAAATTACAGTACAGGAGAGTGACATCAGCAAAACAGCTGATTAGGCAGTTCTAAACATCTGTCCCTTCATAAAAACATTGGAAAACAAGCAAGAACTGTCAGAATCAACCTTGTCAGAACTCTAGGAAACAGTCAAAGGCACATAGTGCCAAGTAAATGCTGACTCAATAACCACACATTAACAATGGTAGGAAAAGTTGTGGCATTCTTACTTGCCCTTACCCAACCCCTTCCATGGTTGGGCTGAGTCCTAATGATGGCAGCTCACATTCCCAGTGTGGAACCTTGGCTCCTCGCTCTGGAGGGAGCAGAGCAAGATTAGAACAAATATATATGTATGTGTATGTGTGTGTGATTGAGATTTATCTGTTTGAACTTTTCTGGGTGCTACCCCAGGACTGACACGAGGCACTTATTTCTGCCTCATCTATCTTGGGTCCCACTATCCAAAAAGCAGCAGGTATTTCTCCAAAGGGTAAGACTAATGAATAACCTTCAGCCACCCACGGGCAAAAAATGTCCACTAACGTGTCATAGACTGGCTAAAACTCGAGAGGAAAATCCAAAAGAGAATTTCTTTGGGAATTTAAAGCATTCAAAAATGGAGAACTTAGAAACCAAGTACGTATTCAGGATAGGCTGCATGCTCAAAACAGACCTCAGGAAATCCTAAGCTTTACTAACAGACTAATCTATAGGCTCCAGGTAAGTAGGAAGTGAAGGTTGGGGCAAAGCTAAAAATGCATAGAACCAGTTTTCGAACACTGAGGCAGATGTTTTTTGGATTTTGGAGGCTTTCTCTCCTTTTTTTCCCCAAGCTCTTGGAATTTAAGGAAATTTCTATCAAAATGCTGACTGAACACAAGCTAAAGGAAAGGAAGAAATCAAAATGGATGCCATCAAGAAAGTAAAAATACAACCCATGGAGTGGAAGGAAATATTTGTAAATCTCATAACTGATAAGGGATTATATGGTTATATCTAAAATACATATCTGAAATATATAAAGAGCTCTGACAACTCAACAACAGTAAGACAACTTAAAAACAAGAAAAAAACTTTGTGACAGTTAATTTTATGTATAAACTTGCATGTATTTTGGGGGGGTATACCTGTGAGAATGTTTCCTGGAGAGACTGGGGTTATAAAGAAGCTCATCATCACCAATGCAGGTAGGCATAATCTAATCCATTAAAGGAACATATAGAATGAAAATGAGAAAAGACAAATGTACTTTCTGCTTGGGCAGGGGCATCCATTTTCTCTTGCCCTCAGACATCAGTGCTTCTGGCTCTCAGACCTTCTGGAACTACATCACCACCTTTCCTGTGCCTGAGACTTACAGACAAGATATCATGGGATGTTTCAGCCTCCATAAGTATGTGAACCAATCCCTCATAATAAATTTCTTTGTGCATACATACACACATATGTGTACTCATACATATATATGTATATTTTCTTTCTCTCTAATAATATATAAAATAGAATCTCTGTAAGTTCATCACCCAAGGGGCTGTAAAAAACTTGTCAACATACAGAGATAGTCAACATAAGAAACCAGGCCTGCTATACAGATATGTACATGTGATGCACATCCACTCTATGAAAATTAGGTCAACTAGGTCAATTTAAGGAAGGGAGGTAGACAACTATGGAGGTTCTACCATAAATATAGTCTTTGCTTCTATTTCTCTGATTTAATACAGACTTGAATAGACATTTATTCAAAGAAGATATATAAGTGACCAATAAGCACATGAAAAATTGCTCAACATCCTTGGTTATAAGGAAAATACAATCAATTCACAATAAGATACCACTTCATTTCTACTATATTGACTATACATAGTATAGTCCAGGATTATATAAGGAGGGAAGAGGAGGGAGAGTGAAGGTGAGGGTTAGACGGGGAAGAGGGAAGATATTTGGTGGGACCTCACTTAATGTGCACAATGCAAAGGTACGTTTCAAATATTAAGAGTAGAGTATAAATGTCTTACCACAACAAATAAAGTGAGGTGATAGCTATGTCAATCAGTTTGATGTAAGCATTCCACATGGTATATCAAATCAGCACATTGTATTCCATAAATACATTAATGTACACAGTTATGATTTAATAAAGAAAAAAGGACAGACAGAAGCCATTAATCCCAAAAAATAAAAAAAGAAAGAAAAACCATGCGTTGGCATGGATGTGGACAAATTGGAATCTTCATACATTGCTATCAGGAACTAAAAATGATACAGCCACTGTGGCAAATGCTTCTACTGTTCCTCAAGAAGTTAAACATATGCATGTGTACCAGTGTTGATCAGAGTCCCTGCTGTCAGAACTTTTGGGTATTCCCAGAAAAAGGAATAGCTGGCTCATATGGTAATACTATGCTTAGTTTTTTAAAGTCCAGAGTTTCTGTTTGGGGTGATAAAAAATTTGAAATGGAGTCTGGTGATGATTGCATGATATTGTGAATATAACTCTGTCACTAAATATTTTATACTTAACAATGGTTAAAGTGGGAAATGTTATGATATATATTTTATCATAATAAAATATAGTATTTTAATTTTACATTCAGGTAGTGGATTATTTAGTGTTTAAATAATCAGAAAATGGCAGAGTTAAATTCTAAAAACTTGTTTATTTTAGTTTCAAATATACAAATATGTCATAATTTATCAGTGTTTTATACAAGGTTTAACACACTCAATCTAAAAGCAAAAAGAAAAACTAGCATGTGTAG
>NW_003852408.1:18125368-18126758 GCF_000181295.1 Otolemur garnettii
AAAAAAAAAAAAAAACTGATTTACAATATCAATTGTTCTTGAAAATTTCTAATTAATATATTTTAAAATTTATTAAAATCCAGTTTTCAAATAAACTAATAAAACCTTAGAGATAAATGCTTATCTTAATTGTTAGCTAGGATTACTGTTGGTCGATGGCATGTAACTTGAAATGAAAAATGAAATTAAACATATAGCAATGTGATAATATATATATTACACTCACTGTAATCAAAAGCAACCTAATCACTTTCTTTGGTAACAGAACAATTATGGCATTAATATGATTAGTGTAGGAAAACTGTAGTCATGCTTAATGAAAATTAGGTCAGTTCTGTCAGTATTACGAGCAAAAGGTGTAATTATGTAAACTAAATGGGTAAATGTACTCTCTGCCAAACATTCATTCAGTACATTCAGTACATGTTTTTGAGCATTTACTCTGAATGCTAAAAATATGCATGTAGTATAAATTATGTGACTTGTCTAGGTGCAAGCATATCCTTGGAAGAAAGACATCTACAAACTATTCCAGTGAGGCCAAGCTGTAATTTTCCCTAAAGCACTATGCGTGCAGAACTTATCCCCAGCCATTTTCATCAGTAGTGTGTTGTCATAAATTCTTAGCATTATTTGAGTAACATTTTTGCTACTGCTATGAGGCGTGCCCAGTTTCTTTTTGCTCTGTGTACAGTGGAAGAATAGATGCTTTGGGCCACATATTAAATACACAAACACTAAAGAAAGCTGGTCAGAGAAGAAAAGGTCCATTTATACCTTTTGCAATACGTGTACCCAACACCACAGACAAGCAAAAACAGTTCTCACAAAATCCTGTGTGTGGCCCACGGGCTACAGGTTGGACATACCTGGGTATTCTACTAAGGTCATAAACAGGTCATGAGGGAAAACCCCTGATAAATGGGCTTACTGTCCATATAAAAATAGCCCAAGGGAACGTTTCTGCCCTCTGCTGAGTGAACACAGAGCAAGAAGATCTCTGAAGCGAACGCAGGCCTTCACCAGACACTAAACCTGCTGGGATACCTTCACTTTCCAGCTTCCAGAACTGTGAGAAATAATTTTCTTCTTTGTATCCGTTACTCAGTCTGAGGTATTTTGTTAGAGCAGCCCAGTTAGACAAAGACAACTACCATGTCCTTTTTTCAAACTGCTAAATACGTATAATCACATAGTTAAAGAGTGTCTGCTTTCTTTCACATATCACCTTCACTCATTTATTAAACTGTGACACTTGAGTGGTGGAATCAGGTCTTAGGAGTTTGTGTTAGTCTCTCTGTGCTACTATAGCAAAATACCTGGGATTGGATATTTATAGAAAACATAAATATATCTCCCAGTTCTAGAGTCTGGGAAGTATCAGAGTAAG
>NW_003852408.1:18127318-18134132 GCF_000181295.1 Otolemur garnettii
GAAGGGAACTAGTCAAAAAGCTAGTTAATCATTGTCTAAGGATCCAGGATTTGAATTTAATTCTTCTGAATCTAAGTCCAGTGAAGTTTCCACCCCATCAAAAAGCTGACATCAAAAGAAAGGCTTTAAAAAAAGTAGCTGATGTTTTGAGTTTGTAGATAAATCAACAAATTGAGACAGCTGTGTGGACATAGCTGTATCCATACAATGCCTTGAACATTATAGAAGCTAGACTACCTTTACACATTGAAATACACTAATAACTGGCCATTAAGTAAATTATTCATTGATATGCCATAAAAGGAAGCATATCCACCATAAACCCCTACTGTTATTTAAAATACTGCTATTATCCTTTACGTACCATAGAATGGAATTAAATTTATTATACATAGTAATTATGCAAAGAACTTCAACAATTAATAAAATGTACATAAAGTCTATAAAACACTATACACCTATAATATATATTTAACCTTAAAGTAAAATGTTAGCTCAAATAAATATTAAAAATGATGACAACTTAATTTATAATTATCTTATTTCACTTTATAGTAATCATAGCATGGGTTAGGATAGAATTTTCATTTTAGTTCTTTCACTAAATGTGTTTCATATTTTATGTCTATTATACATTTTTCTACATTATACTATTTAAAATAGACTTTAGAATCACAAATAAAAAGATTCTATTCCTTTTCCCCAAAATAGTTTTAGCAGTATCTGAATCTTGTGAGTTATTTCATCTATGAGTTAGACCTGTCTTTATTTTATTTCTCTTTACTTTGATCTTTTCATACACCCTTAAGATTCAACTTTGTTTGATTCAAGGGGCTTTATTGGGTAAAATTCAGAATGACAGAAAACCAATTCCCTAATAGATATCTAAGGAGAGATAAATAGATTTGTAGCCTGCCGTATTTGGTGAGTTTAATGTAAAGAAGTTACCGATGGGAGATTTTATCAGACAGAACACAGTTTGATGCAAAATGGTGGTAAGACCTAGTATAATTTTAATGTACTTATAGTGGAAAGTAAATAAGAATATCTATGGTAGGTATATGGAATATGACAAGTTCTAATGTAAAAAATTATAGGATTAATGGAGACTACTTGAAATTACAGGCAAAAATAGTATAACTGAATCAAACCAACTTTTCAAAAGTTGAAAAAGCCCGAGAACCTCCTGCCGAGTTCAGTTAAACTCTGGGCTCGAAAGGTGAGCACTTACTGAATCTGTCAGAGCTTCATGCGTGACCTGCAAGCACTGTACCAGCTTGGAGCCAGGAGGAAGCAGAAGAAAATAACTGGCTGGGTGTGAATCTCATCTTTCCCTCATGCTTCCCTTAATGAAGAAAGGAACAGAGGTGACCAGAGTAGGTCACATACCATATCAATCAACATGAAATATCAAGGCATAGTCAGCAAAGGCAGCGCTGGAAGATGAGGGGGAAATGATCACACTAGCAGCCAACAAGCAATTAGTGAAATTCATTTAAACATTATATAGGTTCTAAAAAAAGGTACCACTATTTTAAATAATGCATATTTTCCCTTTGTTATAGAAATGAATGCATACTGTAGAAGATTTGGAGGAAAAAATGCAAAGATGTATCAAAGAAAATTTAGAAAGTCACCCTTAATCTCATTATTCAGAGAGAATTATTTTTTAACATTTTGGCAGGTTTAAGAAAAATTTTTTCCTACACTATTATTCTCTCAGCTATGTTTGTATTAATATTTTTTAAAGGTGTTATATAGCATATAAAGTTTTCTTCTGCTATTTTACCTAATCTGATATTAGAAACATTTTCTTGTTATGAATTTTATTAATGTTTTATGATATATACTTTCAACTCTTTAACACACTAAAATTGTGGACTTGTACATTAATGTTAGAAAATTGTCCAAAGTGAATATTCCAGATTAAGAAACATTTATTTTAGGAAATACATTAAATCTCAGTAGGAACAATGAGAGACTGGGCATTTAAGCTACAACTTGTTCTTAGACCTCTGAGGCTCAATGTGATAGAAGCTCCCTTCTGTCTCTGCAGGTGTAACAAAGAAAATGGAACTCTTATCTCTTTCCAGATCCCAGTCTAAAGGAAAAGGTCACCTACCATAGTTTTTCCTCTGCCTTAGCTCCAAACTGCAGAAATGCTATTTTAGGCAACCAATACTGAGGCATCTCAGGTCTCCTTCTCCCATCTAGACCTCAGTTATAGAGAAGAAGATTTAACTTGAATATAGTAGACTAAGAATTCTGAACTCCAATCACTTTTGACCTAACTTACATATAGGATCAAGGTACCAAAATAGGAGAGTTTTCAAATATTATACTTATCAGCCAAAGATTTCAAAGTCACCATTATCAATAAGAACTAAAGAAAACCATATTTAATAATTAAATAAAAGTATGAAAGCAATGCCTCATTAAATAAAAATTATTATTATTATTATTATTTTTTGAGACAGAGTCTCACTACGTTGCCCTCAGTAGAGTATTGTGACATCACAGCTCACAGCAACTTCAGATTCTTGGGCTTAAGTGATTCTCTTGCTTCAGCCTCCCAAGTAGCTGGGAGTACAGGTGCCTACCACAACACCTGGCTATTTTTTTGTTGTAGTTGACATTGTTGTTTTTAGCAGACCCAGGCTAGGTTCGAACCTGCCAGCCCCAGTATGTGTCCGGCACCTTAACCACTGAGCTATGAGCACCAAGACAATAAAAATTATTTTTAGAAAAGAATTTAATGGAAATTTTGGAGGTAAAAGCACAATAATTAAAATGAAAAATATTCAATTGAAGGGTTTTACAGTGGATTTGATTTGGTAGAAGAATGAATCAGCAAGCTAGATTTGTAAAGATTATACAATTTGAAAAACATAGAGCTTAATATTAAGAAAAATGAACATATTTGGAGACATGGACACCAAAATACAACTAATAGATGTATCGTAAAGGAGAAAGGATACAGAAAAATATTGAAGACATGATGACTGAAAACATCTCATTTTTAAACCATTTAACCTATACATAGGAAGAACTCAAAGTAGAATTTTAAAAAGAGAGATTCACACCTACACCCATCATAATCAAAATGCTCAAAGAAAAAACATAGAGAAAATCTTGAAAGCAGCAAAAACAAATGATTCATCATGTACAGGGGAAATAATATTAGCAGCTGACTTCTTATCTGAAACCATGAAGTTGAGAGGCAATACATGACATAGTTAAGAATATTTTATCCAGTAAAACTAGACTTGAAATTTATATTTCAAAAAAGGAACAAAAGACTTCTCATATAAGGAAAATGAAGAAAATTTATTTCTAGTAAACCCACTTTTTCAAAAATACTAAGTGTTTTCTACAGGCTGAAAGCAAGTGACATCGGGTAGATAGGAAATTTGAGCAAGTTTTCAAAGACTATAATTTGAAAAGGCATCATACAGATAATCATGCTGCCACACTTGATGTATATGAAGAATCGTGTTGTAATGACAAGATAGGGGAACTGAAAAATAAGACTCTTCTCAACAATAGAAAAAAAAATTTCTGTTACAACTCAGATGAATCCCTATAGAATAACTAATTATGTGGTAGCATATTTAATACCAAAAAATTCTGAACCATTTACTGACGGTGAGTATATTAAGCAATTTATGGAAGGCATGGCAGATATGAGTCACTCTGGAAAAAAAAAAAAAAGAGAGATAGTTCTAAGATCAGTTTTTCTCACCAGACTTTGCCAGGCAAATTGAACACACGGTCAATCTACTGGAAGAAGTTCGGTGAGCAAAGCCGCAATTTTAAATTTCATGCTGTGGTGATGAATGACAGCACTGATGCTACAAATACAGCTCAACTTGCCATTTTTATTAGAGGTATTGATGAATGATATAATGGCCCGGAAGAAATGGATTCTTTAGTGCCATTAAAAGATACGACTAAATCAAAAGATTTACATTAAACAGTAAAAAAATGTTAAAGTGATTTTCTTTGTCCATTGTCAACATATCTGGCACAACTACTGATGGCGGCCCAGTGATGGTAGGTAAGAGAAAGGGATTTGTAATAGCATAGATGATGCTATTGCCACCTGAAATTCACTTTTAAGGATGTATGATTGCATAATACATCAACGAAAGTTATGCACAAAAGTTTCTAAAATGGATAACATCATGCAAATTGTCCTCAAGACTGTGAATTTCATAAGGGCCAAGGGATTGAATTGTTACCATTTCCAGTAATCCTTTAAAAATATCAATGCTGATGATGGTGACATCATTTACTTTTGTTTTACTTTTCAGAAGTAAAATGGGCAAGTTGAGGGCAAATATCAAAAAGATTGTATGATTTGCAACTTCGTAATTAAGTTGTGTATGGTATGAAAAATCAATTTTGTGCCAAAACGTGATGATGAAAACTGGCTTACAGATTTAACATTTTGAATGGATTTAACTGCTTATTTAAAGGAATTAAACATGCATCTTCAAGGTAAAAACCAGCTTCTCAATAAAATGTTTCAAACCATAACTATATTCCAAATGAAACTGACACTGTGACAAGTTCAAATTAAGGCAATTTTATTCATTTTGACATATTGGCTAAACACAGTTTTATAAATAGTGAAAAATATATAGCCTTGCTTTTCAATTTGATAGAAGAATTTAAGAACAAATTTCAAGATTTCCCAGAAAAAAATCATATTTTGGTGAATTTACATCTCCCTTTTCAATTGATATAAATATGTTACCTATCAATTTTCAAATGGCATACATAGAACAGCAATCTGACATTGAACTTAAAGAAAAAAAGAATTTTAAAGAACTTAAAGAAAAATCATGTTTCTTTACTGGACTTTTATAGGTCTCATATTCCCAGAGACAAATATCCCTCTCTTCACAATCATGCCTTATTAATGTCTTCATATTTTGGTAGCACTCTCATTTGTGAACTAATATTTTCAAGAATGAAGCACATTAAGAATAAAATTTGAACCAAAATATCTGATGAGCACCTTGAGAACTCGCTGAGAATTGCAATGACTTCCACCAAACCCAGATATTGATGTGCTAGTTTCTCGAATATAATGTCAAAAATTCCACTAGTTTTATATTGCCTACTTTCTTTTATTTTTATAATAAAAAATATAAAAATAACTAAAAATGTATTATTAATTAGATGTGTACATGTTCATAGTAGTATTGTTTACAATAACTAAAACATGAAGTACCCCAAGGATCTACCAATGAATAAAAGGATAAGTAATTGTATACATAGCTGTCCTTCAGTATCCATGGATTTAGTTTTAGTACGCCTCACCCTACAGATACCAAAATTCATAGGTTCCACAGTCAGCATGGGGTGCCCATGTATACAGAAAGTTGACCTCCCATATCTAGGTTTTGAGCTTCTTGAACACTATAGATTTGATCCATATTTGGTTGTGGATATGGAACCCACTGAAAAAGAGGACTGACCGTATTTATAGAAAAACTATGCGTATAAGTTTACCCATGTAGTTCAAACCCATGTTGTTTAATGATCAACTGTACATACAATAAACAGTATTCAACTTTCAAAAGAAAGGAAACTCTGACACATGCTACAACATGGATAAAACTTGAGGATATTTGCCCCATGAAATAAGCCAGTTACAGAAAGACTAATAGTATACGATTTACTTATGTGAAGTACTTAGAAGAGTCTAATTCATAGAAGCAGAAAATAGAATGGTGGCTCTAGATTCTAGGACACGGAAGAAAAACTTGGAGGTGATCTATGTGTGGCTTATAATTGCCTTTTATTATAAGAGATCTCTATGAGCCCTCCTTGAGAATATCTGTTTTCTGAAATTTGGTGCTTCATCCTCTACTTTCCTTATTTATTATAACACTTTGAAACATTTTATATCCTTTTTCATTTTTCCCTGCATTTTATTATGGCCTTAATTATGTGTCATCTGTAACAACTTTTTCAATTTTCTTCAATATTAATTGTGTTCTTAACTTACTATTAATGTATTTTTTCTACTTTTATATTTAGGTTTCCTTAAATCATCTATAGTCTAAAACTGATTTAAAACAATTTTCTGAAGAGAATCCTGGTATTTCCAATGGGTTACCCTGTGGGTCATCCCTGAGTGATTATCCCTCAGTAATGTGCTGAGAACATACTTATTATATGAAGCCACTCTATGAAACTCATCATTACATTTATTATAAGGATATTGTTGAGAACATCATTTAATGTGTCTGCCTATGTTCTCTTGTGATCTTTATCAGTTAAAAATCCTTCCTTAGTATCAATACAGTTGTGTCTTTGTCTTAAACACTTGGTTTTAGTGCACATCAAAACATTCTCAGATACGCAAATGAAAATGAATGTGTCCTTTGCTAGGCTATGTGAAAACTCAAATCTGAATGTGTGCTTCAACATTATCAAGTGAGTTATTATAGCATATATCTGATTATTATTTCTGGCACCTTTATTGTCCTCATTATTGCTTATTTTTTCTATTTCTTCCAACTTTAATTTATACTTTTCATTTATGCTTATAAACTGATTTAAATATTTTCTGGAAAGGAAAACCAAATTAGGTGAAAATTAAGTCTGGTTTAAGCATTCTTTTGCCTCTTATTTATATTTGGGGGGGGTATATGTGTTTTTATCTTTTACATACTGAAAAGTATTTAAATTAGAAATTAGAGAAATCATGGCAAACTCTGCTATATTACCTTGATATTGAATATTTCTCTATCTTAAAGAAATATATTACTATTGTGATGTTGAATTCATGTGTACCCTA
>NW_003852408.1:18136435-18137729 GCF_000181295.1 Otolemur garnettii
TTTTCCTATCTAAAAATATGGTTTCATGTGATAAAGTGTTTAATTCCATCCGTATTTTTATTACTTGATATTTTTGTATCAACCAGTTTACATCTTTTATTTTGATTTGATGCACTTAAACATTCAATTTATTTCAATGGTAATTGAATCAAATCTTAATTTTTTAAATAAAAACTATTTTAATAATTCCAAAATAGCATTTTGCTTAATGTTAGTACTTAATGTTTGCTGTCTCAAAAAACTGTTTTGAAATAATTTGAGTTTTGAAGTCATAAATAAATTATATGCAAATAAATTAAATAGCATTTTGATTACTTATATTTAAAATAGTCTTATAATTACAGCATTTGTCTCTCTAACATTGAGACTGTTAAATTAACTTCATTAATACTGATAAATGTACACACATAAATATGTGAGCATATATACACGTGCATATACAAATCTTAAATCTTAAATATAAAATAAATGTGATTTTTTAACCTCACATAAACTATGGCTATATGTCATTTTATTTCAATACAAATTAATTAGTGAAGAAATATGTTAATCCCTTCTAATTATTAGCACTGAGGAGGAATTAAATGTATCTATTCATTTGATTATTTTTGGTGGGAAGTGGATAAAAGGTGTTGTGTCTTATATGGCAAAGCACTTGTTTTGATTGATCATAATAAAGTTAAAATATATCATGTTACAAAACACATACATATTCAGGCTTATTGGAATATGTATATATTTAGTTTCATTTACATTCATCTTAATTACTTATTTAGTTTCTTTGGTGTTTGAGATAACGCAGAAAGTACACTTTATTTAACATAAGTTGGATACAAATTATAAAACTCATATGTGAAATAGTATTTGTTGTAGAAAATAATAGAAATAAATTTAAAAAACTTAATGACATTTATCTTTTTTATTTATTGAACTATGTAGATTGGTACAAAAGAATATTCCCATCAGATCTATTTCAGTAGACATTTGCTTGAGGCATTCTTCATGTATATACACAAAGCCACACTGGTTGTGAGGGAACTTTTCAATTTTTTTATCATGATATGGCTTGCTAAATGAAATTTCAATGTTACCTTTAATATGTTTTTCTTCATAAAACATATATTTCTAGAAAAGTACTCAGTAATTATGTACTTTTGAGTGGCATTAAAGTGAAAATGTGGGTTTTTTCTTTATTTTTTGTACCTATGTGTTTTCGCCTAATAATAATGAGATATCATTTCAAGCCTATATGTCAAGGGGGAACTATTCCCTGAAATATAAATGAAAATACAAG
>NW_003852408.1:18138351-18140579 GCF_000181295.1 Otolemur garnettii
GATCTCAAAACAATAACCAGGGTCATTTTATTAGAGTATAAGAAAGATTGAAACTCCCCTGTCTAAAACTCTCTAGTTACTTCCCATTTCATGGAAAATATAGGTAAACATTCTTGAAATGGTTTCAAGGCCATATGTTACACACACATCACTCATGTAACTGCTTTAGCTCTGTTGGTGACTCATCTACTCACTTTATTTTAGTCACATTGGCCTTGTCATCAGTCACATGGGTCCTGCTACCACCATAGGAAAGTCCCTACTCAGAAAAGCTTGGGATACCCTCCTCCCAGATATCTGCTTGGCTTGCTGCCTTGCCTTGCTCAGGTTAGCCAAATGTCAACTTCATAGTGAGAATTTCCCTGCCCTTCATGTTTACAATGGCAAACTTATCTAATGCCTGCCATTCCTTTTCATTTTCTGTATTTTATATTTCTCTACAAAATGTATTAACTTTAAATAATATATGAAAATAATTATTTTATTATTATTTACCATTTGGCTTATTTTCTGCCTCCCAATACATTGCCATCTGCATGACGGTAGTAGTTTTTATCTATTTTGCTCATTGGTACAGCGTAGTGACTAGAATGATGCATAGAACCAAATTAAGTGCTTAATGCATAGCTGTTGGATCTATAAACAAATAGATGACACCGTGAGCTCAATCACATGGAAGGTACTATTTGTATTTAATTTTTTTAACTAAAAGCAGTAAAACTAATGCTTAGCAGTCAATATAGTCAATGCTACTATAAAATTTAAATACTTGGTGTTTTTAAATAAAATCCTCATCATTGAATCAGTGTCCTACTAATGAGGACACATGTAGTGGCATATTTCTTTCATGATTTACAACTTGTCTTATGAGTATTAATTAAATTTCATACAAACCAACCAGTTGAACTTAAAAGTTGTAGCTCCTGGCTAGTAGGACACAGCTATACTGAACTCCCACAGTACTGCAACATGTGGTAACGCTGGAAAGTGAGAAGGGGAAAGGCAGGGAAAAGGAGAAAGAGCTGCATACACACCTCTTATTATGCAGAATTTCCATTACCACTCCATCCAAATCATTTTGAGAACACTTTAGGGCTTATCTTGGTTACCTTAATAATAGGTGATGAAGAAAAACATATCACCTAAAAAATGTTCACTGGTATCTTTATTAGATCCCTCAGGCTAAAATGCTGTGACAGACTAGAAATACAACATCTCAGACAAAAATAAAAGAGTATTTTCTTGTTGCCGAAGAGTCTAGAAAATGTTGCAGGCCAACTAGAGAGACAAAAGTAGCTTTACTTCAAGCTGATCTACAATTGCTCTGTCATTTTCAGGGATGGGCTTCTTCTAAGAATATAGAGGGGAAAGAACATACGAATCATGCCATCTATCACTTCAGCTAATGTTCCATTGTACAGAACTTAGTGACACAGCTACACTTAACTAACAGGAAGGCTGGGCAATAGCATCTAGGTAGATAGCCAGGTGGCCAACTAATATGGAAGAAGAAGTAGGTTCTGATAAACGGTTCAGTATTTATTCCATATTTTGACCCTTTGTCCACCAAACATCTGTCCCGCCCATTCTTCCAAATGTACATAATTAATTGACTTTCTCCCTCCCACCACTCAAAATAGAGACAACCCAAAGACTCAGTACTACAAGTATTTTGCAGTTCATGATCTTTGTATGATGCATAATCCGCTCCATTGGGTTTAGAGATCTCATTTGTCCTTAGGTGATCAACTAAATAAAATAAAAGTTTCCTGCTCCTCACCACCTCCGACACAAACACAGATGCAATGGTTCATCAAGGACAGGAGAACTGCAATATAAACTGCAGTAAAGAGAATAAACATGTTGGAAACAGACAAGCATCAATGGTCCAAGTGATGACAGAATCCTAGGCAGGCATCACAAGGAACTTTGTGGTAGTTCTGAAGAAAGCTCCTTGACTGGACCATGGCTCTTTCTCCCAGAGGAGCTTCTTTACCATTATTCTTTGAGGCTTTTGGCTTTGTTCCATGGCAGGTTCATTCTTGTCCATTATCCTCTGTGGCCATTTTTGAACTGAGTACTTTCCCGGTGAACTTTCACTTCCTTTGGATGCAGGTTTAGGACCTCAAAGGCTCATGGATTCTGATTAATATAATTCTTCCAAAAACTTAGTAGATTTTTGACATATTTGCTTCTTGACAATGTGATTTAGCAGTAATCACAAAGTA
>NW_003852408.1:18140599-18141336 GCF_000181295.1 Otolemur garnettii
TAAAGAGTGTTTTTCCATTTTATAGTTCACCTTGGTGTACAACTTGCCTAAAATAACTGTATACATCACTAACAGAAGATAGCTCACCATCACAGAATCTGAACATTTTGCATTCCCTCACTTAATTCTAACTGTTCTCTTTACCAATAGCCATTAGTTTCTCTCATCTCATCCAGCCCAGACACTATGATTGGCTAATGATTTATTCAATAAGAAGCAGGTGATACTAGTGGGCAGCGGGACATTCAGTTCTCTTGAGGAGAGACTTTAGATGAGTGATGAGAAATCATTCCTCACTCTACAGCTCTTTCTAGAATACCAATTGATGTGTCTCATTGGAAAAGCCTTTTATACAGTTTATATTAATATCCTAGGGTAAAGTAAATGAACCGTTTGCCTTTCAGATGCCTGAAAACGTAACAGGTCATTTGTTTTCTATTCTCCTCACAATTCACAATACCTCAGGAACTCCTGTGGGATTTAGCTTGCAAATTTATCCAGAATACCAACAACTGTTACCTTGACTGTTCCCAACATGGCTCAAACCTTCTCACCCTTTTGCCTAAATTGTTGCAATTGCTTCCTAGCTGGTCTTCCTGCTTTTATCTGCTTTTACTCTTTACCCATGCTCTACTGCAGCCTGATCTCAAAACAATAACCAGGGTCATTTTATTAGAGTATAAGAAAGATTGAAACTCCCCTGTCTAAAACTCTCTAGTTACTTCCCATTTCATGGA
>NW_003852408.1:18141568-18157703 GCF_000181295.1 Otolemur garnettii
TCATGGATTCTGATTAATATAATTCTTCCAAAAACTTAGTAGATTTTTGACATATTTGCTTCTTGACAATGTGATTTAGCAGTAATCACAAAGTAAGCATGGTTATTAAACATGCTTTATTTTTCTCTCTCTTTGTAATCTCAAGGGCATCTAAAACAATATAAATTGATGCAAGTATATCTGACTTATCTCCCACCTTTTGGGGTCTGGAAACTGTTGAATTTTACAGCCCTCTGTTTCATCCTTCTTTGTTACAAACCACTCAGTTCTTACCTGTATAATACTTTTTTAAAGCATCTGAGCAATTCCCTAAGTTACAAATATCTGATTACACACAACTTGTACTTACGAATGGAGGCTATTACAGGGAATAGGAACCTGTTCCAACTTATATATAAGCTCAACTTAAGAACAAACCTACAGAACCTGTCTCATTTGTAACCCAGAACTGCCTGTACTCAGTAGCATTTTGACAGTCTCCAACTCTTTTCCCCTCAAGCTACAAGCTAAGCAGGCACATGGTCTACCTCCCAAATATCAGAGTGACTGTGATATAACTGCCAAATACCAGCTACCTTGTAAGAAACGAAGCCAGGAGTCAACCAGAATACCTGACCTGATATTATAAACAGCAAATGCATTGCATATCCTCTAACTGCTTCAAAATTGCTGCAGTTTTAAGTTACTTGTAATCTCATTGAGGGCAGTGATTGAGTCTGAGAATTTTCTTATGTCTCTACATAGCCCAGCACTGTTAAAAGTCATTTCATGAATACTTGAATACTTATTGATTAATGCTACACACAAATGCCTCTGAAAAAACACACATTATTTTTTATAGCTGACTGAGATCTTTTCTGATTTTTCAATCCAATTTTCATCATTTTATAGATTCATATAAGATAAGAAAAGCACAATTATTATAGTTTAGATTAGATGAGGCAAGGAGAATACTTAAACTATTTTTTTTCTTATGCGCTGCTGATTCACTCTTTATTCATTCATATAAAAAACCCACCATGTACCAAACACTCCCCACTTAGCTTACACAGGAGTATATGTGTGTATGTTTGTGTATGGGCAAATGTTCAAGTGTGCATGAATGCTTTAGGACTTAACCTTAAAGAATATATTTAAAAATTGAAAATCGAGGTAGAAATCAGTGATCATTAACTATAACAGATCAAAATTTCTACTTTACATATATGATCATTTGGAAGATCATCAAAGTGCTACTATTAATTACTCACAGAAACTATAAGTGCCACAGATATTGTTCATAGATTCTAATTAGCTCTTTGTAAATATAAACCTCAATCCAAATTTTTTATACTGATTATGCTTCACAGGGGTCCAACTTTTTATTGAGGAGCTAAATGGATGCTCTTGCCAAGTACTATCCAGTTCAGAAATGGTCACAGGGCTAGGGATTTAAGATCAACTAAGGGATACGCAAGACTGAGTTAAGGACTCAAAGGAAAGGTGAATGGTAAGAGACAAGAATATGTTCTAAACTGTTTCTTCTCTGGTGAACAATAGCATCTACCAATATAAATTTTTTTATTAAGAATTATGTGGTATCAAACTAACCCAGCACAGCACAGCTTCCACTACCACCCACCTTACCAAAGCAAAGTCACTAAGCCAGTTACCATTACCCATGAAATTTTATTTTATTTTATTTTTATTTTTATTTTTTTTTTTGAGACGGAGCCTCAAGCTATCCCCCTGGGTAGACTGCCATGGCCTCACAGCTCACAGCAACCTCCAACTCCTGGGCTCAAGCGAGTCTCCTGCCTCAGCCTCCCAAGTAGCTGGGACTACAGGTGCCCGCCACAATGCCCGGCCATTTTTTTTGGTTGCAGCCATCATTGTTGTTTGGCGGGCCCGGGCTGGGGATTCGAACCCGCCACCTTAGGTGTATGTGGCTGGCGCCTTAGCCGCTTGAGCCACAGGCGCCGAGCCTACCCATGAAATTTTAAACCAAGACACTAGTTTAGACATATCTCCACAGTATTGATCCATGTGTAATTATAAATTAGAACTCAGTGCTTCAATATGACTTTAAAAGATAGATAAACAGCTGCTACAGGAAAAAAAAATCAATTTCTCATGAAATACCACCCTACCCCTTTCAGAACGACCATTATTAAAAAGTCAAAAAACAACAGGTTCTAGTGTCAATTTAGAGAGAAAGAAATGCTTATACTTTGTTGATAGTATGTCTATGGAAAACAGTACAGAGATCCCTCAAAGAAATAAATGTAAAACTCTCATTTGATCTACCTTTAGGACAGAATGAACAAAGGGAATAAAGTATAATTATTAACACCTAGACCCTTAGAGAGGGGGCCTTTAAAGCTGAAACTCAGCCTCTGAGATGGGGCCTGTGTCTCTTGGTTGGACAGAAGGCCTTGCAGGGTAGGGGACATAGACTACTGAGAAGGAGGATCCTATTTGCTGGGCTAATGTTTCTAGTGACAACATGATGAGGCCATTTCTCTAAGTGTTAAAAAAAACTACTAATGAATTTCTGCTGCTGTGATTAGAATGAACTTCTGTTGGTGAGATGAGGCATAGCTGGAGTGATTGTGTAACTGCAAGTCCACAAGAAACACATAGGAAAGAGGTAGGAAGAAGCAAGTCCCTTTCCTCCCCATGCAGGCTTGTGGTCTCCTGCAGGAATTCTCTGCAGGCAAAGTCTACTGGACGGCCAGTGGCAAACAAGAAATGGGGTTTGCAGAGTCCCAGCCTCAACATCGTAACAGCAGAGTATAGAAGAGAGCATTTGGTGAAAAAAGAGCTTAACAATTGGCACATGTCTTTAGGAAGTAATCAGCTTATGCACAGAACTTAGCTTATCCTCTTACTGAATCCTCTCAGAAAACATGTTGACATTTTGAAAGCACCTACTTACCCTCTCTTTTTAATACGTTATTCATGATTCAGGAAGAGTGTTTTATGCGTGACCCTAAATCAATACTCTCAGCCTTTAGAGTGAGTCTTTCTCTTACAAATAAATTACAATAGATCTGTGACAATTGTTTCCTAACTTTTCAGGTATCACTATCCCTTATTCAGGATCTGGGCACTGCTTCAATGATGAAAGTGATCAGAAGTCTATGGATAATTTGTAATTCCACAGCTGAAGCAATTAAGGTATTTGATAGCAGCTAAATTTATCTCTTTATATCATATTTATATGCCTAGCCATCTGTGATAAACATCCAAAAATATACAGATGACAGGAATTTTGATAATATAAATATGTTTGTCTGTTTTAAATTAAGAACAAAACATAAAATGTCCACATCCATACAATATTGTATAGACTTTGCAAACAATAAATTGCCTTATTCCTTACAATTTGTGAATTGCCAAGCTGCATTTAATTGGGAAAAACACTACAATGTATAAAAAGTGCTCATGAAGCAAATAATTATTTATATCATATTTATGTCTATTAAGCTGTTATGTTTGATAGGACAGAAGGATAGCACACCTGTGGAAGATAGAACTTAAAGAACCGAGTTCTTTAAAGTTAAGTTTCATAGTACAGAGGGATAGCAAACCTGTACTAAACAGTTTCCTTAAAATAAGTTGTTGTTTCTATTATGCTTAAAACAAACAGCTTCCCAATAAAGCAATTGTAATCTTATTACACAGCCTTGATCTTAACACTTACATTTAGAAGGAACTTATTATATAAGCAAAGATTAATGGAGTTAGAAATGGATTTTGCAAAGATTATTCAAGTATCTCTCTATAATCTTATCAATTAACACTTTCTTTTAATGTTCCCTAGTGCTATCATTGAGGAAAAACAAAACTTTCCCCATGTATATATATTAACATAGAGAATAATAATGTTTAAAGTGCCTCTTACCTATTAACATCCCAGATTTTACTTGTCGTATCCAGTGAAGCCGAAGCCACAAAACTGCCACAGGAATGCCACGTGCAGGACCACACTGCATGGTTGTGTCCTTCAAAGGTCAAAATGCATTCGCCTTTGGAGAAGTCCCATAATTTGACTGTTGTGTCACCACTTGAAGTAGCCAACTTGTTGCCACTATTTTAAAAGCATAAAAATATATTTTTTTTACAAAGTAATTCATGATCAATTTATTTTATGAACAACTGAACTCTGCAAGTGATTTGCATGTATGTGTACGATCTGAGTTCTTTTCACTTTAAGTGGCATATCTAATTGAGTAAATCTTATTATCTTCAGGGTGTCTATACAATTATAGACTTGGATTGTTTTGCAATTCAAACTAAATAGAGAAACTTCTGGAGTGTAGTTTCAAGATAAATTCTTTTAGATTCTCCTAGATTGATTCACTAAATTAGCATTTTTGTTAGTGTCTGTTTGGTTGTGGGTTTGTATTAGGCTCTGTGGATAGTGTTGCCTCAAAACAATAAAAATTTGCTTTTCTGACCCAACAAGAAAAGAAAATTATAGACCAATATCACTAATGAATATTGATGTGAAAACATTCAATAAGATCCTAACAAACAGAATACAGCAACACATCAAATTATACACCATGATCAAGTAGGTTTTATCCCAGGGTCTCAAGATTTGTGCAATATATGTAAACCTATAAAAATAATTCATCACATAAACAAATTAAGAAACAAAGATCATATGATTTTCTCAATTGATGCAGAAAAACCTTTGATAATATCTAGCATCTTTTCAGAATCAGAACATTTAAGAAATTTGGTATAGAAGGGACTTTTCTTAAACTGATAGAGGCCATCTACAGCAAACCCACAGCCAATATTGTATTGAATGGAGTTAAATTGAAATCATTTCCTCTAAGATCAGGAACCATGCAAGGTTGCCCATTGTCTCCACTATTTTTTAACATTATAATGGAAATCTTAGCTATTGCAATTAGGGAAGAAAAGGCGATCAAGGGTATCCATATGGGGTCAGAAGAGATCAAACTTTCCCTCTTCGCAGATGATACGATGGTATATCTGGAAAACACCAGGGATCCTACTACAAAACTCTTAGAATTAATCAAGGAATACAGTAGCAACTTAGGTTACAAAATCAACACTCATAAATCTGTAGCCTTTATATATACCAACAGCAGCCAAGCTGAAAATATAGTCAAGGACTCTATTCCATTCACAGTAGTGCCAAAGAAAATGAAATATTCCTAACAAAGGACATGAAAGATCCCTTTATTATAAAGAGAACTATGAAACTCTAAGAAAAGAAATAGCTAAAGATGTTAACAAATGGAAAAACATACCATGCTCATGGCTGAGAAGAATCAACATTGTTAAAAGGTCTATACTACCCAAAGCAATATACAATTTTAATGCAATCCTTATTAAAGCTCCACTGTCATACTTTAAAGATCTCAAAAAAATACGTCTTTTTATGTGGAATCAGAAAAAAACTCAAATAGCCAAGATATTACTCAGAAATAAAAACAAAGCAAGAGGAATCATGCTACCAGACCTCAGACTATACAATAATTGATAGTGATCAAAACAGCATGGTACTGGCACAAAAACAGAAAGGTAGATGTATGGAACAAGAGAACCAAGAGATGAACTCAGCTACTTACTGTTATTTGATCTTTGACAAGCCAATTAAAAACATTCAGTGGGGAAAAGATTCCCTATTTAATAAATGGTGCTGGGTGAACTGGCTGGCGACCTCTAGAAGACTGAAACTGGACTCATACCTTTCACCATTAACTAAGATAGACTCTCACTGGATTAAAGATTTAAACTTAAGACATGAAACTATAAAAATACTAGAATAAAGTGTAGGGAAAACACTTGAAGAAATTGGCCTGGGTGAATATTTTATGAGGAGGACACCCCGGGCAATTGAAGCAACATCAAAAATACACTACTGGGACCTGATCAAACTAAAGAGTTTCTGCACAGCCAAGAACACAGTGAGTAAAGCAAGCAGACAGCCCTCAGAATGGGAGATTTTTGCAGGTTATGTCTCCGACAAAGGTTTAATAACCAGAATCCATAGAGAACTTAAATGTATTAGCAAGAAGAAAACGAGTGAGCCCATCTCAGAGTGGGCAAGGAACTTGAAGAGAAACTTCTCTAAACATTTTTTTTGTTGTTGTTGCAAGCTTCATGTCAGCCTCAAATTCAAAAAGCCTACAATAGATACAAAAAAATCAAAGGACAGTAAATTAAAACATAGAGCCAGAGAAAATTGCTTTCAACAAAGGAAGAGAGAAAGAAGAAATGAAATAGACGATCACAAAACAACCAAAAATCAAATAATAATATGGCAAGAATAAGTCCTTACCTAGCAATAAAAACATTGAATGTAAATCGACAAATTCTCCAAAAAAGACATGGAAGTGTAAATGGATAAAATAAACAAGAACCAATAATATGTTGTAAGAAAAAAAATCCATTTCACATATAAAGACATACACAGATTTAGCTATATTACTAACAGAAAAAATAAATTTCAAAACAAAAGTAATAAGAAGAGACAAAGAAGATCATTATGTAATGATAAAGGCGTTAATTGTCAATTAATGAAAGGACATTTTAATTCTAAATATATATGTGCCCAACACAAGAACAGCCAGATACATAGGCAAATGTTATCAGAGCTAAAAAGAGAAATAGACCACAATGCAATATCCACTGCAGACACTCAACTTTCAGCACTGGAAAAATCATCCAGATAGAAAATAAATGAACAAATATTAGATTTAATATATCCAGCAGCTACAGAATATCCATTCTTCTCCTCAGCTCATGGATCATTCTCAAAAATAGACTATATTGTAGGCCACAAAACAAGGCTTAAAAATTCAAAAAAAATGAAATCTTACTAAATATTTTCTCTGACTACAATGGCAATCAATAACCAGAAGAACACTGGAAAATATACAAACACATGCACATTAAATGGTTTGCTCCTGATGGCCAGTGGGTCAATGAAAAGCTCAAGAAGGAAATTTAAAAACTTCTCAAAACAAATGAAAATAGAACACAACATATCAAAACCTTAAGATTCAGTAAAAGAAGTAATAAAAGAAAAGTTCATAGCAATAAATGCCTACATCAAAAAACTAGTAGGAACCTTGGTCATTTGGAATTCTTCTATGCTGTAAGCTCCCAGCTGGTGAATACCCTTCCTCTTATAAACATGGTGGTATTTGGGTGCTCTTTCTCTCCATCCAGCCTTGTCTTTTGCAGCATTTTTGGTTCCCTGACTGAGAAGCGAGATCACCGTTGGAGAGAACATGCACCTGGTAGTGGCTGCCAATCCTCTAGACACCCACATGGGGGTCCCTGATTGGCCTGGGCAATGTGAACCACTGTGTGGATGCCTTGGCTGAGCAGAGAAGGACCCCCTCAGTGGGTCTTCAAGGAGTCAAATACCAGGAGGAACTGGTATACAGGAATAGGTACCTACACGTCTAAGGCAAGGTATGATCCATATGGGGTGTCCACTATAGTTTTAGTAGAAGAAGGAGCCTGATCAATTCCTTGGGTGTTAGATCACCAGCAGGTCTATTGAGAAGGGTGACTGAGAGAACTCTGAGGGTGGAGTTGGACCTCCCTTCACAGGGCCTAGAGGAGTGTTGGTTTGCCTCCTATAGCTAAGTGGCAGCTCAAGTGGAAAATCAAGGCTGCCCAGGTTAAGCAATGGATTGGAATTGTGTGGATGTGAGTGCTTGAAGAATGACTGAGATGGGTAACAATAGGTGGAGTTTCGCTCCCCCCATTCACAGGGAAACGAATGTGTGAGTTTGCCCTTCTTCCCTGCTCCAACTTTCCCCACTGGCTATTCTGAGAGAACCTGGAAGTTCCAGGTTTTCTGCTTTCTGTCTTTGGCAGCAGCCACATGGCCATGTGAGTCTTGGGGGAAAATAAAAAGATATCAGAAAGGATGTTGTTGTAATTTTGCTACTGGTATTTCTTCAGTGAGTCTTTGGTCTCAGGAATTTGAAAATTGAGCCTGCAAGCCACAGATCAGTGATAAAATGGGATTTTGTTGGACTGAGGAGCATGCAGAGGGAGTGGAGAGTGCCAGAGCTATTGGCAGAGGGCCTGCTTTGAAAAGTGTTGTAGTTCAGGCAGTCTGGTGAGCTCTGAATGGCCCTTGAAAATCTGGGGGAGAGTGTAAATCTTGTGCTGGGCAAGGCTGTATCAATATCAGCAACAGGTCTCCAAGGTGAACAACCTCTGGAAGGGGGAAGGAGGCCCAGGTCAGAGGTTTCCTGCCTGAGTCCTTTGTCTACAGGTAAATAATTGGCCCTGAGAGATATTTTGGCTAGGACTTGGTAGACGAAAAAATACATTTCCAAACTGAATAGGTGTTCTAGCAAATGAATGAATGCAGCCCCTCACCTTGGACAAGGTTATCAGGTCTTTGCAGCAGTTTTTGTCTGGAGAGGGTATGGGGTGTGTGCTCCTTAGTCAAGGTGGAGCCATCCAAAAGGTTTCAGGCTGCTTTGTTCATGACCTTGCTGAGGCTCAGAGAGTTTGTACCTGGAGATGGGAGTCTAAAGTCTGAGCTCACCTGAGACTAAAAAATGGGGGTTCCCTGTCCAGCCCTGAGTGGGAAAATCCTATATCAATGTTATATCTCATAAAATATCTCTCATTTGTAAAATGTAATGATTTTGTTGTTTAAATATTTGGGGAAACTGAGTCTTTGTCAAAGGATAAGATTCTTGCTTTTAAACCTTCTAATTATCAGTTTGGCTGAGTTAATAGGTGACTTCATAGTAAACTTAGATCCTGTTTTAAAGTCATGGAAGAAGCCCAAGTGCCCATGGACCCATGAATGGATTAATAAATTGTGGTATATGTACACCATGGAATATTATGCAGCCTAAAGAAAGATGGAGACTTTACCTCTTTCCTGTTTATATGGATGGAGCTAGAACATATTATTCTTAGCAAAGTATCTTAAGAATGGAAGAAAAAGTATCCAATGTACTCAGCCCTACTATGAAACCAATTTATAGCTTTAATATGAAAGTTATAACCAAATTATACCCCAAGAAGAAGTGGAAATGGGGGGGGGAGGAAGAATGGAGAGAGGGTAATTGGTAGGACCATACCTACAGTACATCTTACAAGGGTACATGTGAAATTTACTAAGTGTAGAATATAAATGTCTTAACACAATAACTAAGAAAATGCTGTGAAGGCTATGCTAACCAGTTTAATGAAAACATTTAAAATTGTATATAAAACCAGCACATTGTACCCCATGATTGCATTAATGTACAAAGCTATGATTTAATTTTTAAAAAAGTGGTAAAGCTTCAAATAAATATCCTAACAATGCATCTCAAAGAACTATTCAAGTTAAGAACAAACCAAATCCAAAATTAGTAAAAGGTAAGAAATAATAAAGAACACAGCATAAATAAATGAAATTGAAACCAAAACATGCATAAAAGTTCAAAGAGGAAAGAATGGTTTTTAAAGACAAAATTGATATACTTTTAGCCAGAGTAAATAAGAAAAAGAGAGAAAAGATTCAAATAAATAAAATCAGAGATAAAAAAGTAGACATTAAAATTGATACTGCAGAAATCCACAAGATCATTAGTGACTACTATGATCAACTATATGTCCATAAACTGGAAAACTTCAAAGAAATGTTTTAATTCCTAGACAAATAATTATGTAACAGCTTTCCAAGATTGAAGCAGGAGGAAATAAAAAACTTACATAAATCATTAACAAGTAATGAGATAGAAACAGTAACAAAAAGTCTCCCATCAAAGAAAAGCCCAAGGCTTCACTGCTGAATTCTACCAAACATTCAAAGAAGAACTAATAACAACCCTATTTAAAGTATCCAAAAAAATTGAGGAGGGAATACTCCCAAATACTCATTCCACGAGGGGTATGCCACCTTGATCCTAAAATCAGATAGATATCACAAAAACTGAAAATTATAGGCCTGTATCTCTGATGAACATACATGTAAAAATCTGCAACAAAATACTAGTACATCAAATTTAACAACTCACTAAAAATATTTTTTCATCATGATCAAGTGGGATTCATCCCAAGGATACATCATTTTAACAAAGGACAAAAAATATATAATTCTTTCAACTGATGCTAAAAAATTATTTCAAAAAATTCTATATTCCTTCATGATAATAACTGTCAAACTTCTAAGAATAAAAAGACCTTACCTCAACACAATAAAAGCCCTATAGACAGACCTCCAAGCTAGTGTCATACTGAATGAGGAAAAATCAAAAGCCCTTCCTATAAGATCTCGGACAAGACAAGAATGCACACTTTCACCACTGTTATTCAACATTGTACTGGGAGTTCTAGCTGGAGCAATTAGATAAGAAAAAGAAATAAAGGGAATCCAAATCAGAAAAAAAGATCAAATCATCCTTGTTTGCAGACAATATGATCTCATATCTAGAGAAACCTAAAGACTTCAACAAAAAGAAAGAAAGAAAGAAAGAAAGAAAGAAAGAAAGAAAGAAGGAAAGAAAGAAAGAAAGAAAGAGAGACAATATATACACACACAGTATTAGAACTTGTAACAAATTCAGTAGAACTGCAGGATACAAAATGAGCATAAAAAAATCAGTAACATTTCTCTTATGCTAACAGCAAACAATCTGAAAAGAAAGAGAGTAATCCCATTTATAATAGCTATAAATAAAATAAAGTATCTATGAATGAACTTAACCCCAAAGAAGTAAAAGATCTCTATAAAGAAAACTCTAAAACATTAATGAAAGAAATTTAATTGAAAAAGATACAAAAAATGGAAAGATATTTCCATACTTATGGATTGGAAGAATCAAAATTATTAAAATATCCATACTACTTAAAGCAATCTAGAGAAACAATGCAGCTTCAATCAAAATCCCAATGAAATTCTTCACAGAACTAGAAAACCCTAAAATTTGTATGTAACCACAAAAGACACTAAATAGCCAAAGCCACCCTGAGCCAAAGGAACAAATTGGAGGAATTAGATTATATGCCTTCAAATTACACTACAGAGCTGCAGTAACCAAAAGAGTGTAGTACTGGCATTCAAACAGACACATAGAGCAATGGAACAGAATAGAGAATGCAGGACTAAATACACACATCTACAGTGAATGTTTCTTCAACAAAGGTGCCAAGAACATATGGTGGGGGAAAGGTAACCTCTTCAGTGAATGGGGGTGGATAAATTACATATCCATATGCATAAGAATGAAAATGAAACTAGACCCTTACCTCTTGCCATAAACAAAAAATTAAATCAAAATGGATTAAAGACCTGAACTTGAAACTATGTACACTAAAAGAAAACATTGGGGGAACACTTCAGGATACTGACCTGGGCAAGGACTTCTTGAGTAAGATACCCAAAGCATAAGCAATCAAAGCAAAACTGGATAGGTGGGATCACATCGAGTTAAAAAGTTTTTTTCACAGCAAAGAAAACAATCAACAAAGTGAAGAGACAACCCAAAGAATGGGGGAATATATCTGTAAACCACCCATCTCACAAAAGATTAATAACTATGATATACAAATAATTCCAACAACTCAGTAGGAAAAAATAAAATAAACCCAATTTAAACCCAATTTTAAACCCAATTTAAAAATGGATGAAAGATCTGAATAGACATTTCTCAAAAAAAGATATACAACATGAAAAAGGTATATGAAAAAATGTTCAACATCATTAGAAAATCAAAAGTACAATAAAGTATTATCTCACTCTAATATCTCACTCTTATCAAAAAGACAGGCAATCTAACAAGTGCTGAAGATGATATAGAGAAAAAGGAATCCTCCTATACTGTTGGTGGGAATGTAAATTAGTGCAACCACTATGGAGAACAGTACAGAGGGTCCTAAACAATAGAACGACCGTCTGACCCAGCAGAATGCCACTGTTGGGTATACATGCAAAGGAGAAATCAGTATATTGAAAAGCTACCTGCACTCCCATGTTTATTGTAGTGGTAATCACAATAGCCCTGATTTGGAATCAACCTAAGTGTCTATCAGCAAATGAAAGCATAAAGACATTTTGGTACATGTACACAGTGGAATATTTTATAGCCGTAATAAAAAATGAAATCCTATCATTTGCAATAATATTGAGAGATGTACTGAAGAACATTATGTTAACTGCAATAAACCAAGCACAAAAAGACAAATCTCACTTTTTCTCACTCATACATGGGAGCTAAACATTAAAACCATTGATCTCATGGAGACAGTGAGTAGAATGATGGTTATCAGAGGCTGGGAACAGTAATGGGGAAGGAAGAAGTGGGGGTGGTAAGTAGGTACAAAAATACAGCTAAATAGATAGACTGAACAATATTTAATAACACCACAAAGTGACTATGATCAACAGTAGGTTAGGATATATTTTAAAATAACTTAAGAGTAAAAATGGAATGTTCCTAACACAATGCAATAAAAAATGCCTGAGGTGATGGATATCCCTATTATCCATTGATTAACACATCATATGCCTGTATCAAAATATCACATGTACCCTATGAAGATATAGAACTGTGTAGTATTATGTACTCATGTTTAAAAATAAAAATAAAAAATTATCATTTCTCTAGATCCCCTAGAAAGTTAACAACCAGCTCTTGCCTCTGCTTTTCAGAAACCTCTAGGAGTTAATTCATTTTAATTCCAACCAGGACCCAAACCACCTTCTCACAGGGCCAACGGCAAGAGCTCTTCATTTGCAACCAACCCCCTTGTCTGCTTCTTGCCCTGTCCATAGGACAGAGGAGCCACTCCGAGGAGAGTGATCCTTTCTTTTCTTTCTTTTCCTTCCTTCCTTCTTTCCTTTCTGTCTTTCTTTCTACCTTTCCTTTCCTTTCTCATTTCCTCTTTCTCCTTTCCCTTCTTTTTTCCTTTCTCCTTTCTTTTCCTTTCCTTTCCTTTCTCCTTTTTTCTTTCTTTTCTGTGTACATCAGACCTTCTCTGTCTCCCACCTTGGCCCTGCACACCACACCATTGCGTCTGCTTACATAACTGAAGAAATGTCTTCAATTCAATGTCTGTGGTGCTTGGGTCTCTTCCAAACTATTCTGTGATATAATTAGATGATTGTGTTTTAAATTCATGGATTTTTTAAAATTCCTCTAGAATATTCATGATTTACACATAAAGTACACACATCTGCATATTTTTACACTTTTTAATTTTGTTTTTGTGGGGTTTTGAGATTCAGTCTCAAAAAAAGTAAACTCTTGCCTCCTAGGCTAGAGTGCCCTCAGAGCTCACAGCAACATCAAACTCCTGAGCTCAAGCCATCCTTTTACCTCAGTCTATTGAGTAGCTGGGACTACATGCACCTGCCATAATACCTGGCAAGTTTTACTATTTTTAGTAGAGACATGGTCTAACTCTTGCTCAGGTGGGTCTTGAACTCCTGAGCTCGAGCAATCCACCAGCCTCAGCCTCCCAGAATTCCAGGATTACAGGCGTGAGCCACTGCACCCAGCCTACATTGTTTGCTTTGGATTAAATGTGAGTGTGAAAAGGCTGTATAGTCAGAGATCAGCTTTTCCAATTTCCATTCACCACCACACAATTGGTTTTACTGAGTTACTGGTGTATTGTTCCACTGCCTTGCAATGTGTTATAGGGCAAAATCCCACACGTATTACCAAAAGGCTGTTATTGAAGTCATTGTTCAATAGATTATATATTACACAAGAGTATCATAACTCTTAATATAGACCCAGGGGGGAAATACAGGGTGTCCACATTGCACATGAACTGTACGGACACCCTGTCCTTTCAGGTCCTCCTGGCAGGAGTCGTGCAACTGCTGACCAGCCTGAGATGACTTCCCTTATGGACAATGGGAATCACATAGCTAACTAGGTCTCCTTCTTTTTGGTGGTTGCTTAACTGCATATGCCCAAAATCGAAGCCCTCCTCTAGCAATTTCAAAAAACATATGCTATGTATTTTATTAACTGATAAATATCCATGTTGCCAACATTTAATAGAAAATATTTAAGGCAGCGTACATGCATTTCATAGATTAACTTGACTGCTGGCTTTATCTCATTTTAGCTATCCTACATTATCTTTCACTTCAATTATTTCTTTAAAAGCACTTATATTTCCATGTGCTCTTAATTCGTTCCATTGGAAAATGAAAGATATAAAATGTAATTTTAAAATTGACAAAACATACTGTGTTTTAAGGATATATGATGAAAATAAACTCTGCACTCAAGGATGTCATGGTGTAAAAGGTTATGCAAATATATAACCAATTAATTATAATACTTTCAAAAGTATTTTAATGGGTGAACATATGGGATATGACAGAGGAGGTGCTAAATCAGTTTGCTTTGCTTAGAAGGTGATCACGAAGCTTTAAAAAGATGAACCCAATTGAACAATATCTATACATATAAGCAGATATTCACAATATAAAAATAGAAGATGAAAAAGTATGAGTGCTTAGTTTGTAAAAATTGTGATATATTCAGATAAGTTTAAATATTTTGCATTCAAGAAGAGAAGAGTAGTGGAAAAAAATAGTGTAAATAGAAAAGCAATAGTCAAATAATAAAAAGGCTTTCCTGAAGTCCTAAGGAGTTTTAATTGGTAGTCTACAATGTGAGATTAAGGGTTTTAAGAGAAGGTGGTGAGATAATCAGAAATTAATTTTAGAATGATAACTCTAGGAAATGATGTAGATCAGGTTTGTTGCAAGGAGAGGCCAGAAACTATGTTAAAGAACTGATAACAACGTCTATTATAGGCTTGCACTTAACTATTGAACTTCATTATTTTGATATCTGTGTTTCATATAATCACTATCATTCTCATATATTGAGATTCTCAGGGCAAGGTCTCCATCTCATACTTGTCTTTTTCACTTAGTTAAAGGATTTTTCCAAGTCTAAACTGTAATGAATGGGGACATGCCCTTATTCAGTGAAAAGCCCCTGTGATGCTTCTGCTTCTCCACTTTTTTTGACCTCTGAGCTGAGTCAAGAAAATGCCTAAATTGTAAAAACTTTCAACATACTCTTTTCTGAATTTCAGAAGTACATGGTAACGAAAACACACGAGTGTGATGCTGAGTTCAAGTCTTAGGATGATTGATTTGAAAATATATTCTAGGCCCACAGAGGCACAATAAATTATTCATCACCTGTAGCTTCTGACTAAATATGGAATGGAATACTTTCTTAGCAACCTCTGCTTTGGTAGCAAGAGTTATTGCACAAAGCTGCATCAAAACAAGGATAGTGAAGAAAATTGTTTTTTTGCAAACATGTGAAAGTTATAAGTGTAATTAAGAACAACATTTGCTGTATAATTGTTCTCTATACCTCATCTGGAAGGTGGAAATAGACAAAAACTTTCATTGAATAGGAAGGAGAACTCAATTTAGGGCTCGAATTTACCATTAATAAATGCCAAAGCCACACTCTCTGAAGTCTCATAGACAGATACAAGCAGGGTATCTCTACCATTCCAGAAGCAACAATGACTTTTTCTCTAGTATAAAATTAGATATTTTCCAGAATTTAAAATATTATTGATATAATGAAATTTGGATACATAGTGAAAATGAGTTTATGTATCACAGAATTTTAGAATCTTAAGCATGGCAGAGCCTTTAAATACATTTAATCTAACCATACGTCCTCCATTTTAGTTATTTCTACTAATAATGTATTAATTCTACAATTTCATCACCTAAATTCTAATAAGAGGAAACTTACTACCTTAGGTTTTGAGTAGCTCTGTTGGAAAGTTTTCCTTTTATTGAGATGATTTTCTTTTACTTATCTAAAACTTCCCCTCATTGAAATGATAAAATCCTGGGCATTATTCAGAATTCAAATAATCCCTCTTTCACTCAGTAGTGTTTAGCATAAAAGAGGAGAGCCTTGTGTCTCTACCATTCAGATATTCCTCTCCGTGCCCCTTCCACTTTACAATTACACAAAGTCCTACGAAGTTGAATATCCACTTTATCCCAAAACATAACATATAGGTCCAATATTATATTCTACTCTTGGCTCAGCGCCTATAGCTCAACCAGCTAAGGCGCCAGCCATGTACACCTAAGGTGGCGGGTTCGAATCCCCAGCCCGGACCCGCCAAA
>NW_003852408.1:18157923-18178567 GCF_000181295.1 Otolemur garnettii
TATTTCCACACATTAAAATATGAGATTCACTTTGCTTAGTTTCTATTCCTAGAGGTATTAGACACCCCTTCTTATCCCTTGACTGATAACTTCTCATGTTTTATCTCTAAATTTCTATTTTCCTTTCATGACAGATTCTATTCTATTTTTTTTTTTATTAAATCATAGTTGTGTACATTAATATAATCATGGGGTAGAGTGTGGTGGTTTTATATACAATTTGAAATCTTTTCATCAAGCTGGTTAACATAGCCTTCATGTCATTTTCTTAGTTATTGTGTTAAGACATTTATATTCTACACTTCCAGCCTCACATTCATAGAGTGAATGTGATCTCTCATATTGATGAGATCATTTTGTTTTCAGGCAATTAATGCTGCCTATCATATTCTGAGCTATATTATATTCCTACCAGTGAATCCCATTGAGTATTTCAGTTTATGACATCATTTTTCAGAAATTCAAATTTCATTAATTTAAATTACATTTAAATCTAGCTGCTCACCTCTTCTGCCCCTCTATCCCCACAAGTATAGGTACAAGAAAGAAGTAATGGTAACAACACCTGTATAATTAAGTCCTGGAATTTTCTGATACAGATTCTACAATCACTAAAATGCTTTGTTGGCTTTTCTGGGAGCACCATCTGTTCTACCATAAATTCAGCAGAGTAGCAAGGGCAACACAGGTCCCCAAATGGTTCTTAATCACATTTCTAATAAATTCCATGAAAACAGCATAGACATCACTTGAGTTTACCAAATCTTAATAGATTAGATATCTCTCACCAGAACTGCACCATTCACCAATGAACTGATTTGCATCAGGCATCTAGATTATTTTCTAACTGTGTGAATTCTTCACCCCAACCCATACAAGTACATGAAAATAATATCCTTTGGACATACTACATTTAGTACTCAGTATCTCCTAGTTGTTCTGGAAATAAAATAAACTACAGCACTAGCAGAAGTCAGAACTCTTATTCTGGTCAAATCTTTCTTGTTTCTGAAACATCATTATTTAGTCTTTTTGCACTTTTCTGTTGCCCGTGATACATAGTTTTTGAGTATCCCCATCTATAAAAGGGAGAAATGATACCTTTCCACCATGATTCTGTGGTATAGATCAAACTAAGAATAAATGACAAAATATAATCCATAACAACACACAGTTGTGGGCACTAAGAAGTAAATCTGTGTATCTTCATAAGCCTTTAAGGAACTGTCCATACATTGTGCACACTGTCTTAAGGAAATCTTTTTTTTTTTTAAAGTAATCTGAAGACAGGAAATACATTGTTTTTAGGATTGTTCTTCTTTTCATCGTCCAAGAAATCTTTTCTTGCAGAAGAGATGGGATTTTATGAGCAGAATAAATGCGAACCCCTACTGTGCAATCACTCCATGTAAGGACTAAATTATTGGCTATGGAACAGTTAGCTACAGGAGAAGATTGAATTAGAAATTAGATGTATGTCATCTGAAGAAGTGGATTAGTACAGTGGGTAATGAGTTCAGTGTGTGGAAGTGCTACTTGCTAGAGCTATACACAAAATTTGTCTTCAGACTAGTAGCCAGATGACTGTAGGAGGCTGCAATCTCTACAGAATAAGAAAATATAAAGAGAAAAGCCTCAAGAAATGCATGTGGGTAGGTACAGAAACAAAGGAAGAGATACCGCATTTTTATACCTTATACTTGTAAACCATAGCCAAAGATACATCAGTGTTAAGTTTCTGTTCAATGCATCAAATTATATAGAATTGTATAACTTTTCATCACCTATTTATTTATTTATTTGAGATGGGGTCTTGCTCTGTTGCCTAGGCTAGAGTGCAGTGATGCAATTGTAGCTCACTGTAGCTTAGAAGTCAGGAGTTTCTGTCCTCAAGCAATACTTCAGCCTCAGCTTCCCAAAGTGCTGGGATTATAGGCATGAACAGCCTCACCCAGCCTTTTTTCTTTAAACATCAACTAAGAACGTCTAAGTATGTTTCATCTAAAGTAGAACATGAATTTGAGTAGTCTCTATTGAGCAACTGCTATCTTGACTTTTGTCAATTTAAGGTAAGATCATTCTAGAGTGGTTCTACCTACAGCTCTGTCTATCTGGATGTTATAGTTTGTCTTTCAAAAAGTAGCAGTTAAAAAGCACTCTGAGAGCTATTAAAATGTTACTCAAATATAATATTCATCTCTGGCTTATAAGAGGATTTATTTGGAAATTTACAGGATGCACAGCAAAGATAAGCTTCTTCATTTCAGCTTCTATTCAAACTTTCCATGAATATTAGTAGTATTGGAGATTCCTCTTTTTAATTTTTATTTTATTTTTAATGTAATTTTTATTAAATCATAACTGTATACATTTATGGGGCACAATGTGATGATTTGGTATATAGTGTGGGATGTGTTAATCACACTGGTTAACATAACCATCACCTCACTTATTCTTTGTGGTAAGACATTTGTAATATACTCCTAATTGTTATAATGGAGTATAATATACTCCATTAATGCCTTAAATACACACAGTAAAATTATGTTATTATGCTTTTTAATTTACATTTCTGTGTATATAAAATCATATTTAACAAGGTAAAAAATTAAACCAGAAAGCAAAATACCAACAATATCATAATTAAAGATTATATGTCAAAGTACAGAAAGACTCCAAAGAAAACATAATTTAAAAATAAACTGAAAAGGGCGGCACCTGTAGCTCAAAGGAGTAGGGTGCCGGCCCCAAATGCTGGAGGTGGTGGGTTCAAACCCAGCCCCAGCCAAAAACTGAAAAAATAAAATAAAATAATCTGAAAAACAAGAACAAAATAGAACAGAATATTAATCAAATTATAGGTGGGATGGATGATTTTCTAAGCTCTATATTCATGGAAATAGTCTCTCCACTTCATACCTCCCTCAAATTATGACAATCAAATTATATCAAATGAAAAAATAGATAAGCAAAACAACATATTACTAATATTTTACAAGTAAAAAGAAACATTTGAATTATAACTAGTTTATGCAATTTAACATTTATACACAAATAATGAATAAGTAGGTAATTAACAGATGAAAAATACACATAGAATAATGGCTAAGAAAACAATTAGAGAAATATACACCCTCTTTCCTTTCTACTGAAATAAATAAAAGTCATTCTAAATTATTGCCTATTTATGATTAAATTGTTGCATTTTTCACAAAGATAAAAAATAACAGAAATACTTTTGAGACTTTGTGGTAGATTGCCCACTAATAACTAAATGTGTTTTGTGTAGCTCATGCACCTTTAGTCAGTCATTAGATCCTAAACAGTATTTTCTTGGTGCAAAGAGATAATCGAAAGTTACTAAAAAATTCAATAACCTTACTAAAAAGAAAATGTCACTGACTTATATGATCTTTCAGATTTAACATGAGTTTTTTAAATTTGACTTTACAGTCCTACATTCAGGGTTTTCCTCCACACAATTTGTGGGTATTTAGCAATGCTACTGAAGTTATTAGCTTAGAAATTTCCTATAAAGTATTCTTCTCACTAAGCTTCACAATGTTTATAATGCTTGAAATTGCTTAATTGACTTAAAGAATACTAAATTATGGCCGATACTGGTTTACTGAAATGAAACTCAGATAGTAAAACTTTTATCAAGATAAGTACAAAGCAATTTACTTAATGATCTCAATGTTTTCATATTATAATTATTCCATCTGCATCAATCATCTTTCATATTATAAAATTATTCCTTGACAAGTTCTTTTCTAAAATGATAGTTAAGAAATTATTTTCTATTATCATATCAGAGGATATCAAACATTTTATATTATAGTAGAATCTTTGGGTAGTGAAGTCTAAACATTTAACAGATTTGAAGCTTCCCATGGGCAAAATTCTATGTCATTATTTTTCATAACCTGTCATATTCAATATAGTACTTTAAATGGGTAGGTGGTTAAATGTTAAAAAAGATAAAAAGATAAAAAAAATGTTAAAAAAGGACATATTTCATGAGACAATTTTTTGTTGTCAGCACTATGGCTTCCCCCAACCTTGAAGGAAATTTAGATGGGAAAAATACCTATTTTGCTGCTTAAGAAAATATTACAACTATAAGGCAAAGATTTCCTTGGTAGTTTAATATAATAACTATACATCTAGATAATTCTTGTGACGTTTTCTCTGTGTGATAAAATATATCGAGAAAATATCTTACATGAAAGTTTAGGCATCTTTTATATGATACTCCCTATACAGTTGTAAGAAGGTAATTTAAGTTACCTTATGCATAAGATTAAAATGTTTATTTATTTTTATAGATAATATTAATTCATATTTGTTTGCAGCCATCATTGTTTGGCGGGCCTGGGCTGGATTCAAACCTGCCACCTTAGGTGTATGTGGCTGGCACCTTAGCCACTTGAGCCACAGGAGCCCAGCCTAATTCATATTTTGTATGCAAATTTTTGAACTTTGCAAAACTGTTCAAGAATTGGATATGTATCTTATGAAATGTAGAATACAAAGTCATTTAAGATAGGATCTTTTAAGAAAAACTACAGTTCTTTATAAATATTTTATAGTGTTTTAAAATTAGTTAAAAATAAAATATATTTATATATCTTTGATATAAAAGATATATATATATATATAAGATATATATATCATTGTGGGCCATTTACATGAGGAGAATTTCAATTTATTTTATTCACTACATTCAGGACCTATCTTAGCATTTTCTCCTTCTAAGAGCAAGGGAAAAGATGTTCTCCTCCAAAATGTGCTTTTATTTTCCAGTCGAGTGGGCATCTCACAAGAATCCTGAGTAATGGAGTGTCCCTACCCTTACCTCTATTCTCTTGACACTCAGCTATCTGATACACAATGGCCATGTGTTACCAATATAAAACATAGGGGTCTTCCTATAAGAAAAAATAAACATAGTATTCTGCATACTCTCTTAGAAAAATTCTCATTTTCCAAATATATTGCTTTAAAACATGAGATAGTATTAGTAACAATAATAATTTTTTTCTACCACCGACTTTCATGTGTATTTATGGTGCCCAGATTTCTGTATTCAATGTGATTTCTCAATAAAAAGCGGATCAGACCTCCTTGTAGTGTAGTTCAGTTCATAATCTTGGGTCAGTGAAAAAAAATTAAGATAACACAGGAATATCCATACAATAAAGATGCTTTCAAAACATCCAGTGCAGTGTTGAAAGGATAAAGGAGCCAATATACAGGATTTCTACTAAGAAAATAGTGTCAATTTGAACAAATTTTGGCAAATTGAAATGGCTGTCATGACTTAAACTGATTAGTTGTGAATATAGGATAAAGCGATAGGAAATATTTAATCATTATATCATTAAGAAGATGGCCATTTTTGTATTCTTTTAATTACATGTCTTTTTTATTAAATCATAGCTGTGTACATTAATGCATTTATGGGCATTAATACATTAATGTGCTGGTTTTATATAGAATTTGAAATACTAACAACAAACTGGTTAACGTAGCCTTTGCCACACTTTCTTAAATAGTATTTCTGAATCTGTTTCTAACTGCTTAATAAGAGAGAATAAGCACAAGGGACTGTAATAGTCCAAAAGGGTCCAGATAAATCACTGTTCCTATGGAGCAACAGAGATCACACAAATAACCAAGACATTAGGGGGTTCAACAAAGTGTTCCAAAATTATGAACAAGTATTAGACATTAAATATTTAAGACATCAAGGTTTACAGATCAATCCTCATTGTCAAGAAGATAATCTGCTATTCCAGAAAGATACTTCTTGGTGTGTGTTCCTACCAAGCAGCATCAGCATCACAGGGGGACCAGTGACAAACACAGACTCTGGGACACCACCTAGACACACTGGAGCTCAGGCCCATCAGTTTGTATTTTACCAAGCCTTCCAAATGATTATGATCCATGTGAAAGCTTGAAATCCACTGTGATAGCATCTTCTAAGGACAGAATATCTGATTCTCAATCATGGCCTTCCTTAAAATATGTTATTCCATTTTTAGATTATGTAGTTTATAGAATCTTTGAAACTATCTTAACATGTCTGTCTGAAATAAACTATTTTCCAAACATAGAATTCAGAACAAGCCTTCTTTTGACAGAATTTAGCAAATATATCAATAATAATTATATCCAGATATATATACAACATAAATAATAAACATATCAATGCACTGATTTATATATACACATTCAGTCTATTAGCATTAGACCATTTCCTTTTGTCCAATCTTATTTCTACATAAGAAACAGGTAACATGGCTGTCCATATTTTGTTGAACTTTCAGAGGGCAAAGGGGAATTTTTCCTTGGCCCCAACATAATTTATGTTGAAGGTAATGATGTGTATATGACCCTTGTAAAAATTTAGAAACACAGATCAGAAAATAAAAGTCCATCAAGCATCCACAACTCACGTACCCTCAGGATAAGCCCTCTTGTATCTTCTCAGAATTATCTTTCTGAGAGATATACAGACTAACAAATGCAAAATAAAAAATGCTCAAAAATTGAATATTTTTAATAGAATTATATATCGTTATAAAAGAAAATTGAAATAAAAACAGAAAATACATAGAAAAGTGGAAAAAATACAATTCAATAATATACACCAAACAGCACCATCTATTAGTGCTTATAGCCAATATTTACCAAAATTCATTTTTAAATTCTTTGTAGTTTTAAAACAATAGATGTAGATATAGATAAAGAGTTGGGGGGAAACAGACAGAATGAATGAAAATATAATTGTATTAAAAGTAATTTTATTAAATTTTATGAAATTAGAATTGTCATCTATATGACTTCAAAATAAGATTTTACTAAAATTACCTTCATGTGAATTCACCTGAAAAAAAAGATATGAATTAACTATTAAAAAAAGAATTAAACTATAAGAACTTTTGAATGTCAAGTATATTTTCTTCCACCATAGTTTATAATATAATAAAAAATGTAAGTAGTTTTAATTTTTTAAATTACATATTTCATCAACTGGTCTTACATACTGAGGACACATCAACTCTGGCTGATTCTTCTCAGAAATCCCTCATTTCATTCAGGAGAAAACATCAGACAAATGCAATTTGAGGGTCATTTTACAAAATATATAACTAGTACTCTACAATGTGTTAAGATTGTGAAAGAAAAAATAATGAAGGAATTGTAAATGAACGAGATTTGACAACTAAAAGCAACAATGGATTCTGGATTGAACTGTAGAACAAAGAACATCAGTGGAAAATCCAGAGATCTCTGACTAAAGTTAAGAGTATCACCAGTCTTAATTTCCGGTTCTGCTAACTGTGCCACGGTTAAGTAAAGTGCTAACATTAGGGTAAGCTATATTGAAGACAATACGGGAACTCTCTGTATTATATTTACAACTCTTCTGTCAGTCTAAAATTATATCAAAATTTTTAAGTTTCTAAAAATAGAAAATAAAACTATATTTCACTTTTATACCATTTCTGCCAACTCCCAGCCCTTAAGCACATAGAAAGTAGAATTGTTAAACTTCTACTCCTCACTTGATTTTGATAGCTATAATATTTCTTTCCAAGTTTCATGACATATACCACCATAATATCTATAATTCTAATTTTAAATGGCTTCAGTGATCTTCATGAGTCCTTTATCCACAGTCTCTTTTTCCTATTTTTTAAAATTTTACCTCATTTGTTTTTTTTTTGTTGTTGTTAGATAAATTTTTTGCCAAGTATTTTTTCTTAAGAATGGCTTACAAGTCCTCTGCCCTGTAGATCTAACACATTTCAGATCTATTTGTTGCTGTAATGATCTTGCTGTTTTCCCTCAGAAGTTCCTTGGCGTTGCTCCAGTACTTTCTGGCACTGGGTAACACGCTAGTTCCTTTGTCACTGCATCTTCATTCATCATTTGTTTGGGTGAATATTATTCCCATGTTTTTGCTGCTGCTGCTGCTGCGGCTACTATTGTGGTTATTATTTGTTTTCTTCAGCAAGGCCAGAGTCAGGGGCTCAGAAAATGATACTCAAGAAGTGGCCTCAGAACAAAAATTTCTTTTTGACCCTCTCCTGTCCTCCTATCCCTGGACACTCATTCTTCCCTGAAACCAGCCATCCAAACTAGAATTCCTCTTTCCTAAGACAGAGCATAGAAACCTAACCCCTTTTCCCAAAAGCCAACCATAAATATTAACTTTACCCACACCTTTCTGTGTAAAAACTGGCCATAAACAAATGATCTGAACCACATTGTTTGACTGTAGGTCATAAGATGCCCATTTCAGAGAGGGCCTTCCGCAAACCCAGAAGGAAGCAAGGCTGGGCAGACAGGCCCAGAAGAATCTAACTGACTGGCCTTGCTGGATTTCCCCAGTTAGTCTATTCACATTAGGTCACACCCTTTTATCCAAGCTTATATTTACATAGCTGTCCATACTTTGTTGAATCATCTGACCATAGAGATGGATAGTTTCTAACTTTGGGTCTCTGTTCTGAAGGGCTCCCATGTCACGTAAAACTATGATAAATTTATATTATTGCATTATGGATCTGCCTTTTGCTAGTTGATTTTCAGCAATTGTTCGTAGAGGAAAAGGGAAGTTTTATCTGACCCCCATACCAGCCTCCTTGATGCTATCTTTTCTTGGGAATGATTTAAACATTTGGGCAAACATGGATTGCAGCTGTCTTCTCCTTAACACAGGTAAATAATATTCTTCTATTTTCCAGCCTTCATGTTTGCTGGAGAAGTCTGAAGACAGACCTTTTTTATTTGTTTTTTCTTTGTAGATAATGTCTTCTAATTTCTTGTTTGAATATCATTTTGAAACTCAGTAATTAACAAGAATATATCTTGGTACATCAGTATATTCTAGAATAATTTACCGTTTTGTTGTATAGATTTAACTATTCATGTCAAAGAACTTTTTTACGTTTTTGAATATGCTTCTGTTTCATGTCAGTGATACCAATTATTCTTTTATTGGGACATTTGCTTATATCCTCTTATCTGTTATTATTTCCCAAATCCTTATAGTTATTTACAAATTTTCTTTGCAGTTATAGGGATTATTGCAAGCTTTCCTAGGACATAACTCATATTTATATCATCTCTCCCTTGTTTCATGATTAAAATGTATTTTAGTCTACATATGTTTGCTTATAAATTGCTATGTTTGAACTTGACGAGGCTAAATTTTTCTTAACTCCTTTACTTATTTACCTGAAATCTGTGTGTTTGCCCTCTAGAGATTAAGAGCCAAAACTATATTTTTCTTTTTTTTTTTTGAGACAGAGTCTCATTTTCTCACCCTCAGTAGAGTGCTGTGATGTCACAGCTCATAGCAACCTCAAACTCAAGGCTCAAGCGATTCTCTTGCCTCAGCCTCCTGAGCAGCTGGGACTATAGGTGCCCTCCACACCACTCAGCTAATTTTAGAGGCCATATCTTGCTCTTACTCAGGCTGGTTTCGAATCTGTGAGCTTGGGCAATCCACCTGCCTCAGCCTCCCTAGTGCTAAGCTTACAGATATAAGCCATCACGCCTTACAATATTTTTCATTTTTATACCACTATAATAAGTGTGTGTGCATATGTGTACATCAGAGAAGAGAAGCTTCACTGCATTATGTGAATGTTTGTTCGAAGGAGTATAGAGGTGAGATGTCTTGAGAACTGCTCTACTTAGATTTTTAAAAATATTTCTTACTAGTATTTATTATCATTAATCTGGAGTATTATTTTCCCCCAAGGAGCATGAGCACTTATGCATTTTTACTCATTTATGAGGAGCCCTGGGAGAGAAGAAGTTCTATTTGTTCCTTCCATGCTGAAGATCAACCATGTTGGCTGCTGAGTCTCTTTTTCTTAATTTGTACATCTCCAAATTGTGGATTATTGTTGACAAGTTTTATTACTTTGTAGGCTGTTTTTTTATTTAGATACCTTTTTTAAAAATTTATGTCAAGACATGATATGTATTTCATTTTCCAATAGCTGCTGATGAATTGTTCTGTTATGTATTACCATTTGGTAGGAGGGTGGTTATTTATTTTAACCAGCAAAGGTAAGAAGTGCTGTCTGATTCAAACTATGCATTCAGTCTTAAATTATCAATTGATTTGTGTAAGGCAAAATCATTCATTGTTAAAAATATATAGTTTCTGCATTTGTTTATTGTTTGACTTTTCATAATTTTGAAAGATTAAGATGATAGATCAAAAATAAAATGTTCCTTCATGGTAAATGCTAAAACTCAATAGAACTATAACTAAAATAATGGCATTTAATGGAAATTGAAAGGAAGGAGGAATCACTGAGCCCATTATATAATGTCTGGAGAAGGTATAAAATGTGCCCAGATCTCAAAATAGGAAAGGTGCAGAATGAACAAAGGAAATGGTGGAGCGCATCTAAAGTGAGTGAAAACACAGGTAGAAAGTCAAAATAAAGTCCAAGAGCAGGAAGAAGTATGCTTAATGCATCTTCTTAGCTACTTGACCCAGAACAAATTTGTTGTATTGGAGAAAAGAGCATAATAAAAGATCAGAAAGTTGATCTGGGTCAATTTATGGAAGGCTGTGAATGATACTCTAGGGTATATCATTTTTGTTTCCATAAATAACAGATGGTGACAGAGAGGTTGTGGAATGTAATATGACAAAAGCAGTGTTTTAGGATAACTAATCATTCAGGCCTGGACAGTACGGACTTGAGAGAGGTAAGCAGAAAAGTAAGGCAGTGTGTGCTGTAATCCATAACTGAGATCATAAGCCAGAACATAGCAACTAATCCAGAAGTCAGATGACAAATTTCTTTTTAACCTATGACACCCCAGCATTTATTAATAACATAGTGCCTGACACAGGCCTCTTAAAATATGGTATACAGAGCTGATGATAGTAATCGAACACCAGATGAGAAAAATATGTATATGTATATTTTTATATGTATATTTTTTATTGTATATATTTTAAAAATATATGTATATTTTTTATTTCAGATTAATATGAAATATTAATATGAGGGTAGAGATGATTAGGTTACCTTGGTGCACTTGTCAAGAAGACAATATGGGTGGTGCCTGTGGTTCAAAAGGGTAGGGCGCCGGCACCATATGCTGGAGGTAGTGGGTTCAAACCCAGCCCCCGCCAAAAACTGCAAAAAAAAAAAAAAAAAGACAAATATTTTTTGGTGAGCATTTTCATATGGAAATGCTGGAGGTAGTGGGTTCAAACCCAGCCCCCGCCCAAAAATGCAAAAAAAAAAAAAAAAAGACAAATATTTTTTGGTGCTAAAAGGTGTTAGGAAGTGAACATTATGGTCTCCCAGCAAAGAACACAGGCATTCATCAGAAATAACTTTAGTCAGAAAAGGGAATAAGGAGATGTGAAATGAAAAATTATTTTGGAAATTATCCTAAACTTGGAAGGAGGATTGGGAAAAGATGTCCTTGTGCTATGAATCTGAAAGCTCAGCCCTGAAGACTGATTAAAAATTAACTATGTAAAGGACATGCTAAGAGGGGTAGAGTTTGGAGAATATTTCAACCGTTAAAAATAGAACGTATAAAGGGATTAAGGTGCAAGTTAAACATCAAGATCAGTTTTCTGAAATCTACAATGATGTTGAAGAGTCTTTGATGAGTAAAATGGTTGAAAAGAATTAACTAAAGCTGAACTGAGTAATTTTGGATTGAATTCCCTTGCTAAGCATGTTTTTTCTCCTGAAAAACTATGCAATGCATTTTACAGTGGTGAAGTCAAAATAAATAATTTTTATAAGTGGTTTTTATAAAAATCCCTTCAAAGTCCATTAACAAATTCAGTGATACTGGCATGACATCAAGTACCCTAAAACTGAAATTATGGAAAGGCAGAAACGTATATGATTCAGACATGAGTTGCTAAATATGTGATAGCATGACAAGAAACTAGGCCAGCCAATAACCATAACAAATATCAGCTTGGGATGGGTGAAGAACCATTTAGTTTTTGAAAGAGAAACATGAAGAGGAAAAATAAACATTTCAATCAAATCCAATACATTGTTATTGACTTCTTTTTGCCAGATTTACAATGCTTTTGACATTAAGATTTCTGACTAAAGCCATTGGATTAGTCAAAGTAAGAGCACAGCTACTGGTGTAATCTCTTATATTTCATTTATATGTGACTTATTTCCTTCTCCATAAGAAGTCTCTTTTTATTGATAAAAATAAATGAAATTGAGAATCCCAAAGAGAATGTGATGTTCATTCACACCAAACAGATTTACAACGTGTAAATAGCAGTCAAGAAAAAGATGCAACTACGTGAAGACTGTGAGTTTCTTCTTTTTTCTTTAACTTTTTTCCTTATTTATTTATTTTAGTTGAATGTTAGATTTTCTGACATAAAATGTGTTAGCCAATTAGTTGTCTTTGAAGTTTCAAATTACTAAAAACCATTTTTCTACATTTCAGATGTGAATTTTTTAATTCAAAAAGTTTAATGTCATTTATTGCCATAATGGCTGCACCTGCTCCTAGTTGGAAACTTTCACACAATCTCAAATTTGCAAAGCTTTTTACAGTAAATTCTTTACTGGAAAACTGACATTTCCTTATTTGCTTCATCAAAATTAAGATAATTGTCAAAAATATCTTGGCAAGCTTAAAAGCTGTTGTGTTTAATATGCTCAGTAAAGTTTGGGATCAGGCTAAGATCACAGCTTCCCAAATGTTTCAAAATAATGTTCTGGTTAATGTTTAATATAGCTACAGTAGGTCTTATTGAGTTTTGTGTCAATTGAAGACATTATACATGGAGAAAAATGAATTTAGAGTCATAATAAGGTAAAATTAGAATAATTCCTAATGAACATACATCAGACCATTTTTATTTTGTGTCAAGATGATGGATAGGGAAAAAATATAAGCTATGGGTCTTGGTTCTCATACATGAAGTTTTAATCTGCCACCTGTATTTAGTATTCAGACCCTGATACTGCTCATGCTCAGAGAATCTCAATTCTTCTGTATCCAACCCCTTTTGTTTTAAAAATGAGACCCTGAACAGCTGAAGTAAAGGTTAAATGTTAAATCTCTGTGAAAATGAAGGCTATGTTAACCAGTTGGATGAAAGTATTCCAAATTGTATATAGAAACAACCCACTGTACTGCATGATAGTATTAATGTACACAGCTATGACTTAATAAAAAAAAAATTCACTGCAACGATCCCTCTGAAACCTCTCCCTATGTTCACCATAGACTTTTCTGGTTTACACACATAGCAGACACATCCATTTCACATCTTATTGCATGCCTGATGGTGTTAACCCTGTTGTCAGCCCTCTTTCATGCAGCTTTTTCTCTCTAATCTTAACCAAACTCTCCCACTTACTTTGCAAATTCTGTGTCAATGAGTTCATCATTTCTATTTTATTTCCCCCTAAATGTAGAGCTCCCATAAAGGTGACCACCCAAATTGGGATGCTTTTTGGAGTGACGAGGATCGATCTTAATATTTCTATTAGGATTATGAGAATAAACTGGGACTTTTCTGGGCAAATCTTGATATATGGTTACTTCCACTTTCCCCAGATAAAATTACAGAATTTAAAAATGGTTTTAATTCCCCATTGATTCCACACACGAGCCTTTAATCTTACAACTGTGTAGTCCTCACATTCTCTTTCTCTGGGCTTTGGTCAATAGAATGTGGGGAAAGTGATGTTATGCCAGTTGCCAGCCTAGTCCTCAAGAGAACGTACACACTTCTTGTTCTCTGGCATAGTCTGACTTGCTCATGCTTGCATGTGAGCCTCACTGTGACAATACCTAGCACAGCCTGTGAGAGGGGTGTGAGAAGCATGAAGAGGCTGAGAAATGTGGAAGATGTTGACTTGGCCCGAAAACAGGTGTATAAAGGAACCCAACTCAGGCCAGAAGATGTTTCCAGGTAAGACCAATCTGTAGTGTTGACCTACAGAACTAAATAAATAATTCTTGTGTTAAGCTAAAAAGTTTGGGGTGGTTTATTATGCAACATTACTATGTCAGTAGTTAGATAACATATGCAAACTCAAATCTCTCTCCTGAGATTAAGATTCATATGCTAAATGTCTTTACCTGATTGTTCCACAGACATTTTAAATTCAGTAAAGCCAAAATAAAATCATAAAATTGTCCACAAATCTATTCCTTCATCTATATTTCCTATGTTAGGAATCTAGGCTTTCAAATTAAAAACTAAGGAACATATAGAATACTCACGCTTTCTCAATTCCAATTCTGAGAGCTATTCTTATTGAGTCTATCTTTTAAGTATCTTTATTTTCTTCAATCACTGCTGACTGGACCTTCTCAATCAGGGTTCCAGAAAGAGAATTAAGCTGTAATGTCCTCATATACCCACTGAATGTCCCCATGTCCATCCAGAATTGAAGAATTGAGGTTCTCTAGGGTTTAGTTCTGTTGAAGAATCACGGTTGAAAGGACTGGCATAAGATGTTCCTTTTACCTGCGACCTCGTGTAATAGTTCTTGCTTGGTTGTTTCATGTACCCTTCACCTCACCTTCTTCTATAGGTCCTAAGTGAAATTTATGATTTGCTCACACTTTTGCCATTATTCACTTGTGAGTTTATGCTCTTTGTAAAAAGGTTTTAGGCCTTGCATGTTGGCTCATGACTGTAATATTAGCACTACCACTCTGGGAGGCCAAAGCAAGAGGACAGTTTGAGCTTAGGAGTTTGAGACCAAATTGAGCAAGAGTGAGAAAAATTACCCAGATGTCCTGACATGTACTTGGAGTCCCAGCTACTCTGCAGGCTGAGGCAGGAGGATCACGTGAGCCCAGGAGTTTGAGGGTACAATGAGCTCCGATGTTGCCACTGCACTCTACCTGGTGCAAGACAGTAAGAAGTGATCTATAGATTCAATGCAGGAACATACCAATGCCTGTTTCTGATTATCTGTACAAAATAATTCTACACTTCATTTGGAAACAGAAAAGAGCCTGTATAGCCAAAAGAACCTTAATCAAGAGGAAAAAATCTGGAGGAATCACTTTACCAAACTTTAAGCTATACAACACGGCTATAGTAACAAAACAGCATGGTACTGGCTCAAAAACAGATGCAGAACGCAGTGGACCATAACAGAGAACCTTGATATAAAACCATCCATACCTAGCCAACTGGGTACTTTGACAAAGCAAAAAACAATACCCATCAAGGAAAAGAATCTCTACTCAGTAAATGGCACAGGAAAATTGAATAGCCACATGTAGAAAACTGAAACAGATCCATGTCTCCTACCACTCATAGATATTGATTCAAGGTAAATAGCAGACTTAAATCTAAGGTATGCAACCATAAAATTCCAGAAGAAAATGTTAGAAAAACTCTCCTAGATGTTGACGTAGACAAAGAATTTATGAGGAAGACCCAATGGCAATTATGCCAGCAACAAAAATAAATAAATAGAACTTGATTACATTAAAAAGCTTCTGCACAGCCAAGGAAACAAAGAACAGAGCAAATAAATAGACAACCTACAGAACAGAGAAAAGAGTCACATGCTATACATTTGATAAAGAGCTAACAACCGGAATCTACAAAGAACTGAAGCAAATCAGCAAGAAAAAAGTCAAACAACCCCATTAAAAAGCTTTTAATGAACAGAAGCTTTTCAAAAGAAGCCATACTAATGGTCAATAAACATACAAAAAAATGGTCATTGTCACTATTCATCAAGGAAATGCAAATCAAAACCATAATGAAACATCATCTAACCCCAGTGAGAATGCCTTTTATCAAAAAGTCCCCAAATTATAGATGCTGGCATGGATGCAGAAGAAAAGGAACACTGATACACTGTTGGTGGGACTGCAAATAGTACAGCCTGTCTGAAAAACAACAGGGCGATCCCTCAAAGAAGTAAAAGTAGACCTGCAACTTGATTCAGCAATCCCATTACTTGGTATTTACCTAAAGGAAAAGAAGTCAGTCATTTTATCAAAAAGACACTTGCACTCAAATGTTTATTGCAGCACAATTCACAATCGCAAAGATGGGGAATCAATCTAAGTGCCTGTCAATTCATGAAATGGATGGATTAACAAAATGTATTGTGTGTACACACACAAACACACCATGGAATTAGTGTTAGACTCAGTCATGAAGAAGGATGCATTAAGGCCTTCTGTAACAGTTTGGATAGAACTGGAGACCATTATTCCGAGTGAAGTATCTAAAGAATGGAAAAACAAACACCACAATATACTCACTATAAAATTGGAACTAATTGATCAGTACTCATGTGTACAGATGGAAGTAAAACTAAATGGAAAACAAGCAGCTGGGGAGGCAAGAGGGGAATGGGTGAAATACTATTTAATGGGTACAGGGAACACTATTTGGGTGATGCGCACACTTACAACCCTGACTGAAGAAGTACAAAAGTAATCCATGTCATCATATATTTATACCCCTGTAATATTCTGAAACTTACAAAATAAATTTGAAACAAAAGAAAAACATTTGTCTTCTGTGACAGGGTGATAATAAAATTAAAACAATGGTATATTTAATATGTTACTAATGCCTGTCTATTGCTTACTGGGTCTGCAGCAGTTATTACCTAAGGATAATGTCATGTTATTATCTTTATAAAGGCTATTGATCATTCTATGATAGACTTTGCTATGTTTTTGATATATTCTTTGAAGTTGAAAATAAATATAATGCCATGCCATAAGCTAGTTTACTCATAAGAACATGGCCGTAATACACATTTATATCAAAATACTTTGTAGACACAGAATGGAAACTCCTGACCTGAGGGCTTAATATCTTTCTAGGTATTACGTTCCTTCAATTAGAATGTCTTCAGATATATCATCTTGCCTTTCTAAGGTAAGAACTGTGAGCTCTGCTCATTATAGTGCAGCAACAAAATTTTCTACAAAACGCAGTAACTTGCCAAGATTTCCCCTGTAATTTAATCATGCCATCAATCAGCAAGTTTGGGTCATACAAGTTAATATTTCTTTACAGCTTAGATACGGTTGAATGATTCTTGGTTTAACTAGAGGCAAAATGTTAGTTCCTCATGACATTTAACAGTTCCTGGAGTCATTATTTTGACAGCATCTATTTGACCTGAGAAACTTCTTGCCTATGGAAATAGCAGGAGGGAAAAATTTGCTTACATTAAAACTCAAGAGTGAAAATCACCTTGAAGGTCAATTTTAACCATCTATTAAATATAAGTATGGGCTTCTGACTAAGACAATTCAGGACATAGATCCAGTCTTCTAACTCCCCCAACCCATCGTTCATAAGAATGGCCAGGAAAACATCAAAATCAAGTTATAGTATATTGTGAGCCCAGAAACTGGGAAACCTATCATCACATGACCAAGATTTCAAGGCAAGTCTACTAACTATATTGCAGACCAAACTGGGTTAAAATAAGGCCTAAATGTTTAATTTGCAGTTTCTCCTCCTAGAAAAGGATAGCAGCATTAATAAATAATCATACAAAGAGCATGGGAAACCCAATGAAGACCTTCTTATGAGGCTAGTTGCCATAAAAAGCAGATCACTGCAGCAATAGGTGATTTCTAGAAAAAGTGGCCAAAGCAAGCAGAATACCCAGTGTGAGTGTCCTCTAAATTTGAGAAAAAAGTCCAAAGTGTCACAGACCCTCAGAAGAAGGCCTTTTTGGTAAGGACTAATAGAAGTAGAAATATCATGAAGCCTTCAGGATTTTTTCTGGAAGGAGAAGATAGAATTAATGAAAGCCACAATATTAGGCCTGTTTGCAATTGAGTTATTTCTCTTCTACCTTCCAAAACATAAGACCTTTGAAATCATGCTAAAATCAGAAGGGAACAATTTTAAAAATTCTGAGAAAGTAGCTCTTTCTCAAATCTGTTCACTAACAAAGAAAAAAGAAAAGATTAGAAAACTGCCAAATCATGTTTCTAAGAGGTTTAAGATAGCTTAACATCGAACGACTTATTATCTATGAAATTAAAGTTAGTAGAAGTGAGGTAGTAAACATCTGAGATGAGGATGGTGTAACTTCGCAAGGGAGAGAGAGATTTGTAAACATGGGACACAGGATGACAAACTCCACAGGATGATTACAAGCATAAATAATTTCTATATAAGTTGAGTATATATTTTATGAGTTTGGATGTATCAGTTACATTATATATGTCCAAATGATTTCTGCTAATTGGATAAGTACCACTTGGGGTTTGCCTACTCAGAAATGTTTTATAAGAGCAAGGCCATCACCAACTTCCCAGCTTGGTCAGGTGGATACTGAAGACACCTGAACACACAGCAGGAACTAGCTGAAGACCCAGGGAAGCCAGAACAGCTACACCACGAACATCCTCACTCTCAGATCCCAATTCGAAAAGTAAATGAGGAACTGAAACACTATATTCTGCCAAGATGAGTGTAATGTAAATGTATCACATAGGTGGAAATGAATATTTGTCGGCTATGCAGTGACTCAGAATGGAGCTGAATCCTGATGTCTGTAGAAACATCAAGGCTGCATACAATGACAGCTCAGTGGGAGTGAAATAAGCTATTACCATGCGGCCTCCGTTAGAGCTCTCTGAGGGTGGGCACCGCAATGGCAAATTGTAGACATGAGTTCAAACTAGGGACCCAGAGAAAGAGGAAGCTAGCTGAGCCCGCCTCCTCAGGGCTCTCTGGGAGAAGATGAAGGGCAATCACCACTGGCTTCCAGGTGTGGGACATGATTGTAAACAACTGAAAGAGCCACGACTGTAGGTATCTCTCACGTAGGAATGGAAAACATGATTATCAATTTAAAATCTGCAAGGGAGTTATACACATAAATATGTTATTTTACTAAAGCAGAAATATTTTTAACTTTACCCCTAACTGAGAGAAAGGCAAAGAGATGAGTTAGATGAGGTTGATAAAAATAGATGATAGACCTGGAAATATATGTTACAAACATTAGCAAATATGTGTTATAAATGCCAGAAAGGTAGAACAAAATACTAGTCAGAATAATTAATTATAAAAATAATGTGAATAAAATTACTCAAGTTACACATTCAAAAATTGGATTCAATGTTTTTTATTCAAAATGAGAAAATTTGTGTTTATCAAGAATGACAACGAATTAAGAAATATTACTGATGCATGCTTTAAGAGAATCCAGGAATTATCAAGAGAAGAATATAAAAAGGAAGTCCAAAATAGGGAAATCTTGGCAGTAAGTGATATTACCAACTAATCAGAGAGTTGTCTAAACATCTGATATTAAAATAAATGAACTAACAATAAAAATGCAGTTAATTTTAAACCTAAACCCCATGTTGTAATTAAAAGAAACAAAATACTTACATTTCTTCTTTACAGTCATGATAAAATTAATTGATCAAACAATAAATTTTAAAAACTTAAAATTAATTGATCAAACAATAAATTTTAAAAACTTAAAACCATTTAAACAAAGACTTGTATGTAAATTAGGGCAAAGAAAGAAATATAAAATGATGGATTGGTAGATTATACTATATAAACTTATGAAAAGATATATTACCAAACAATAATGACAAAATAAAATACAAGCAAATTATTAAACAAAAATGGCTCTATAAACAAAAATATTTTATAGGTCTGAGAAATCTTTACATGTTATTAAATAATACATAATTAAAATGGCAATATTCAACAAATAAAGAGGTCTTATTCTATGTAAACAAAGACTTTTTAAAAAATAGAAAAGAAGCCAAGTAAGTTCTTGTAGAAGAAATACAAACAGCTAATGCCTAAGAAAAGATCAGTTTGACTAATAATTGCAGTTTTAAACGTCAGTGGCATACTCATTATTTATCTGTTCATCAGTTAATGGGTATAAGGATTGTTTCTACTTTTTAGCCCTCATGAATAATGCTGCTATAGCAATGCATTTGCATACAGGTTTTTGTGTGGACAGATGTTCTAGTGTCCCTTGGGTACGTACGTAGGCCTGGGATTGTTACATCCTATGGTAACACCAGATTACCATTTTGAGAAAGCGTTAAACTCTTTTCCAAGTGATTTCCGAATTTTACCACCCTTCCAGCAATGCATAAGTGTTCTGGTTTCTTCACATCTCTTCAATATCTTTCGATTTGTTTTTATATAGTTGCATTAACAGCTGGGAAGTGGTGTCTTACTGAGATTCCTCTAATGAGAAATGACATGAGCATCTTTCACGTGTTTGTTGACCTCATATAATTTTTTCAAAGGAAATGTCTATTCCAGTAACTTTCAACTGGTGTGCCAGGAGAGGATCTAAGGTGTCTGGCCAAAATTTTAAAGATCATTAATTAAAGTATTTTTAAGGAAGTTCAAAGCACAGTAAGTGCATTCCTTTTTTTATTCTTTCTTTTTTTAAATCAACATAATTTTAGTGTGCCAGGGAAGTTTAATTATAGGTTCAAATGTGCTGTGAGATATAAAAGGTTGAAAAACATTGGTCAATTCAAGTCTTTAATCATTTGTAATATTGTTGTCCTTTTTTACTATTTAACTATAAGAGCTGTTTTGTTTTTGTTGTTGTTTTTTGAGACAGAGTCTCAC
>NW_003852408.1:18178646-18186298 GCF_000181295.1 Otolemur garnettii
CCCTCCACAACGCCTGGTCATTTTTTTCGTTGCAGTTGTCATTGTTGTTTAGCTGGCCGGGGCCAGATTTGAACCCACCAGCCTGGGTGTATGGGGCCAGCACCCTACCCACTGATCTACAGGTGCTGCCTATAAGGGCTATTTTTATATTCCGGATGTAAGTGCTTCATGAGATACATGACTCACAAGAATTCTCCCTCCACATGGCTTGTCTTTTCATAGACAACAGAAGTATAAAAGTTTTTAATGTTGATGAAATTATTTCTTTTATCATTTGTGTTGGGTTCCTATATAAAAACATTTGTTATTCCAATATCACAAAGATTTATTTATGTCATGTTTTTCTCATAGTTTTGAGGTTTGCATTATTATTATTAGTCTATGGTACATTTTGAGTAAATTTTTGTGCATGATGTAAGGTAGGGATTCAACTTAATTTTATTATTTTATATGCAGTTGTCCCACACCATTATTAAAGAAAACTACCTTTCTCCATGAAATTATCTCGGCACCCTATTTGAAATCCATAAACTCTGAATGCAAGGGTTTACTTCTCACTTTTCTTTCTTTCTTTTTTTTAAACAGAGTCTTACTTTGTCACCCTCGGTAGAGTGCTGTGGCATCACAGCTCACAGCAACCTCAAACTCTTGGGCTCCAGTGATTCTCTTGCCTCAGCCTCCCAAGTAGCTAGGGCTATAGGTGCCTACCACAATGTCCAGCTATTTTTAGAGACAAGGTATTGCTCTGCCTCAGGCTGGTCTTTTACCTGAGAGCTCTGACAATCTACCCACCTTGACCTTCTTTTTGTAACTATAACTTTGTAGTAAATTGTACAATTGGAAAGATGGGTCTTCCAACTTTCTTCATCTTCATCAAGATTATTTTGGCTAGTCAAGGACCCTTCTGTTTCCGTATGAATTTTAGAATCAGTTTGACTATTGATGTATTTTGGTAGGAACTGCATTAAACCTATAGATCAGTTTGGAGGGTAATCTCATTTTAATAAAATGGTCTTCTAAATCCATGAACATGTGATATCTTTCCACTTACTGAGGACTATTTCATTTTTTTCAACATTATGGTAAGTTTTAAGTGTATACGTGGTGGTAGGCTGAATAATATGCTCTATTACCAATAGATAGTCTAATCCTTAGTGCCTATAAATGTTACATTATGTGGCAAAAGGGACTCCGCAACTGTAATTAAAGATCTTAAGATGCAAAGATTATATTGAATTACTAGGTGTGCCCAATATAATCACAAGACAAAAGTGATGTACGATAGAAGCGGAGAGGCAGAGAGAATGGAGCTGACAGGTGCTACACTGCTGGCTTTGATGTTGGAAGGCAGCCCTGAGCCAAGGCAGGGAGGCTTCCAGAATATGAAAAAGGAAAGGAACCGAGTCCATCGCCAGCGTTCCAGGAGAGAATCAGCACTGCTTATGCCTTACCCTAGGTCCCGTTAGACCTGTTTCTGACTTATCACCTTCAGAACTGTTGGATAACAAATTTCTATTATTTCAAGCTACTATGTTTTTAGTGGCAGCAATAAAAAACTGATACAGGAAAAAAAGTGACAGAATTCACAGAAAAAAATCTACAATTCGAATATACTACTGGGGGTATTTAATCCACTTTTAAAAATGAATAGAATAACTAGGAAAGAGAGCAATAAATATAATATTTAATTCAATGCTATACCAAACTAGCCCTGATAGATACCTGTAGCACACTCCACCCAACAACAGTAGAATATAGTATTGTTCTGGGCACATTAAACCTTCCTCAGGATAATGTGTTAGTGTGTCAAACAAGTCTCAGTAAATATAAAAATTAAAATATACAAAATATTTTCTTTAAACACAATCAAGTTAAAATGAAAATCAAAGGTGGAAGAAAGTTTGGGAAATTCACAATTCTAGCCATGCATCACAGAAGGGAAGTCAGTCCACAATGGACTGGATATACAACAGATTATAATGGAGCTGAGAAAGTCCTATGGCCTCATGGCACTGTAGCCTTCATAATGCCACAGGGGCTATACATTAGTCACATGTTTGTTGTGATGCTGGTGTAAACAAATCTACTGTTCTCCCAGTTGTATAAAAGTATAGCACAGTATGTATGTGGTCTAGTATATAACACTTGATACTCATAACAAATGACTATGTTACTTTTTTATGTATTTACTATACTACAAGTTTTATCATTATTTTAGGGTATTCACCTTTCTATTTATATATAAAAAATAGTTAATTGTAAAATAGCTTTGGGCAGTTCCTTTAGGATATATTCCAGAAGAAGGCATTGTTATCATAGGAGATGTCAGCTCCGTGAGAGTAACTGCCCCTGAAGACCTTCCAGTCGGACAAGACGTGGACATATAAGACGATGATCCTTACCTTGGGTAGGGGTAAGCTAAATGTGCATTTCTTAGTTTTGCACAAAAAGGGTAAAAAGTCAAAAATAAACAAATATATTTCAAGTAGAGAAACTTTGTAGAATAAGGATACAAAGGGAATATTTTCATATAGCTGTACAATGTATCTGTGTTTTAAGCTAAATATTATCACAAAAGAGTCAAAATGTTAAAAATTGAAGCCTTATAAAGTAAAAAAACTTATAATAAACTGAGGCTAATTTGTTACTGAAGAAAGAACTGATTTTTAATAAATTTAGTGTTGTTTTAAGTGTGCACTGTTTACAAAGTCCACAGTCTTATATGGTAGAGTCCTGAGCCTTCACATTTCTCTCACCACTTACTCACTGATTAACCCAGAGCACTTTCCAGTTCTACTTTTTATACTCTATTACCACCATACCATTTCTGTGTTTAGATATGCTTTTTATGTTTTAATACATTAACACCACTGTGTTACAACTGCTGACAGTACATAGCATATTAACATGCTGTACAGGAGTGTAGTCTAGGAATAATAAGCTATACTACATAGCCTGTGTGAGTAGCAGACTACACCATCTAGGTCTTTATAACTGTGATCTATAATGTTTGCTCAATGATGAAAGTACCTAATGATTCATTTCTTAGACTATATCCCCATCATTAAGCAACACAAGACTGTACGTGGAAACTGAACAGCACACTTTTAAATAGTCAGTGGTCCAAAGAAGAAATTATAAGGAAAATTAGAAAATACTTCGATATAACTCAAAGACATAACATACGAAACCTTAAGGGATGAGCAAGCATTTCTTAAAAGGAAATACATAGCTTAAATGATACATTAAAGAATAATAAAGATCTCAAATGATAACTTAGGCATTCGCCTTAAAAAAAATAGAAAAAGCAAATTAAATTCAAAGCAAACGTAAAGAAGAAAATAGTAAATACTGAGTGCAAATAAACTAGAAAATTAAAAAATACTCAGAAGATCCAACAATAAAAGTTGGATTTTGAAAATAGCAACAGAACTGACAAGCTTTGGGGAGGGGCCAAGATGGTGAATGGAAGCAGCCCACACAAGCTGCTCTGAAGGAGAGGGTCAAACATTGCAAGTAGGTGTCCCTGTGGATAAGCCTTCCTAGAGAGAGCATTGTAAATCATCAGAGAACTGATAGGAGATACCCTGAGTGAAGGAGAGGAAGACAGGGTGATCTCCTCAGCAAGACCAGAAAGGACTACAGGGGGAAGCACCCACAAGTGGGGAAGCAACAATGGCGAGAACCCGAGTTTTCCACACTCCCCTCATACAGGTTAATTCTGTGAAAGCTGTGTCAGCACTACAGCCCTCCGTACTGATAAGAGAACTGCTTGAAGACTGTGCAGTAACACTGCATCACTCAGTGGGCTCACAGAGACCTACTAACTTCTATTCCTGAGTCAGTGCAACTAACACCACTCCAAACTCCCAGGTCCTCTGTCTGTACAAGGTTGGTTTCACCGTGGCTGCCTCCACATCACCCCTTGTCTAAGGAGGAAGCAAGAAAAGCAGACACTCTCAGGCTGAGAGCTCTCACATGACTGAGAGCTGAGTACCCTCCCCACAAGAGCATTCAAATACAGCAGGTGCCAATGTCACAAAAGAGGTCCTACAGTAAGAGTTTCAGTGGGACCGACATGAGGAAAGAGCCCCAGGCATCCAATAGTCCACCCCCACCTCCCTGCACATAGCCAGCCTGGAGACATATGTCCCTAAAGCCCAACATGTTGCCACAGCTCTTTACCAGACTTTTATGACAGACCAGGTAGTCACAAGGGAGCCCCCACTGACTATTGCCATTACGTTCAGACCTGGTCAGGCCTTCAGCCTTGATACCATGAGCTATAGCCTAGAGAGCATGCACCAGCAGCCACTGCCACCACTGTAGGGAGATCTTGGAAGAGACATCACCTGAGATGACTGCCCCTGTGAAGAGGGTCTCACCTAGTCCCCACCTGACCTCTGAACAATGGCCTAGGGACCAACCCGCCTGTTCACACGAAGATCTCTCAATATGTGCTTGGACTATCCCAACCACCAGAGGATGAAACAATGTGGAATAACCACACTATAGGGTCTCAGTGTATCCACCCCTCTCCTGCTGCATCAGTCTTGTCATCTGGGACACAAATGCACCATATAGAAACCACTCTTTAATTAAGTAGGCAAGTACCCAGCAAAGGAGAACAGAAACCTATCTGCCCTGCACAGAAAGATATAGTAGCAAAAGAACTCTGACAACGTGAGAAAACAAGCTAGTTCAATACATCCTAGGGACCACAGTAGACCTACAGCAAAGGACTGCAGTAAAAATGAAAATGCCAAAAATGGAAATCAGAATTTTGATGGCAAATAAAATGAATGGGATTGAAGAAACAGTCAAAAACTAACACAAAGAAGCCAACGATGAAAGAAAAACATTTAGGGCATGAAAGAAAAAAATGAAAAATTTGCTAAAGAAATTGGAAACATAAGAGAAGATATAACAGAATTTAAAGAAATTGAACAGTCATTTAGAGAATTTCAAAATATAATAAAAAGCTTAAGCAGTCTAGATCGAACAGATGAAAAAATCACAGAATTTGAAGACAAGGCTTTCTAAGTAACCCAGCCAGTCAACTAGGCAGAAAAGGAATAAGGAAGAATGAACATTCACTCAGAGAAATAGGGGACTATGTAAAGAAACTGATACATGAATTATAGGTATCCTTAGGGAGAATGAGAAAAAGCAAAAAGCATGGAAAAACTGTTGGAGAGAATAACTAAGGAAAACTCCCTTGGCATTACCAGACATTTAGATATCCAGGTATTAGATGGTCATTCAACACCAGGAAGACTCATAGAAAATAGGACATCTTAACACATACAGTCATCAGTACGGCTAAAGAAAATTCTATGAGCTGTGAGATGAAAGCAATGACTAACCTAAAAAGTAAAACGCATCAGGCTAACAGAAGACTTCTCAGCAGAACCTTACAAGCAGAAGGTATTGGGGCCCCATTTTTAGTCTTCTTAAACAGAACAATTGTATCCTTCAAAACTAAGTTTTATAAATTTTAGAGAAATAAAGACTTTTTCATATAAGCAAATACTAAGTGAATTTGTCACTACTAGACCTGCCCTACAGGAAATGCTCAAAAGTGTATTGTGCGTGGAAAAGAACAATAGATACCTACCAAAAGATAAACCTCACAGCTCTTATAAAACAATAGCACAAAAGAGAAAACAAAATAACAAGGAAGTATTCAACATGATGAACAGAACAGTGCCCCACATATCAATTCTAACATTGAATGGGAATGCTCTGATTAAAAGACATAGAGCAGCTGAATGGGTGAAAAATTACAAACTAGGTATATGCTGGATGCTTCACTTGCAGGGATGCATACAGAATCAATGTAAAGTGATAAGAAAAAAACGTCCCATGCAAATGAAAAACGGAAGTGAGCAGTTACAGCCATTCTTGTATCAGATAAAATTGACTTTAAATCAATTGACTTTGACTTTTTTGTCAAAAAAGACAAAGATGGTCATTATAAAATGATGAAGGAGAAGATATAACAATGATAAATACATATGCACGTAACACAGGCATGTTCAGATTCATAGAACAAATTCTACTAGATCTACATAAAGAAATAAACAGTAGCAATAAAATCTCTGGGGAATTCAACACCCCAGTGACAAAACTGGACAAATAATCTAAGCAGAACATCAAGAAATACTGAACTTATATGAGACTGCACAACCAAAGGCCCTAGCAGACATTGTTCCGTAACACTGTCCCCCCAAACAACACAATATTCTTCTCATCAGCATATGGGACATTTTCTTAGATCATATGATATGTGCTTTGGCCACAGAGCAAATTTCAGAAAATTAGTAAAAATCAAAACCATATCATGCATATTTTCAAACTACAGTGAAATAAAATGAGATACTAATTTCAAGCAAAACTCTCAAATCCACATACAGTCACAAAAATTGAACAACCTACTACTGAATGGTCCTTGGGTCAATAAGGAAATTAAGATAAAAATCTAAAGATTCTTTAAGCTGAATGACAAGGGAGACTCTAGCTTTTGAAATTTATTGGGAATAGAAAAAAAGCAGTGCTAAGGGAAAAGTTTATAGCATTAAATAACTATATTAAAAAGACAGAAAGATCACAAATTATCAACTTGATGTCAAATCTCAAGTAACAAGTAAAAGAGAAACAAACTAAATCCAAAGCCAGCAGCAGCAGAAGAAAAAAATAACAAAGACCAGTGTGGAACTCAGCAAAATGGAAACCAAAAAACAATTAAGAAAAAAAAAATTCAAAGGATTGATGAAAAGAAAGAGATTCTTTGAAAAAGTAAACAAAATTGATAGACCACCAGCCAGATTCACCAGAAATAAAAGAGAAAGGATTCAAATGAACTCAATCAGAAATTAGAAAGGAGACAGTACAACTGATATCATAAAAATACAAAACATTATCCATGAATGCTATGAAAATTTCTCCATACACCAACTAGAAAACCTAGACTAAATGGATAAATTCCTGGAAACACACAACCTCCCAAGCCTGAATCAGGAAGAAATAAAAATATCAAAAGAAGAGTGAATTAAGGCAGTAAAAACAGATCTCCCAATTTAAAAAAAGCTCTGGACCAGACAAGTTCATGGCCAAATTCTCACAGACCTACAAATAAAAATGGCATCTATCCTGCAGAAATTATTCTATAACATCAAGAAGGAGGACATCCCCCCTAATTTTATGAAACTAGTTATCACCTTCATACCAAAGCCAGAAAAGGCCACAATAGCAACAACAACCAAAATCTATAGACTAATATCCCTTATGAACACTGATGCAAAAATCCTGAGCAAGATACTAGCAAACTGAATTCAACAGCGTATCAAAATAAGTCAATAAATAAATAAAAATTCCCCACGATCAAATTGGTTTCATCTCAGGGATTCAAGGATTGTTCCATATATGCAAATCTATAAACGTGCTTCACCATATAAATAGAAGCAAAAATAAATACCAAATGGTCTTAATAACATAGAAAAAGCATTCAGTAAAATACAGCACCTTTTTGTGATAAAAACCCTCAACAAACTAAGCATGGAAGGAACATGCTGCAGAATTACAAAAGCTGTCTATGACAAACCCACAGCCGGCATCATGTTAAATGAGGACAGGTTGAAAGCACGCACCCT
>NW_003852408.1:18189754-18191299 GCF_000181295.1 Otolemur garnettii
TATAATAGTGTTTAGCCTTCACAATCAACCTACAAAGTAGGTACTACTATTATTCCCATTCACAAGGTACAAAACAAAAAACAGGAAGCTAACAGACTGACTGCCTAGAACTCTTGACTCCCCCTGTTAGCAGTTTAGAGAACTACCTCTAATTGCCCTGAGGTGTGTTTACATTCCTCCTTTCTGGCATTGCACATTTTTCTCTTTCAGTAGTGTGAAGATAGTGCACATTCCCTGCCTTTCTCCACTCATTCATCATTTTCAACCACTCATGAATTACTTTCAAGATCGAAGTTGTTTGTCTACCAAGTAAATGCAAAGGGCCTTTACCTCACCAATGTATGATTGCCATCTAGTGGAAAATAGGTAATAACAGCTGGTTATACAGTGAAGAAAGTGGTTCATCCCCCTCCTCTCTAAAAAGGACTGGAAGACACAAGTCCTACTGAGAAACTTAAAAACTTAGATTCAAACAAAAACAATTCCACTGTAAAGAATAAATGACAAGGATCAGTTGTGTGTATATTATTTTGAAACAATAAAGCATTTAAGAGACTTGCAATAAGACTTTTTAAAATGCCTTCAGTATGTGTAAAGTCTGAATAATTTTCATATTAAATATACACTTAAAGTTTTGCATATTTGTTTTTTGAGTTATAAATATGTCAGAAGATATTAGCGTGACAATAAAAAGTAACTGACATTGTAACATTAAGGAAAATAAAAACCAAGTTTAGTCAACATTTAAGGAAAATAAACACTAACTGGAGAAGTAATGAGGTTTCCATAGGCATGTTTCGATTTGGGTGACAGCCTGAATTTGGTTTTATGTTCTCATGTCAATACATTTTCTATATGCACTCATTCCTCTTTAGACCCACTAAACCCACAGCATCCAGGTTTTACATTCACCTGGCAGATCTTAGTTCCTAGATATTTCCATTCCCCTATTCACAGCCCAAAGGCCACATGTGGGTACATGAGGACATCTTGGCTTATCTGTGTGGTAGATATCACCAAAATTATGCATGGGTCTTTTTATTTGCTTGTTTAGCTGGTCAGCTTTCATTAGTGCTTGTGTATTTAATGTGTGGCCCAAGACAACTCTTTTTCTTCTAATGTGGCTTAGAAAAGCCAAAAGATTCCATAGGGCTAAACAATTCCAACACTCAGGGCTTAACAATATAAGCAAACAAATATATATTAATAGGTATAGATGCCACTGTATTTCCCTGAAAATAAGACCTACCCTCCAAATAAGCTCTAGCAGGATGTCTATGCATTTGTTAAATATAAGCCCTACCGCAATAATAAGACCTAGTGATGGGTACTAGATACCTTGCATAGCCATACTATGCATTTCAGCACGGAGAGGAAGATATCCCCTGAAAATAAGCCCTAGTGTGTCTTCTTGAGAAAAAATAAATATGAGACGGTGTCTTATTTTCAGGGATACATGGTAGATTTTATACAACCATTTTTAAATAAATTTTAATATCTATTAACATAATTTATTAGGTGATGTTCTTCTAGTTGGGTTATTTA
>NW_003852408.1:18192133-18197414 GCF_000181295.1 Otolemur garnettii
TTTTTTTTTTCTTTTTTCTTTCATTTTTCAGGAAGGTGCTAAAACCTCAGGAAAAAAACTGCGAAGATGAGCACATAGGCAGAACTATAAAACTCAGCCTCTTCCATGGGTTTTAATGTAGTTTGGGTTGTTTTTCCATCTTGATTAAATATTGATAATTTTTACTTTTACAGAAATCTATTATTTTATCAAAACTTCCAAATGTATATATATTTTAGTTTTTCTATATACCTGTACATTAACTCTGTCCAAATTCCTAAGGCTTATATCATTGCCTCCTTGTTTTTATTTTTCTAGAAGTTTCCTAAGGTATCTATTTTATTGTAGTACTTTTCTTTTGTTACTTTTTCCCAAGGGGAAATAAAAACTGGAGATATATACATTTTCTTTTTATTCTAAATTTATTGATTTTTTACCTTTCATTGATTTATTTGTTTGTTATATAGGTATAGAATGTATTCACCAGTTTTACCTTTTAATTTGAATTCATAGATAATTTATTTTCTTTTTCATTGTTATTTAATAATACAGATTTGAAGCAATGAATTTTGCTACAAATACAGCTTTGGATACTTCATATAAACTTAATAAATTAGTGACTGCATGTCCATTGGGTAGTAAAGTTTATGCTTCCTCCTTAACTCAATATTCATTTGTATACTTTTTAAATAATCTGTGCTTTGTTATATTATTAAGTTATTAATTTATTATCACTTCCTGTTATTATTGAATCTTAGTCACAAATTATGATTTGTATAATTTATACCCTGAGGACTTCATTTATGCTATACTTTGGGTTCAGGATTTACTCCTTTTCAAAAACTGATCCATGAATGAGCTAAACGTATTTGTATTCCCTGTGAAGTGCAGAGTTCAAATATATACTGTTAAATACACTTACTATTTTATGAATTTCTCTAATTTGAGTGTAATTTTGTTTACTTACTGGATTAAATTTGAGAAAGATAATTTGATTCTGATGATATGTTTTCTGCTGCTATAATTTTGTTTTACGTGATCTTTTATTTTATATTAACTGAATCCTTGAGTTATCCAGTCAGTTCTGATTTCACCTGTTAACCCTTTTTTGCCTGATGTGAATCTTGCTGTGCCTGGTTTTATTTATTAAGGCATCTGAGATCTCTGTTATGATAAAGGAAGCAGGACATCACCCTAAGCAAGACTAACTAGGCCCATCAAGGTGTGCACCAAGTTATATTAAGTAGGACTGACTCCAAACAAAATTTAGGCATGTCACCATCACCGAAGAGACAGTGAGTCTAGGCTGGCTACCATACATCCAGCTCTCAGTTACAAAAAACACTCACCTATAAGCATTTGAAATTAAAAATAAAGAAAATGGATGAATTTATTTTTTTCCTGAAAAGAGCACACAAGTTAAGCAAGTACCCATATATACTGTGACCACCTTAAATTTCTTTCAAGAAAGTAGAATCAACCTGACCACTAACTGGGTTCTGAAGAAGATCATGGTTGCAATTCACTAAATTAAACATTAAAATACAGGGTTACAGTATCAGATTTAAATCAAACTTATTTTATGTTTAATTTTTAATTATAGATGAAGTATATAGTGTGACAGGAAAAATATTATCTTCAATCATGAACTATAGTTTTTACTGACCAAATTGGATAAGCCAAAATAAAGCTCAAATGTCACAGATTTAAATTTCAGAAAACATGACTTTCAACAACTTGTAAGACATCAACATGAAATATATACGTACACGTATATACATATAAAGAGCGAGGATTCAGTTCTTTTTATATACATTAAGGATTATAAAATGTTTAAAGTCCAAAATACAAATGCTTTCAGAATTTATTTATACAACAAATAAATCAAAAAAGAACATTTTATTGTTTCTTTTATTCTTTTTCATTGGTTCTACAAAAAGGACATTTGCTATTCAGTATCACTTGCTAAAAAAATACTTATAATTAAGTGTATTTTTCCAAATTATTTTTGTCTCATGCACTGAAAAAAGCAAACAGTGTTAATAATTGTGCCACAATTCTGCCATAAGAAAGTAAGGAATGTAAATTCACATTATGAGTGAATAATGACGGATTCCACCTCATTCTAATTTCAGTAATTGAATAGGAAAACAGGGAGCTCTATTAAAAGGACCATTGCTGGTCAAGTACTAATGAGAAAATCTCTGAGTCACTGGCTGTCATGGTAACAGGGCATTATCAAAATCTGATTAGTATGCCCAGTAGACACATAAGTGATAAGGTATGCTTCTAATTGCATTGTCACTGCTTGTAAGACGGGCTTGTATTCCTAAGATGGGAGAGGGCGGCCAGGCTCTGCTTATGTATATACATGTACCAGACATGAAATGTACTGCATGTTCATAAATTGAGGTCAAACATCTAGCACTAAAGATAAATTATAATTTGGGAATCTTCAAAAATTAAAATTAAAAACAAACTTAGTTCACTCTTTATATTAACTGTTGAAACTCTGCATACTTTGAAAAATTTTTCCAATCTACTTTCATTGGTATTAATATTAATACAAAAAATAAAACAAAATGGTTAAAGAAATAGAAATTTAATAAAAAGATGAAAATAAATGAATAAGAAATCCTAACAACAAAATTTCCAATGGAATAACTTAGAAACTAGTTCAAAGAACTATGAAATCTCCAAAAATGATTAGGCTAAACCTGTTAGAAAGAGTCAGAGTATTTATAAATGCCAAGAATTATGGTGAGCAACAGAGAACAGTCAGAACTGAAGTAGGAGGAGATCACAAAGAATTGTGAGCAGAGCTTTGCATCCACCAGAAGCGATGTGTCTGCGTATCTGTGTCCTTCCTCCTATGCCCATGGTCTTTTGGGTACAAAAGTCAGTGAATTCTGAAAATTACAGGTCTCAGTATTTCAGTACTGCTTTGCTCTCTTTAATATCTTGAGTATCATTGAATTTTTAAAGAAATTGATCACTGCTTTCTGATCCTTTTTGGTAGATAACTTAATTCTAAAACCTACAAGATTAACTTTCATTATTGACTAGAAATCCCTGTGCCTTGCCAGGGCTGTGAGCACAAGGAGCATTAACAGTGCTTGTCCTGAGAGGATTATTGCTCTTGTTAAATGCATCAGCATGTGGACTAAGTTTTACCTGTACCAAATATCAAAAGCAATCAATCCAAAGTCAATATAATGAAAGCCAAAGGGCATTTATCTACACATTTGAAATTCAGTGGAGTTTGTGAGGCTACAGAGAGAAAATGTCACAAAGACAGCAGAGTGAGGAAACAGTCGACCAGCACGTTCCTGGAGGGATGAGGGTGATGCTGGTGTTGCGAGCACTGACCTGGGATGGAAGCAGCAGTCTGACAGCCAGTCCGTGTGGCCAAATCCCGTGAGAAGCACGTTGCCTTGTGGAAGCCCCACCACCTTCCAGAGGCGGTCCTCACCACAGGAGACCAAGACATCCTTCTGGGGGTGCATGACAATGCTGTGCAAGGAAAGAGAAGAGGGGTTACAGGGAGATGACACTGAATGGTTTCCAGATGTGAATAAACGGAATGGCAGTAAGGCGGGCATGGATCACAGAGTGACTGGCCTAGAAATCAGAGGAAGTAGGTTCTATATTCTGACTATAGAGTTCTAAAAATGATAGCTTCCTGATCTCCATCTATCACCATCAACTTCACTGGATCTCAGATTCCTCCTCATTTGCAAAATGAAGTGGTTGGTTTAGGTGATTGTACATGCTTAACTTTGGTTGAAAAACAATAATTCTGGTGTATCTTTTAGGGAAAAAAGGTTATGTCAATGACACTGTAAATGATATTTTTAGGATATTTGGATCAGTGGTCATGCTTATTATAGAACATCAAAATTCTTTTCAGACTACAATATGTCTTAAATCAGGCATTATCCAGGAAATGATCATAAGTCATAATCACATTATCCTAGTTCTATATAAATACTATGAATGAAACATTAACTCCATGGCCCACTATCTACAGAAAGTGAAGGAACTAAAATTCTATGCTAATATACCACTTAAATTGGCTTCAGTCAATGCACAGTACACAAATTACAGTAATGAATTCAAGATGCATAAGGCAATTCCCACTCTATAAAGGCATAGAGGGAAATGAGAAAGAAGTATGTAAAATTAAAGATTAACACATTAAGCACTATTATCTGAAGCAGATTCTATTCATTGTAGCTATTTAAATACTGGAGCTAAACTATCCTGCAATCAAGAGTCTATAAGGTTAATGAGTGATATTTTATCTATGGCAATGCTTTAATCTTATTTATATAGAATTTCATCTATGCCTCATAATGGAAGGGGGCAAGTGTGTCTAATGTTAAGCACCTATTAAAATACCAGTCTAAATATTAGCAACAAATTGTTCAATTTCAATTTGGCCATCTCTTGCCTATATATTGGAGTGAAACAAATAATGACTTAAAAATTGCAATCATACATTCATTTCTTTCATGGTCCATTCTGTAAATGGCCTTGTTCCTTGTTTCTGCAATATGGACTTCAAGACACCAATTTCCCAAGGAAAGCATGGCTCTGGTTCACACCTATATGGGTAACTCCAAGATTTGCATGAAAGCAGAACTTTTCTCATTTTTATTCCTTCCATTAATACCATTAACCTAACCCTCAAAATTATGAACTGGAAAACTATTTCCTTGCATTAGACCTATATGCTTTAAAAGTCTCTTTCAGCCAGGTATAGAAGCATTCAGTTCACAGCAATATAACCACCATGGGCGGGGCTTCTTTCTAGTGAAACATTGTTTCATTTTTCTCTGGCATTTTGCTACTCAAAATAAACACAGTGGAAGGGAAATTATTCACTTTGCTATTCATCATAATGTTGGTTTGTGACTTTCAGAAGACCGATTCAAGAAAGGAATTTATTACAGCTCAAACTGGATAGAGGATACATTTATAGAACTTAATTAGAAGAAAAATATGATGAGGGGTAAAAAATGTCAGATTGAAATGAATTCTGCATTCAAATATACACAAGAAGGCAAACCAAATCCTTGAAGCTACTCAGTATGATGTATGTTGGCTCACAGCTTTCCTGGCAGACACAAGCACACTTGACTAGATGATAAATTACCCTCTTTAAGTGAAGATAACTAAAATCATTGATGTCTTTACCAACTTTGAAAGATAAGTTTCCAAAATGACTTTTGTGAGGAGTTATTTATAGAAGTTAAGGGAAAAGCATAAACAGAATTTAAAAGCATAAACAGAATTAGCC
>NW_003852408.1:18197870-18201482 GCF_000181295.1 Otolemur garnettii
GGTTGCAAAGCCAGTTCAATCACTCCTTTGGGATATGACCAAGATGTAAAACATAGTTTAAGGGCCATGGACCAGAAATATTTCCCCACATACAGAAGTTGTATTATTACCAACTCCATAATGAGACATCGTTGTCTTAAATCATCACCATAATCAGCACTTAAAAGCAGTATCGAATGTTGTTTGAAATCTTAAATCTTGTACTAAATGCTTAATTCTCACAAATGAAATAAAAGCTCATAAAGGCAAGGGTTTACATCTGCTTTGCTTTCTGTTTGCTTAACTCCAACAGTAGCTGGCACCTCGGAGCTATTCAATAAACTCTTGTCAAATACATGAATTAGTAATGGATATTGGTATGCAATTAGTATTGTTCTTTAAAGCTTTAGTAAACTGGGTAGAGATATTATGTAAATTGCCCAAGTTCATGTCTGATAATGGATGCAGGCCAACTTTGAATCTAGGGTGGTCTAACTTTGACGATCATGATTTTAGCTACTTCTGCTTACATGAAACTTTCATAATTTATTATTTATATAGATACAATAAACATCAAAGATTCTATTTTAGACCCTTAAATTATTGTCATTTCCAATAAATGCCTTAGTAATTTATTCATTAGTAAACCCTGAATTAAAGAACCCATCTAGGGATTATCAGTTCATTGTATTGGAACTGGCATTACCAGCTGCATTAGTGTTAAAGGAGTTAGAAGTTTCTATCCTTCACAGTAGCACCTCTCCTACAACCTGTCTACAGAAGCTTTTGAGCAGATGTACTACATATTACACTTCAAATATTTAACTTGGTTTTTTGTCCTAATATTATGAGCCTGGTATTGTACATCATGTTGTCAAAGGGGATTTATTTTTTATTCATCTATTTTCATAGAGCTCTCTGTAAAAACATAAATATAGAAGAATATTTAATAAGCATTGATTCCACAGGCATTTATTTCTTTGAAAACTTCGCCAGTATACTAGGCGTAAACTTTTACCATTCTGCTTATCTCTAATGCAGTCTTTTGAAGAAGCTGAGAATAGGAGTAATAACTATCATTTTACAAGAGTCAGTTCTTGACCCGAAAATTGCATATGCTAAATCATTCAATGGTTATAACACAGGCACACCCCAGAGATACTGTGGGTTTAGTTCCAGACTTGTTAAGGTGAGTACCACAAATATTTTGGTTTCCCAGTACATATAAAAGTTATGTTTACAACATACTGTAGCCCATTAGTATCCAATAAAATTATATCTAAAAAATGTATATACCCTCATTTAAAATACTTGACTGCTAAAAAATGATAATGATCATCTGAACCTTTAGGGAGTGGTAATCTATTTGTTGGTGGAGGGTCCTGCTTTGATAGTGATGTCTGCTGACTGATAAGGTTGGTGTTTGCAGGTCTTGTTTCAAAATAAGAAGTAATCATCTCAAACCCTTCTGCTGCTTTATCAACTATGTTCACAGAATTTTCTACAACTTTTGCTGTCATTTCAACAATGTCAACTGTATCTTCTTCAGGAGGAGATTCCATCTCCATAAACTACTTTCTTTGCTCACCTATAAAAAAGTTTTTGGTTCATTGGGGAAAAGAAGTATATATATTTAACCAATAGTACTAGGGTGTTTTGTTTATCCATAGAATAGTATTATAAAAATAGTTCCCAATTCCACATCATACTCAAAAATCAATCTCTGGCAGATTGAAGACCTAATCTGCAAAGAGAAAAACCTTAAAATTAAAAAAATATATATAGGAGAAAACCCTCACAACCTTTAAGTGGAGAAACAATTTTTCCCCAGCCCTTAAATACTTTAGTGTGCTAAGCATTCTCTTACATAAGTATAGCATAATTATGAAACTTAAGAAATCAAATGTTTACACAATACTATTATGTAATCTTTAGGCTCTATTCAAATTTCACCAATTCACTCTAATTATTAATGCCTTTTATTTTCTATTCCAGGATCCAAATAAGAATTACATAGATTTTTTTAAAAAAATTATTATGGGTCCATAATAGATGTACATAAATTTAGGGTACACATGATATTTTGATATAGGAAGAGGCAACCATTTAACTTTTATCATGAGATTGCAGTAATTCCATAATTCTTGCTACATTGACCACATCTGCAGTTATTCACTCTACTGAAGACTTAAGCCCCCTCAAAATCATCTAAGAGGGTTGGAATCTCATTCATTTAAACCCCTGTTATAGTTAATATCTTGACTCCTTTCCATGAAACATGAATGTTCTCAATGGCATCTAGAATGATAAGTCCTTTTAAGAAGTTTTTAATTTATTTTGCCAAGATCCACCAGAGGAATTGATATGTATGGCACTTGTAGCTTTACAAAATTTATTTAGTAAATAATAAATAATAAGACTTGAAATTAGAAATTGTTTCATGATCCATAGGCTGTAGAATAGATATTGTTTTAGTGGCATGAAAGCAACATTAATCTCCTTGTACCTCTCCGTCAGAGCTCTTGGGTATTTAGGTTTATTGTCCATGAGCAGCAATACATTGAAAGGAATGTTTTTTTCTGACCAGTAGGTCTCAACAATAAGCTTAAAACATTCAATAAACCAAGCTGGAAAGAGACGTGCTTTCATCCAAGTTTTGTTGTTGCATTTATAGTGGACAGGCAGAGCAGATTTAGCATAATTCTTAAAGGCCCTAAGATTTTCAAAATGGCAAATGAGCAGTGGCTTCAAATTAAAGTCACTGCCGAGCTCAGGGGACAGGTCCTTCACAGCAGAGATAGCCTGTCCTTTGAGGCTTTGAATCCAGGCATGACTTCTTTTCTCTAACTAGGGAAGTTCTAGATGGCACCTTCTTCTAACAGAGGACTGTTTTATCTTCAATGAAAAATCTGTTGTTTAGTCCAGCCACCTTCGTCACTAATCATAGGCAGACCTTCTGGATAACTTACTGCAGCTTCTACATCAGCATTTGCTGCTTCGTTTTGTGCTTTTATGTCATGGTGATGGCATGTTTCCTGAAACCTCAGGAACCAACCTCTAATAGCTTCAAAATTTTCTTCTGCAGCTTCTTCACATCTCTCAACCTTCACAGAATTGAGGAGAGATAGGATCTTGCTCTGGATTAGGCTTTGGCTTGGCTGGATCTTTTTAAAACTTTCTCTACATCTCCATTAAGGCTGTTTTGCTTTTTTATCATTCATGTGTTCACCAGAGTAGCAATACCTTTGAATTTTCTTCAAGAACTTTTTCTTTGTGCTACTTGACTAACTGCTTGGCCTGAGAGACCTAGCTTTTGGCCTGTCTTGGCTTTTGACAGCCATCCTTAATAAGCCAAAATACTTCTATATATTTTTATTTAAAGAGGGAGAAGGCCAGGCGCAGTGGCTCTCCCCTATAATTCTAGCACTCTGGGAGGCCAAGGTGGGTGGATTGCTTGACTTGAGAAGTTCAAGACCAGCCTGAGCAAGAGCAAATATCTTTTTTACTAAAAATAGAAAAACTAGTTGGACATTGAGACAGGCACCTATGGTCTTAGCTATTCGGGAGGCCAAAGCAAAAGGATCTCTTGAGCCCAAGAGTTTAAAGTAGAGACATAAGACTCTTCCTTTCACT
>NW_003852408.1:18203385-18207188 GCF_000181295.1 Otolemur garnettii
TAGATTTTTTTCTTTCATAATATGTTTACCAGGAACATACTAAGAGAAATGGCAGGGAGTATGGACACATTCATTCCCATCTCAACTGCCACTAAGTAGTTGCTGGGGGTGGGGGGGGAGGGAGCCCTCTGTTAGCCCTGGGCCTGCCAAGATGAAGACAGTATTATTATTCTCAAGGTCTATCCACAAATAGGTGCCCCTTTAGCAACCATAAAATGACTTTCATCCTCAAGGATGTCATCCCAAAGCTAATTAATAAGAATAATAAGCTCTTACTTAATTTCTTCCTGGCGCCTGCCCTAGTTGCTACAAAGTCATTCTACTTTAAACTTTGAATATAAGCTTTCTACTTCCCTTTAACTTACTATTAATTATAATTATAAGATTCACAGACAAAGGCCTTGTCACCTCGTTCCCAAGTTAATAAGCTTGTGAGTAGGGTGAAAATAGTACAGGAAAACATCTTTGAAATTCACAAAAAGAAAATGTGGGTGATTGTTAGCCCTGCCTTTTTTTTTAATCAAGTCCTGTCCTGTTGAAGTATCCATGAAATGTTTTGTTAAACAATATACAAAGCATGTTACATAAAATGTTATGTTCTAGCAGAGATTTTTTTTTCTATTATGATAGGACACATTCGTTATAATAGACCACATGATATATACTTCAAAAGCTCTCTTCTCTAATTGAAATTGTTCTTTCCAGTAGTGGCATTACACAAGGGTATTCTGGAGGGAATACGTGTAGGTGTATGGTGAACACTATTAATTATCAGTACAGTCAGTGACATAAGCACTGCTGTTAAACTTTTCAAAAGAGAAGAATATTAATCCAAAAAAAGACTGTCACAAGAAAAACTAATTAGATACTCTTGTCTTCACTTTAGGTTATTCAGCATTGTAAATGTTTCCCTCACTTAGGTTCACAGGCTCTAATTATTGCCAAAACAGAAGATGCAGTGAGTTGAAAATAAATCAATATCAAAATGTGTGCCTTGTGAACATTAGGTGACCACTTATCTACTTGTCCTTAACGACAAAACACACCCATAGATTACGTATGCTTTTATCCGGCTTGCCAAGAGAAATATACACAGAGGGTGCCAATAACATCCATATACATTTTAAGAAAGAAAAAATTATATTAAAATTACAATACTCAATATGTACTGATAACAGGAGATCAATGTAGGCACGTTGAGAACCTATTGTAACTGCAGAAGTCAAATGTGGCTTGTGTATTACAAATGTACTTGGGTTTTACAAGTTTTTTTCTTGCTTAAAATGTGTGTAAATTTTTTTGGTACCCTCTGTCTAAAACAGCCATTTGACTGTTGCTTCAGCTAATAATTGCATCTCATATTGGATGTGCCTTAGGATTTGTAAAGGACTCTAGCATGCATCATTTTTTATTGTTTCAACAAATATCAACTTAGACCTCATGATATAATATGCAAAGCAGACAACGCATCACCTTCAGGGAACTTCTATATGAGTGGGGGCAAACAACAAAATAAACCAGCTATAAAAAAAGAACAAGATGATATGACAGTGACTTGGGGGAGAAAGCTATTTTCAGTGAGAAGGTCAAGAGAGGCTTCATTGAAGACATGTCTTTCTAGCTGAGACTAGAATGACCAGGAAGAAGGTCTTTAGGACAACTAGGGATAGATGACTTCAGGCACAGGTGACTGCGAAGGCTAACGTGCCAAGGCTGCAAGGCCTGGTCCATTCAAAGCCCAGAAAGAAAGCCAGGGTCACTGAGGAGAGCAAGGAGGGCAGAGTGGAGAATGGATGAGGCATGAGAAGAAGGCACGAGAAGAGGCATGAGAAGAGGCATGAGAAGAAGGAAGTGCCTGTAAGCTGAGGAGAGAGGACAGAGATGTCTCCTAAGATCACTTCAGAGTTTCAAGCAGGAGAGAAATATGTGATTTTTTTAAAAGATCTATCCACCTTCTGTGTGGAAAATGGAAAGTGGGAAGCAAGAGAAGAAACCAGAATATTAGCTAGAAGTCTACAGACCCAAGACCTACTTAAATGACATTATTTATAATGATAATGTCATTATTATAACAGATTTCATTCTAGTATGCTGACATTTTCACCACTACCTTCAGGATAAATCAACTCAAAGCTGTGCTCAACAGTAAACAATATTACATAATTAAATGTACTTAAAGAGTGTGAAGGTAACTTACAATAAAGATCATAAAACAAATGTGTGTCAAAATACAATAACTAGACATCTGCCAAAATAAGATATCAGATCTCATTTATTTATAGAAGACAGATAAGACAATGTGAAAAAAATAAAATCTTAATACTTCTCTAACACTTTAAAGTTTCAAAACTGTGATACTATTAATTTTATTCTAAACAAAGCAGGATTTATATTATTGGGCTCTAGAAAGGAGCACATTCATTTTTACCATGGACATTTTTACAGTTTGCATATTTCCCAATAATATCCCAGAAAGGGTAGTCACAAAAGTTAAAGCCTCCTTTTCCTTTCTCATGTCCAATATTCTTCTAGTCTTACATGTATATTAAATTTGAGGGCAGTGATGGGGGTAAGAGATGGTGGTCCTTTTCCTTGACATTTGAATGGTAGTACTAATGTCAATCATGGGCAAGGTGAGAGACAGCTGAATGGATATTAAGGGAAGCTGATATACAGGGAAGTGCCTTAAGTAGTGACTTAGACCTAATAGACACTTAGTAGATACTATAGTTGAAATTCACCCATGGGATGTAACATAACATTCATCCATATTATCAGTTTATAGAATTAATCCAATCCTTTTACACATGATATAAACTGTTTAGTCTTTCTTATCCCATGTAAAGGAACAGATCCACACAACTTTCCAAAAATCTATTTTATTCTTAAATTAGACTGTGAAATGTTATACTTTCAAACTAAAATTTTAGTTTCACTTCATATATAGTCAGTTCTCTAAGAGAAGTCCAAAAGATAGATAAAGTCAAGTTTTAGCTAATCTTAATTGTATTAAGCATTAAATAAGGCTAATTCTGTTTTGCATTTTTTATATACTAATATAAATGTTCCTTGGAAAGTCGAAGGCTTGTATTTTTATAAGAAACAAAAATCTAAAATACAAAAACAAATGTAAAGATTTACATTTTACAACATTCAGATAAAAATTTCGTAATGAAAAGTCAACATATATGCAAATACGCATTCTAATAGCTTCCCTAAGGCACCATCACCTAACCCTCATCAACTCCACTGCACAGCTGGATATCTGTGTTTCATATGGATTGGGGGTGGGGCAGCTTCCACTTTGGTGAGTCTAAAAGCCAGGCTAAAAATTCCTAAGACCAGGAACTAGTGGCCATGAATAATAGTCACTTTTTCATCTTTATGTTTTATTGCATAAAACACATGATATTGATTATCCTTTCTTGTTCACTTCATTCTTGTAGGAATTAAAACAAAATTTAGGAAAGGGCACTTTTAATTTTGTTTGGGCCTTAAAGCTGATACCCCAAAGTATAGGACTTTGGCATGCTAAGTACTTTGAACACAAGGAGATTGGAAAGCCTCAGAAGCGAGGTCTCTGTGACCTTCTCCTACTCGCCTCTCACTCCTTTACTCCTCAGAAATGAGTCAGAAAAAACAGTATTTGTCTTCCTCAGAATGAGTCATAGAAAGCAGGATCCCTCTACCCTGAAGCAAATCATAAATCCTAGAGCAGTCACTCTCTCCCTTCTGCCTTAAAGACTTCCCTTCAGAGGGAGGCTTCTTGGCTTTCTTTTTCTTTCTTTCTTTTTTTTTTTTTT
>NW_003852408.1:18208001-18211458 GCF_000181295.1 Otolemur garnettii
TCCTTCTGGTAAGGGCTTTTTCATATGTATTTCTTGCATTTATTCCTAGATTATATGTAATTTATATTTCAAATATAAACTATATATAATTGAAATATAAACTACATATAATCTAGGAATAATGGCAAGAATTACTATTCAGGACAGAAAACTGAGGTAAAGTTACATGTCGTACAGAATTCTATTGTGAGTGTGACCTTGTTGTGAATGCCACCAAGCCAATGTGATGATTGTAATGATATCTAACAACTTTTTGGGTAGGTATATGATAAGTAAATTAGTAAGCCAAAATTAATTATTTATGGTTGTCTTATTATTGAAGTATACTCGGTAAAATTCAGTACTTTCTCACAAAATAAGGTACTATGTGTGGTTTGTTTGCATCCATCAAATCTCATGTTGAAATTTCATCCCCGGAGGTGGGGCCTAGTTTGAGTAGTTTGGGTCTTGGGAGAAGAATCCTCATGAAGGGCTTGGTGCCATCCCATAGCAGTGAGTTCTCTGTCAGTTCCTGCAAAAGCCGGTTATTAAAAAGAGTCCAGCATGTCTCTATCCTCTTGTTTTCTCTCTCACTGTGGCATCACTGCAAAGTTGGCTCCTCTTCACTTTCAAGCTTCAGTGATTCCTTCATGGCAACACAAAAGGAACTAAGACATAAGATTTGGATTTTAAGAGACATACAGTGATATTAATGTAAGTTTTATGTATACCGTGTGTATATGTACATGTATGTATATATGTATATACATATAATTCTGAGTGCCAAAGGAAATTCCCTAAATGTGAATAAATTTCTTTTAAGATACCTCCTTGTGTCATAGGTCATATGCAAAGGACTGGTGGGGACAAGAGGAAGGGCGCTGCTCTCTGGTTTGGTGCTTGGCATGTATAACTAGGGATGCTGCCAGAGGAGGGTGAATAGGCGCAATGGGTGAGCGCAATGGGTGAGCACCTCAGAGTTTCTAGTGGATGGGAGAGAGGAAATGGGTGAGATGAAGGGGGGAGGAGGAAGAACCAAGGCTATAAAAACACCATGACAAAGCTGTTAAAAATAATCACAAACACAACTAATTTGATATCAGGACTGGCCTCTACATGGGTATAGCCAGAATTGATTGATGGAAGAAAAGTTGTAAAGCACAGGGGCAGAATTAGGTGAGCAATTGAGCCAAGGTGAGAATTAGTAAACACCTTCCATAAAAGGAGGCTAGATGGCCTCTATGGGCCCAAACAATAACAAGTTTAGAGAAGCAAGGATTAGACAGGAAACAGGTCCTGAAACGCTGTCATGCAGGGGATGGTGCTTCATCTGGCTTTCACGTCCACGAACTCACCCTGCATCTTACGTGCCACTGACATTTTTTTTCTTCTGATTCATGTAAAAACAACAAAAATGAAGAGATTTCTATTGAGATTCCTGTTTATTCCCACCCACCCACTGCGAGGAAGAAAAGGGAACAGAGGGGGCATCTAAGGGGCAACCTGGGAAAATCTCAGGCAAGTGCTTGGCGTCTGATTTTACTCTGCCCCATCTAACAGTAAGAGCAGGAGTGACTCCTTAGATATTCAATTACATCATTTATTATCTGCGCTGAGGTCTATCAAATTCTGGGAGAGAAACAAAAGGCACGTAGCATCCCTGACTCTCTTAAGCACACAGTTTAATCAGCCCTCCTCTTATAAATAACTCAAATTACTTTCCATATTGCAGCACTCAACACGCAGCACAGAACCCTCCCCAAATTACCCAAAGCTTCCCCTATAACACACAGCACTGCCTCCGGCCACTTTCTGCGCTATCTGTCTCTGTGTGTATGAATGTGTGCAGTTTGTTTATGTTTTAACATTTTGTTGTTCTTTAGCAAGCAGAGGAAATCTTACTGCAAAAGCACCCAGGAGAGGTCAGTGTTTGCTGTGGTGTTTACCATCCCCTTAACCCTGCTCATCTAAACTCTGCCTGGTTCATGCTGTTCTCTGCCTACTTTGCTCATGTTGGCACAAGAGGGCACAAGAGTCTCTGCTTCCATGTACTTGCTCACCCTGCTTTATCTTTTCTCAATGTAAGGTTTCAATGACCTAGACAATTTCCCCTGATTTAATAACTTCACCTATTTTAACTCAACCTGGTATATTTCTGACCACTTATTCAATAGATTAGCCACATACCACCCCCCCCCCATTCCCCTTATGGCACACTTAATACTGCATCCACTAAAGCAATATTCAAAATGAAAGGGAAAAAAGAATGCTGGAGCAGATTACCATAGGAAATATTTTTCAGTACATTCTGGGTAAACATAGGCACTGACAATTCTGAACACAACATTTTATATGCATTAATAAAAATCATTCTTATGCTAGAACAATTTTGTCAATGGAATTACAGTAGTGCCACCTTACTACCCACATTCCAAAGCCCTCAGTGGATGATGAAAGCGTGGATAGTATGTAACACTATGCATATTTTTTCCTATACATACACACCTGTGATAAAGTTTAATTTCTAAGTTAGGCACAGCCAGAGATTAGCAACAATAATTAATAAGAAGATAGAACTATAACAATATAATAGAAGTTACATGAATGCAGACTGTCTCTCTTTCTCTCTCTCCAAGTATCTTGTACCATACTGAGCCTTCTTGTAATCCTCAATCTGATAACTGACATGCCAACTGAATGACTAATGAGTGGGTGGCTCTGGATACAGTGCACTAAGGGATGATTCACGGTCAGGGTGGGACAGACAGGGAAAGTGCAAGATTTCATTATGCTACTCAAAATCTCCCAAGTCCCTGGAAGCTATGAATATATTTAAAATAGGGAAATTATCTTGGGGGGGGTGTCTAATACAATCACAGGAGTCCTTAAAACTTATAAACTATTTATTCCTGGAATTTCCAATTAATATTTTCAGATAGCAATTTACCATGGGTAACTGTGATCACAGAAAGAGAAAACTGCTGCATTTTATTATAATATATTTTCAGTTTTGAGAAAAACAGAAACTTCCAGATGAATGGTCAAATATTTTTTGATAAAAAATAATTCACAATAATAGTTTAAGCAAAGGAACACTATGCAGTTGTCACACTAAAAGTTCTGGGCTTATGTATGCTGGATCTGGCACTAGGGAAAAATTCCTAAACTTCAGTTTCCTCTTATGTAAAATAGAGATAATAAAAGTATATATCTCACATAAGAGATTAGTTGAGCTAATTCATGAATATTGCTTAGCATAATATGTGGTATTACATAACGTTTAACTACCCCAATTATTATTTTAAATAATTGTTTGACATTTCCTTCTTACATGGTAGATATTTAATGAGGTCACATGATAGACAGAATTATCTCCCAAATCCCTGAAAGCTATGAATAGGGAAATTTAAAATAGGGAAATTATCTTGAGGGGTGAGTCTAATATGATCACAGGAGCCCTGAAAGCACAAGAAGTGAG
>NW_003852408.1:18211674-18212387 GCF_000181295.1 Otolemur garnettii
ACTCAAGTTTCCAGTTGAGAGCTCAACCCTGCTGACCCTTTAATATTAGCTCAGTGAGACCCCAAGCAGAGGACCCAGTTGAGCTGACTGACCAGACGTCTGACCTAAGCAACTGTCAGACAGTGTTTAAGCCACTGTATTGGTCATACTTTTAGATAGCAGCAACAGAAAACAAACACAACCTTACAGTGAGTAACAAAGGAAATTCAGTTTAATTCAAAATATAGTCTATTGCACAGAATATGAAATTATAGTTTCTAATATTTTAAATCTAATATATTGAGGTCTCACTGTATTAGATCGGTTGATTCCAATAAAAACAAATCATTATTGTCTTATTTATAATCACATTACTTTGTGTCAAATTAACTAATCCTAGATAGAACACAATTTTGTCATGGACTGGTGTTATTAATATTTTTATCAGTTTGAACCACAGAGGAACATTGTAATCACACCAGAAAAACTGTAGTCAAAGAAAAGCATGGCAAATAACCTACTTTAACTTCCATCCCAATGAAACATTAACGTAATGAAATGTTAAAATATATCTTGTTCTAAGAAAATTTTCTCTCGGCACTTGTGACAGGTCATTTCAGCAGGGGTATATATTTCAAATATATATAATATCACATCATATTTTATACTATATCCTAATATATGTATTTATATGTTCTAAGTCTTCTTTCTAAATAATCTCAAACTGATTTTTT
>NW_003852408.1:18213601-18216368 GCF_000181295.1 Otolemur garnettii
AAACTCAGAATTAAGATGATGAAGGCTGATAACAATGCCTTATTTTATAATGCTTTGTATCACATAAAATACTCCTTTTTGAGACCAGAATAAAAGTTGTCCTTTCCAAATTTTACCTATTTACTGCTACTGAAATTAAAAAAAAAACATTTCTAGTGTATATATTTTCAACTTTGAATTTATTAACATACTTTAAGATTTTTTAAGAATATAATTAGATATATAAAATAAAATACTAATGATTTAAAACTTTTCACTTAATGTTACATGCATTGTTTTTAATGGTACTTTGTATAAGAGAGTATAGGAGCTGTCTTAGAAATTATAGAACTTTGAATTATAGTCAGTGGACACTGGAACAAGTATATATATTTATAATAACACAGTATATACCCATTTGGATATATACTATGTTATTATAAAAAATGCTGAATTTCAGATTCACTCTCCCCTACCACTTAATATATGTTTGGATCTAATCCTCCAATTCTAATTTATCTGTATTGCTATGTTGCAAAACCAATTTCCTGTTATCCTATGACAATTTTTAATTTGGAAGTCAAATCTGTTTTTAAAAGTACAGTAACATCATATATAGATGGATAACTAAAAACATTTGAAAAATATTAACTATTTATAACACTGCTTTCCTTCATTGGCAAAGACAATAAACACTTGGCTATACCTTTGAATATTTAAAACTAATTTTAAAATAATTTGTGCTTTTTAGAGCCATGACTTTTTCATAATCAATTGATGTTAATTGACTATTTACTGTAAATGCAAGCTCTCACAAATCAGCAAAACAAGCAAAATATAAAATATCATATCTGTTTTACTGGACTCATAATCTGAGGCATTTAATTTTGCCTCCTAAAAACTGGTAAATACTGTGAATATTATATAAAGTAGAGATGTGGAGGGATAACAAGGAGTTGATTAATGGGTATACAAATATGGTGAATTACAAGTTATAAGTATTCATGTTTGGTACCCAACAGGGCAACCACAGTTAACAATAGCTTATTGTATATTTCAAAATAACTAGAAGAGTAAAACTGGAATTTTTGTAACACAGAAAAATAATAAATTTTAAGGTGCTGGATATTCCAATGACACTAATTTGATCATTATACATTGTATACTTATTTCAAAATACCACATGTATCCCAGATATCCCTGGTATTTTTAATCTACCAGTAACTATTGCCACAAGGAGCATACATCCAGGGCAACCTGAATGTGTATCTCCTGGCTTGTGGTCCTGAAATTTGACCCCCAAAAGCTCAATTTATATATTTATGGAAAGAAATGTTATAGTTTTTAAATTTAATGGAAATTAATTTTGTTAGGTCTAATAATCTTTTACTTGTTAGAAATTCCAAAACATTTTGCTGCAAATCTTTTCAGTCTTATTAGAAATCAAAGATAACTGAAATCACAATTTTCATTCCTTTCTCTCTGTTATAGTCCTTTTTCATCAATTACTATGGTTTCCCTGTAAGTTTCACTCTTTCTTTTTGATTTCACCTTTCCACTGGATCTTTGAGTGTTAATTAGGCTGAGACAGAACTCTTTCTTGTCAGATATTTCTCCCACCCAACTTTTCCCATTTATTATTTCATATTTCAGTGTTGATGCTACTGAGTTAGTAGAAATGTCAAAAGAAGTAGGAAACCTTTATGCAAGATGAGTGTTCTCTGCTCTAACCCTCTGTTGTCTGACAGTCGGAAGATCTGAGGACAGCAATTAAAAGGCAACTAGCTTCTTGACCTTTAGGTTTTGGCCTTCTTATTTCTAATATTACTGCCGCCCAAACTAGTCCGAATCACAAATAATCTACACCTTTTACAAATGGTCTTAAAAATTAATATTGTTATAATTTTCATATTATATTATAATGATATTATGATAATAATATCCATAATATATAACTTAATGAATGAACTCTTGACTTGCTCTCAAGGAAGGAGAGCATTAACTGGCTCTCTGAATTTGAAATTTTGAGAAACAGGTAAACACTGGCTCTTTCAAGACTAAAACAACATGCTTTCATAATCTCAGTACATGCTAGATTTGATCTTGATAGTTTTGGTTAGCTACTAATGTGCCTTGTGCTTTGAGTTGGCTATTGCTTTTATAGGATTGTAGAAGGTTCTGAGTAATGTGGGACAAGTGTATGAATTACTAACCACGGATTAGTAATTTAGTATAGTTCTTTATAACGAGCTTCATGAAACAATTTAGCAAATAACATGAGACATTAAATTTTTAAAAGGCCAGATTTTTCTTAATATTACTTTTAAAAAATTGCTTGAGATATGTAAGAAGTAAAGTCTTTTCTTTATATACCTTTTTAAAGATTTCTACAATAATGGCATCTAAAAATATATTCTTATATATTCTTTACAAGTAAATTAGTTGTGCCTTTTAGCTTTCCATAGAAATACAGAAAACTTATATTCTTAGGGAAATGCAAGCCTCTCCATTCAAGGGCAATTCATATGCAGAAGGAGATGAACATATAACATTAACAATTCATTTCTCAAAGCATTGATGTCTCCAATATCTAGTTTTGGATGATATTAACAAAACAAAATGAGAGTTTTGCAAACAAATTAAACTTAATATATTCATCTCCTATTTTTAACAAACAATTTGCTGCTTGGTAAATTTATCTTAGTTCTAAGATACATGAAATAGAATCAAATGCATTATATATATAAATAATTTTTTATAAAGATACATGGAATAAAATTGAATGTGT
>NW_003852408.1:18216394-18251691 GCF_000181295.1 Otolemur garnettii
TCTTATTTTTTACTATTAAATGAACCATGAAAATAAAAAAAAATAAAAGACAAACACCAAATTTTTCCAAAGAGACTAAGAAAATAAGTCTGCTTTCAAAATACACAAATAAAAGTGTGCAATATGTACACTATAATAATATATGCTGCTCGGATTAAGTTCTTAGTCTATTGCCTGTATTACCGAACCACTTAATGCTTTTCTATATAAAGGATTTATGTGTATAAGGTTCTAAAGCTTTGTAAATTCAGGAAAGGAATAAAATTATAGTTTAGAACAGAATTATTCAAAATTCACAATGCTTACCTAATTTAATATGCTGAACGTTATAATGATTTAACATTTCATCAACCCTAAAAAAAGTTTATTTGATATGCACCTATTTCATAAGACCCTAGACATGAACGTGAATGTTTAATTAAGAATTTAAAAACCATTGATTAATTATATGCCATCCAATTTTTGCCATTAAAGTATTCTGTGTCTAACCATTAGAGGATAAGTGTACTCTAACATATCTACAGATTCAGAAAAATATTTTTTCTTATAAATATAGGGTGGACATAAAGTTCATATGCTATTTAAAAACAGTTTAACATAGCAAATTGCACATGTACTCTATGGAAACCCTGTTATAATTTAGATTTTAGTTATAAATATTTGTGTCACTAAGCTAAAGCCCCCAAACTGTAATATACAAAATTTATTATGGGTTTTGATGGTCTAATAATGCACATGTAATTTGAATCATAAATGTAGCTGTAATTACAGTCTGCAAGAAGGAATATTCCCTGTATTGAAAAAAATAATTACCAAATAAGCTACACTTTATGACATTAACTTAATAATCTAATTCTACTTTAAACCAGAAAAATGACAACCTAAAATATACCAACAATTAAGTCAAAACTACAAGCATAAAAAAACAATGCTAAGACCATGCAAATCACAGTTAGAGTTAAGTGACTTTAAAATTTTAATTCTATTTCCATTAAAGATATTATTTTACTCATTAAGAAAGAGATTTCTTCTAGGGAAAAAAAAGTACACTAACATCTATTAGGCAAATAGGCAAGCAGCTACGTAGACTGGGGATCCAAATGGATGGGAATCCCTTCCTTTCCTAGCACCACCAGGCGTGAGCCAACACCAAACTGCCCTTACGCTGTGCTGCCAGCTTTCCACCAAGTCAAGAAACAGACTTGCCCACAGAAGCCCCCAGCAATCACGCTCATGACTACTTTTTAAGTGTGGGAAGGGACATGACAAATAGGTACACTCTTTCTCTCCCCTACTCATCTTTCTAAGGGAAATTGATCAAAAAGTGAAACACCAAAAAAGCACAACAAAATAACAATAAAACTCCTTTTTGTTCTACTGCAGGATTTAATAAATGTTATATACCTAGATAAATTAGTTGGCAATAAATTAACTTCTCCAAGCCATGAAGTCTATTTGAAACACTAGCAGGGCTTATGTTTACAGGCTTAAGAATTTTTCAAAGCCGATTGTGTACTTAGGCGTTAATACACTTTTTCATTCATTTGTAAGGATGATTATTATAGCTTCTGGCCTTAGTTTCCAGTATTCTTCCTTCAAACTTCATTACTCCCCACTCTATAAATACGGAGGATAAGTAACACACACAGAACTTTTCCTTTGTTCTCTTCTGCTGTAGTTCCTAGGTCTCCCAATAGAAATGAAAACCTCACAAGACATATGCCACCCCCATCCCGATCCTACCTTTGGGATTTAGAAATCCTATCTCAAAGATGACTTCTTCCAAAAAGGCCTTTAATGATTTCCTTCAACTCGTTGTCTCACAGATTTTTACCCCCAGGATATCTATTGTAGATAGTTAAAGAATTCACCTGATTCTTTCTTGAATGGATTATTTTCCTTTCCAAATTAGTGAACAGTGATCAAAGTTTCCAAAATTCAAAATGATTTTCCAAAGTTGAGCAGTCATTTGTTTTATTTCTCATTTGTTTTTTACATGATTACTTACAGAAAGGGAAAACAATGCCAGAACTTGTAGGGGGCGTGGGGAGGGAAGAAAAGTTTCTATTCCATTGAGCAGCTGAGAGTTTTCTGAGCCATCACCCATCAATTTCAGACCTCTTATCTAGCTATAAACAGAATATATCTTCTGGGTGGTTTTATCTCAATTATCAAGTTAATTGCCACAATTGTTTTCTTCACTGGGGCAATAAAGACCTGGCCTACATACGGTTATTATCAAAGTTAAGTGATTAAAAATATAAATTCCTTCTCTTTATACTTCATTTCCTATCAGCATTTTAATGTGCATTGTCAATATTCAAAAATGATTATCCAAATATGAAACAACAAACAGATATGGATTCTTTCAGATACGGCCTTGCTTTGATGCCCTTCGAACCTCAAGAGTAATTATAAAATTGGAATATGGAAGTCTTGCTGAGCACATGGCTTTTTCTTTAAAGATAATAGAATTTAAATGTTCTTTTCCTACATTTGTTATGTTTCCTTTTTTTCATAAAAGGAAGTCTTTCCCACCATTCCTCCTTCCTCATCTTTCTATAGCTGTTAGCAGGAAGATGTTTTAAATGGTAGCTCCTGAGTAAGTGGGTAATTCTCCACCTCTAGGATCATACCTGAAGTTTCACTGATGGATTACAGGATTGGATGCACACCACACACTGTACAGACCAACCTTATGCTGTGCAACAGAGTCACATTCTCAGTTGTGAAATATGTTCACTTTTAAGAAAACTTGCATCACAAAATAAGAAAAGATCTCATTTTAGAATTGTTGTTTTTGACTAGATAATAAAAGTGAGTTTGCAAAAGCTTTTAGAATTTTGCGACTTGGTTAGCCTGCAAAAGTGTTAAGGATCATTTATTTAAAATCATTGCCTTACTTAAAATCTTGGTAGTGAAGATCTGTTGATACAGTAAATACTTTCATAGAAATTATTTGTAACTCTAATACTTTTTTTATAAGGAATACAAGGAAATAATAAAAATATTTCCTCATCTACACTGAGAGGAAAAAGTACATTTTAACAACTTCACTAAAATTCTGCAATGCAAGAATTTTATTTTGGAATCAAAACACAATAAAAAGAGCACAAGGCTCAACTAATAGTTAATAAATCTATTGATCCTTTATTATGTCTTTCTGCATAGAAGCACTATGCAGTATTTTAAATAATATTTGTAGTTGAAGAATTGTGATACCTATCAAAGAGTTAAGTCAATCCTTCTTACAAAAATCATTCCCTTAAATTTGTACTTCAAAGTCTCTGAGGGTTGGCATTTCCAAGTATTCACTATCTTATTAGCCTTTCTTTTTTTCCATGACAGGACCTAAAAAGCTAAAACACCTTCCTTGACTGCCTTGACAGTAATAGTAACTGCTAAATAAAATTAATGACTGTGTAGGAGGCCATTGGTTTGGCTTGAGCTCTAGCACTAGGGCCAACTAGCCAAACCAAAATGAATCATTCATGCTGAATTTCCACAACAGCAAGATGAAACTAAGTTGTTTATCTGACCTTTGGGCAAAACAGGAGAGTGAGAAATAATGGCCAAATCCCCAAACAAGCCAATTTCAGCTGGCATGATAAGAAAATTTCCTCTGCTTTAACCTTTACAAAGAAAGTAACTTTGAAACAACCAGTCAGCTTTTCTTCTCCATTTCTGCTTTCCTCAGTCTTTTCTGAGTATAAAACTAATCTCCTATGCTCAGATCATTGGAACACTCATTCTATTTTACAGAATGAGATGTTTTTATAGAATGAGAAGTTGCCTGATTCTAGAATCACAAGAAAAAACTAATTAATATCATTAAACTAAATTTGCTGTGATTTTGGCTCTTGATCCTATAGCTCTGCTCAGTGAGATGTAGGCTAAAATTCCTAGGTAGTACATTTTTTCCCTACATATAAAGTCAGGAAGGACAAAGCTGTTTGCCTTTTCATTTTTGCTCTATGCCTTTATTTATCATATTGTTGTGCCAGTTGTGGACATGATGACTGGAAGTACAGTAACACATCTGGTAACCATAAAGACAAAAGCAAGATACTTACGGTGCTCAGGACATCCCAGCCCAAAATATGACATAGGAGACCAGAGTATTCTATTCTAGAATGTTCCTGTTTGGCATATTAATTAGTTTGAACTTCTTTCTCCATTTTCAAGGTCAGAACACAACATCTTCAAATTCTTCTTGACCTTGACCCTGCTTCTGTTACCATATATCCTGGGCTCTCCTGCCTCCTTCTTTCTCTTATAAGGACCCTTGGGATTATATTAGACTCACCCAGATAATCTAGAATAAATCTTCTTATCTCAATGTCTTCAACTTAATCACATGTACAAAATTTCTTTTGCTATATAGGATAACATATTTACAGATTCAGGAGTTTAGAACATGGACATTTAGAAGGCAACATAATTCTGCAAAAATAATACTCATTTCTACTGTCAGCAAAAATAGAAAATTAAATGCTAGTAATTTAAACACTGCCATGAAAATAGCCCAATGTTCTTATTATAAAATAGCAACATTATATTGGGTTTGTATGGAAAATTGCATTTAAAAAATCTATAAAACATTCTAAGAACTAGAAGTGACTTTCACATGTTTAAAAGTGACTCTTGCACAGCACAAATACAATTTGGCATAACTGGGATTCATTTATGATTTTAATTTAGTAAAAGCATAGAGTTTGTCAGGCTATAAATAATTATTTTAACATGCATTGGGACATGTTAAAAGAACAAAAAGAACTCTATTTCTACTTAGTCTAAGGACTTTATAGTGAATAGATTCAAATTTTCTCTTGTTAAGTCACCTAGCACCGTGCTAAACTATTCTCTAATATGATGATCCTCTAAGAAGGTAAGAGTAGCATAGCATTTGGAAACATAAGTATATCTCATGGTTCAGGTCTAAAATATGATATTCACAAAGGACCACTATGAATCTATAGAATGATAAAAGAAAGAACCGATGGTGGCAATGAGAACAAGCAGAATCGAAATGTGGACTCTGATAAATTCAAAGACACCAGCAAGACCCCTGAGGCTGATCCAGAGAAAGAATAAATGTTTGTTTTGAGGCTTTTGTTTTCATTTTTTGAAAGAGAAGGGAATAAACGAACATTTGGGGAAATTAATATCAATTTCTTCATTTAACAGAAAGAAGGCATTGTTAGAGGAATAAAAATATTAAGATTTAGTTAAAGGTCTCATTAGAAAAAAATTAGAGTTGCTAGAAGGCAGAGAGAAATTTCAGAAAGAGCATTCAGATAGCTGTTTGGCACCAGAAAAGATTAACAAAAAGTAATTCTGAAGCAACATCACACTCAATGTAAATGCAAAATAATGATAACAGGAATGTTTTGGATTGTTGAGTTCAATACAAAGTATATTAATTAAGAATTTAAAAATACTTTTGTAATTTAGACAATAATAAGAATTTCTACTAAAGTATATTTATCACATATTTAATTAATACACATTTGGAAAATTAATTTATCTACTATATTCCTGAATGGGCCTTTAGAAGGAAATAAAATGTAAGGAGTAATTATAATACCTGAGAGTCTCAAAAAGCTTTTTATTCTCTTAGACATAAAGGGAGGGGGGTTCTGAAAATTCCTTGGTTTTAGTTTAAGCTTGTTCTGAGAGATAAAGTAAGTATTACCAATTTATTGTGTCCACTCAAACTTTTAGATCGATAACTAGAGACACTTGTATCATTTAGTAACCCAATTTTCACTGAATTTATTCCACATAAAGAAATCTATTTACCAACATACACAATCACAGTTGTTTTCAACATGTATAGTAAAAATGGCTATAGGTTCCCCTTTCCTTTTTTTAAAACAAGAGAATAAACAATGGAATCTATCAAAATGTCATCAACACTCCAACTCATTTATTTTTACTCTGCTTCAAGAAGAGAAATCTTAACCTTTTGATGTTAAAATGAAGTGCAAATTGGTGAACACATGGCTCCTATGGTTTAAGGTTGTTAGTCTACAAACTCCAAATAGGGCAATAGCTTCCCAATGAGCATATAAAATATTTACATGCCAAATTAGTACACTTTATAATAAATGGGGACTAAAATTTTAAGAGTATAAACCTCCCATTGGGTTAATTTTCATTTTGTTATCACTTAACAATTATGAAAAAAAAATAAAATGATTGCAGCATACAATAAAACCTTGAGCCTGGGGGAAGCAGGACACCCCACCAGGGAGATCATATGTTAGCATAGGTTCTGGAGGAACATGACTGAGAAATAAAGTTCACAATGAGCTTCACAGTGAAAACCAAAGGTATGAGTAATTCATAGGGTTAAAATCTGTCCCACTCAAAGAGAATAATTATGAAACAAGCTGACTTGTGTTTTAACATTTTTCACACTGCATGATAAAACAGAAACAGAATTATCTGTGATTTACATGTCTTTTCTTTAAATGACTTTCTACCTATAAATGCAAAAACAAACATGGACACAATAGTGGACGAGCATGACACGAGAAACAAATTTCTGGGTTCCAATTCTGGTTCAACATTAAGACCTGTAGCAAGTAATCAAAGCAGAGAAAAAGAAGCTCTCTAAATTATTCCATTATGACTCTAACAACAACATATAACCAGAGATCAGGAAAGTGGAGTAGGGCTCAAATGGTCTTTTGCAACTTGAAATAGTATCCAGTAAAAGAATACGGACCAAAAGAATCTATTTCAATCTCCCCAACCATCTGTCCCCTCTGTCAGACATAAGAATATAAACAGACCATAAAAGCTATCAATCTTCCGTTCTCTGAAAGGGTGCTATTTCTGGAGGCAAAGAGAATATGATGGCTTTGTTATTTACATACCATCCTTTCCTACATTAATTCAGATTCTGAAACCTATACCAACGTATGGTGCCTGAGACTGGGGCGGCCTTGGAAGCAAGGGCTCTTGAAATCCTCCCACTTCCTTTTTTCCCTCAAGGTATATCAGAAACCGGACTTCTCACTTGAGGGAAATCATAGAAACTAGAACTCCTCTGCTCTGCAAGCCATAAAACCTAGACAGGTGACTCTGACCTACTTCCACTAAAGTAGGTTATGACAGCCTCATTCCAGTCTGGTCAGGAAAGAAGAAATGCTACACAGGGGCAAAACCGAATCTGAACAAAGGCTTTGCTAAATTCTCCCTACTTTATTACCATTAGATAATACCTTCTTTGTCCAATCTTGTTTCTTCACAACTATCCACTGTTTCCATCAGGCAGCATAAAACAGTTTTCTCTGGGTTTTCAGATCTCTATATCTGAAGGTTCTTGAGTCACTAAAAAACTATGCCAAATAAATTTGTTATGCTTTTCTCTTGCTAACCCTCAAGTGAGAAGTCTGGTTTCTATGAACAAAAGGAGGAATGCATGTGATAGCTTCATCTTGGGAGATGAATGTAGAAGTAACAGCATTTAAACTGGGAGATGGGCAAATGTCTAAAGTTTCTCATGTGGTTTGGTGGTTTAAATTTCTGGACATGAGCCATATGGGTAGAAGATCCCATAACACTGCAGTGGACATACATTAAATAACATTTGAACAAGTTAGGTCAAGTAACTGTATACACGTACACACACATATGTGCACATACACACAGTCCTCTGCCCTCCATTTGTAGGTATATTCACGGATTATACCAGGACACGGGGAGCTAGAGAATTTTGTTAAAACGTTAATACACTGTATGCTAGAAAATAGCCTGGTGGATCTCTCCCATTAGAAAATGAATAAAGAGAACCACAAGAGCACCAATAACCTAAGACCTCTGAGCAATATCACAGTACAAAGGAAATAGTATTTGAGGTGAGGAAGGACAAACTGGGAGCCAGAATGGGGACAATATATTACAGAAATTAGAGGAATACTTAGCATGCAAGAAGATATTAAAGATGTGGTTTCCAGAGGCAAAAAAAAGACAAAATACTGAGATGAAAAAGAAAGGGTATCATAATAATAGAAAATTAAAATTCAATGAGAACTTAGATATAAAAGGATTATATGAAACATACATCTTTCATAACATAATTAAAATTTGCATTATATTATAGATAGCATAGGAGCAGAAAGATACAATATTTTCCTTTTAATCACAAGTGTTACACTGATTTTCCTATAACAAAAGACAGATTAGGGAAAAGAATGACAAATATATTTACTCCCAAGTTTTATGTGACATGGGCATCTTCAAAAGTGAAGACCCAATGACCAAAAGATACAAGAAGAAAATAGTCTATTTCTAGTCTGAGGTTTGATAAAGAATGGGTAGTCATGGAGAGATGTGATTGGATAAAAGGGATATAACCTAAAGGCAATAGATGGAAAGGGAAACCAAGGAAAGCCCGTCTGCAAAGACTGTTCTTGGCCTCTCTGGGTAGCATTTCCTTCTCCTGAACCTCTCTGGAAGGAGGTTTTTCAAGGACAAAGGGAGAAGAAAGAGCGTGACCTGTCTATGGCTTGCTTTGGGGAAGAGGGGTTTTATTTGCAATGACTCATCTTGAAGAATAATAATTCTGCTACTTGTGACCTGTTTGGGGGGGAAAAAGAGAGGGAAGAGACAGAAGGATGGAAGAAGGTCAGGAAGACCCTGCTTTTGAGCCCACTGATGTTTAGTCAAAGTTGCAGCATGCCAAGGGGGCAAACTTTGGGATATGTTCCAAGCTCCACCAGTAGTTACGAGCAAAAGTTGGACTTCAGAGGCAATAAAAACCAGTGGTCTATAGCATGGGGTCTATAGCAAGAGTGTTTTCCTCTTACTAGTTATATGACAGTGGGCAAATTATAAAGTCTATTTATGTTTTCTCATCTATAAAATGGGGGAATATATCTTCACCATAGAAATGATAAGTTATAACTTCCTTAAAAGAAACTTGCATAATTCAAATGAAATGAAAATCCAATATAGAGATGAATAAATTTTGAGCTAAAAATTAATAAACATATGATAAAACAAAAACCATCACAAACAAAGACAATTACGAAGAACTGTGAATGTTGATTAATAGGGTTTACCTAACTCATAATAATGTAAGAAAGGAATACTCTGAAAATACATTTTGAAGAAAACAAACTAAACTAAAAGAATAAAAATATTTTGGTAGAGAAAATTATTAGCTGTACTCAAAGACAAAAACTCATGCTTCACTTCAATAATAAATTAGAATAAAAGAAAGCCATAGCTAAAAATATTTTAGAGGAAAAATTGTAAGTCAGACCCCCTTTCTGCGAATATTATTTCTGTATTAAAGATAAAAAGATAGTCTATTTAGCATCTCGGAAAATATAGCACCTATAATACATGTCTTTTTTTTTTTTTTGAGACAGAGCCTTAAGCTGTCCCCCTGGGTAGAGTGCCATGGCATCACAGCTCACAGACCAAGTTGGACTCCTGGGCTCAAGTGAGTCTCCTGCCTCTGTCTCCCAAGTAGCTGGGACCATAGGCATCCACCACAATGCCTGGCTATTTCTTTTTTGGTTGCAGCCATCATTGTTTGGTGGGCCCAGGCTGGATTCGAACCCGCCACTTTAGGTGTATGTGGCTGGCGCCTTAGCCACTTGAGCCACAGGTGCCAAGCCATACATGTCTTGAAAAACAAATACTTAAAAGTATTTGTCAGTTAACAAAATATGAAATCAAAAAGAATTTAGGTTTGAGAAATGTTGGTAGGATTAGCAAGAAACCTTTGAAAGAAGTAAAAAAAGTTACAATGGGTATTGAATAAAAAATAAAATAATGGATAAAGTCAAATAATTGGTATAAATATAGACCTAAAACAGAATATAAAAATTAAATAATAATCATTGATAAAGAAAACACACATTTTACAAGAAATACTAATTTACAGCTAATGGAGCAATTTCTTTAGAATAATCTAAGTTTAATCCCTGTAATTATAGTGAAAAGATAACATTTTTAAATTGTATTTTTTTTATTTTGACTAAATCATTAGGTTAAAGAATTGTTTATAAATATAAAGGTAATAACCAGTAGAATCAGTATAAAGCTTCTCAATATACTAGGGAAGAAAAATCGATGAGAAAATACGTTATAAAGCAGAAGTTAGAGAAAATAAATTTAATACTTTGTATGAATGCATAAAAACAGAAAACAACATGATTGAAGAATGGACTTAAAGGATTTAAATGGCCTAAAAAAATCCCACCAACTGGGTAAAAGATAATAGACAGTATAGGAAAATTCATCTGTATTCTAAGAAACATAATATAGGAATATTAAGAAAAAAATGGGCTAAGAAAATGAGGTGAAGGCTATGGTAATCACTTTGATGAAAGTATTTCAAATTGTAAATAAAACCAGCACATTGTACCCATAATTGCATTAATGTACACAACTATGATTTAATTAAAAAAAAAGAAAAAGAAAAAAAATGGGCAAATATCCACCAGAATTTCAGAAAGGAATTCATTGTGTTTGGTTTTTGGGCATCTCTATGCCCAAATCCTTGACCAACAGAAAAATTTAATAGTTGTTTACATATGAAAATTAACAAAACCATTATACATATGAAACAAGTACAGAATAAAGTAAGATTTATAGTAGTAATTTTACACATTTAACAATTACATTAAGAAGATAAAGTTGGTAACATGGTTCATTTAATATTAGTAATAGATATAATCCAGAATGATGATATTAAGTCATAAACCTATATACATATGATAGAATGGAATAAAAAGTGATATAGTAAATCTAAAACAATTTATTTAGGAGTCTTTATTATACTTCTTTCAACCATATTAAACATACATACATACATACTTATACACATAAAACACGTTAAATAATATTCTCAGAAAGTTTCTCCCAAAGAGAAATTTCTGAAAGCTGTGAAAAACTCACTCCATCTGGGGCCCATCACCAAAAAATACAAGTTTACTAAGGTATTTGTCAATTTTGATAAAATAAAAAATTTTCCTGCCAAAAATAAGTTACCAGAAATCAATAAGTCAAAAATGTAAATGAGTTTCTATTTTCAAATTACTTTTTTGAAATGTTCGTTTATTCGCTCATACAACAAATATTAACATCTCTACCATTAACTGAGAATATTAGAAAGAACACTAAATAGTCCCATCTACTATCTGAAAAGAAAAACAATAAGCAAATGAACAGATTAATAAATAGACAAATAATACAATGTTGATTTGGGATTAGTGCCTCGTTAGAACCCAGAGTCAATGAAGTTTTATCTGGGAGGTCTTTCACACTTTCAAAAAACATTTTTCATGCTGCCCTTTTCCTTAAAATAGGATATCTTGAATAATATTTTTCAGAAAATAGTAAGAAATGCCAAACTATATGATTATAACTAGATATTCAGATACTATACTATTGTAGGGCCTACTTCAATAAGGGGCTCTGGAAATACAACAATATACAGCAGAAGCTCTGTTCAGTGCCTTTAGTTTTCTCTTTTCCAACAGAAGCTTTCCTGGTATTTAATGAAATTCCTAGGGAAGAAGCCTTAAGACAATAACACTTCTTCTGGAAAGATGGTTTCCTTAGATAGGAAATTACAGAGAGAGTCTCTCTCTGTGCTTGGGGAGAGGTAAGAAACCAAAGAAATTTAAAAGGTTAGGTAGCTTCTAAGCTTTTTCAATTTCTTTTAATTCAAAGTGCTCATCATGCCAAAGCACTGTTCCTTGGTATATCATTCTTTGCCTCCCAGCACCTTCAGTTTTGCTGAGTGCATATATGTGAATATCACTGTGTATGCAGGCCTAGAAAATGATATACAGCAGAAGCTCTATATGGTGACCACTGCCTAAGGGACTCATAATAATTGACTGGTCAACATACAGAGGTAGTCAACGTAAGGAACTAGCCCTACTATGCCGACAAGTACATGTGCTGTATTTCCAGCTTATGAAAATCAGGTGAGCCTACAGTCTGTCAATGTAGAGAGGTGGTCATCTATGGAGGTTCTACAGGTGGTCATCTATGGAGGTTCTACTGTATCTTGCTAAGTAGGAACATAAGAGATGAGTGTGAAGCCTGTCCTTTCATTACACAAATTTATAAAATAATGTGTTCTAGATATTGGCCTATGTATCTCCTGGAATTTCAATGATTCAGGTAGCAGAATTAACTGTTAGTAATAACATATCACTTTTTAATACTGGAAATTTAACACCTGACAATATTACAAAGCACAAAGGGATACATTTTGATCCTAGGTATCACCTGGGCATTAAAGAATCCACTGCGGTGGTTTTGTTTTATAAAAATTTTAAGGATGCCTCCTTTTATAAAAGTTCCAAAATTGAAAAATTTGTCTTTAGAGGAAATTTTAAAGAAAATATTTATTGAGCTATAATTTATCTATAACAATAGCTTTTCTTTGTCTAGATCATATAAATGAAATAATACAGTATATACCCATTAATTTCTGTCTTCTGTAACTTAATATAATGCTTTCATGATGCAAATATGTTGTATCAGTTGTTTCAATCCTCTTAAATTTATTGAAATTAATTATTTTTTGATTGTCCAAAATGCCTTGATGATTATTTATTCTGCTATTGTTGGGTGGAACGTTCTATAAAGAATGTTACTTAGGTCAAGTTGGTTGATACCGCTATTCAGGGTTTTTTATATTTTCTGACTGTTCTGTTTACATATTCTGCTGATTACTGAGATAGAATTGTTAAAGTTTCCTACTATAATTGTGGATTTATTAATTTTTCTGTAAGTTCTATCATTTTTGCTCCATATTTCTAGAAGATATGGAAATACACGTTTAGGATTTTCCTTTCTCTTGAAGACTCACCCTCCTGTCTTCACGTAATGTCTCTCTTTATTACTGTTAATGATACTTTTACTAATTCATCCTTTCTGATACTAATTGTGATGGTTAATTTTATATGCTAACTTGGCCAGGCTATGGTTCCCAGTTGTTTCATCAAATATGGGTCTAGATTTTCTTGAGAAGGTGTATTTTAGTTGTAATTGGCATTTAGGTGAGTAGACCTTATGTAAACCAGACTGCCCTCTGTAATAGGGTAGGCCTCAACTAGCCAGTTGGAGGTCTTAATTGCAAAGGCTGAGGTTTTCCAAAGAAGAGGCAATTCTACCTCAAGACTGCAGAATCAGAAACCCTACCTAAGTTTCTAGCCTGCAGATTTTGAGGTCAAGACTGCATCATCAACTCCTTCCTTTATTTTTACCTTACCAGCCTGATCTACAAATTTGGGACTTAACTGTCCCCACAATTACGTTAGTCATTTCCTTAAAAATCAACGCTGAATCTCTCCATCTCTCTCCTCTGTTCTTCTCTTCCTACCTCCCTTAGCCCCCACCCTTCCTATCTCTGGGTCCAAGGCTCATGACTTTGCTGCTGCTCAAAGCCTCAGTCTCAGACAGACCTTTAACTCAGACTCAGAGTTTGGATTTCTAAGGATTCCTTTCCTTTCTCTTCATGTTAGCTAAATTCTGCAATTTTGGTTGTAGCAGGGCTGGGGGCCATGGGGAGGTGCTGCCTGTCACATTGGGGACTAAGTTTGCCATCCTTTCTCCAGTGCCAGCAGCTTTCTGCTTCTTCTCAGCACAGGTATCTGGAGCCAGGCATGTTTCTTGCTCTCATTGGCAAGTTTTCTTCTCCCTATACCCCAGTTGTAGCTGACCTTGGCATAATACAAGGGTCAGGAGTTTTTCCCATCCCTCCTACAGTAGAAGACATCCTTTGCTTCAGTGATAGGTGGAAGATGGAAGCACCATGGAAGGGAAGGCCCCACATCTCCTGCCTGCCCAGGTCTTTCTTGTGAGCACATAGTGGAAGGCTGTGAAATGATCTGGAGAGTAGGTGCTGATTCATCTGGTGTCTGGGACTCCTAGGGAGTCTATTTTGTTACACTAGCCAGCATTTGACCTTTAAAAATTCATTAAAAATTTTGTTCCTTGCTTCTTGACCAATTTTATGGTTTCTAACTTTTTTTTTCCCTCCCTCTGCTAAAGGTGATACAATTTATGTGTCCTGTCTCTCTTTGGAGGCATTTGTCAACCCTTTAGAATTCAGTTCACACAGTTTCTTATTACCTCAGTTCTTTAAGGGGCTCAGATAAGTTAAAAATCTTCTCGGTGTCTTGTTTGTTCTCATTATTAGGGGTGGAGTGGCATTCTTATGAGGCTATTTTTGATATAAAGCAGAACTTCTTAAAGGAAATTTTCAGTCATGGAATGAAGTCAATTTATAAGTTTCAAGTTTTTTTTTCTTTGCTTACCCATTTTAGACTTGGAATTGAAGGCAGTTTCACAATCTTTTAAAGGTCTTGTTATTTTTTTTAAACATACAAATCTCATTACTTTCTTTCATATTATTTGAAACTCAAAAAAGATAGTAACATAAGAAACAACGCATCAAAGTTCAGAGACGAAACATGCTCTGTTTTAAAAAATGTATCCCAGTTTCCCAAAGGGATGATATGATTAAATGGAAAATAATAAATGCTGGTTGTATGAAGACATAAATGGACTGAAAGTTTGCTATTAGGGTAATTAGCATAAACTCATTTAAATATCAAATGTGTCAAATGCCATGAGAGAGAAAAAAACTAGCTTCTTCTGGGGCCCAAATGCACTATTAACCTGCAGTCTTTCCCCTGAACCACTGAGCTACCCTTTAGCCTCTTCCCTCGAATAACTTGATATCAGGTAATAATCTAATCACCTTTCTCTCAAACTCATTTCTAATTACTTTTTAGAAAGATACTCTGCTTGTAACAACCTCCTAGATTTCCTGTACTTATCTTTGTCCACGGACCTAGAGCTGAGTCACTTAGCTCCCAATTGCTGACTTAGTCTTGTATCAGGTCAGAGATGAATTTCCCTCTTTGCCAAGCTCCTGTTTCATCTGCACAGGCTGCTCGGTGTAATACGGGCCTTGCCGCTTTACTCCTGAGTCCCGGTTCTACCAACCAGACACCGTTCCACCTTCTACCAAACACACTCGTTGCCGTCACCTGGTCTGTCTCTTCTTCCCTGGTGCTTTGCCTTGACTAGCATTGAGGACAGTAATTTCTCTCACTTCGTAACTTTGCTTTGTCCTAATGGTTTTCTCAAAGACGAGTTCACGGATTGGGTTGCTGTAACAACTGCAAACCATCTGCCTAACAGCCTGATTCTCTCCCTCTCTCTTCATCCCCGCTTGATTGTGCTTCTGCCCCCTGCTGTTATGTCCACTTCTTAGCCCTGGTTTCTCCTTCCCCATCCCTGCCATAGTAATCACATATTATCTCCTTCTGTGTTCTCTGGAGGCTGGGCCTCTCCCAGCAAGCAGCCTGCAGCTGGGTCTGCCCAGGCCAGCCAGCCTCTGAGTGTGTTCTCTAGGCCTGGCCCCTTACCCTTGACTTTCCCTCTATTGAAACCACATTAAAGCTGTCTCTCGACAATCTTACTGATGGTGCTTGTTTTATGTTAGGGGAGTACAAAAAATGTGCACATCATCGGGGAAAGATAATTTCAGTCCTCAGCCATGACCTGACTAAATGCCACAGCTAGAAGCCTGCATTTCCTTTACAGAAGGCAGTTGGGATGTCTCTACCCCCTTGTTCTCTCTCAGCTAGCTTCTTCCATACTTTGCGCCTCTTTCCCTTGCCTAGTGGCAGTTAAATGTCTTGAATGCAGGGGCAGACAAGGAAGTTGGGAAGGAAGAGAAAAGAGAGACAAAAGAAGAGGAAAACTCCCAGCCTGTCAGCAAATAAGACCAGTGGATCTCCTGACTATCCTGCAAGCCCACCCACTTCTCCCATATTACGTGTAAAATGCATATGTGCACACACATAAGTGGACACATGGGATTTAAGAGTTTTATAAAAAGAAGTATTAACTGGAAGGAAAGAGAAAGAGAAGCAAACCCCCATCTTCCAATGTTTTATCTGTCAAGTTAACTATTACTATGGTATGTTTATTATGGAATCAAATTCTTGGTCTTAGCCAACGTGTACCCTAATTATAGTCATTTGGAAATGAAAGAGATTTTGGATTTATAAGAGCTGTATTAGTAACACAAGCCTTAACATTCACATGGTTAGACCAAGACAGAACCCTTTGTTTAAAAATAAGTAGAAGTTTAAAAACTAAATAATAATGTATGTTTTAAATGTTTTTAAACACATATACATTTACTATTGTTTTCTTTTTAAGTATAGTAGGCATCGATATGAAACTAAGATTTCTAGGCAGCCCTGCTCGTCACCACTATTCCTTTGTTCTCCACAACCTGGGCCAAGAAAGAGGCCAAACAGCTGCCTGACACCCCCACAGTGGTCCCTGCTTCCCTACAGGACTAGTCACTCTTCCAAATCAGAACTGTCTTTCTGAAAAACCAGACTCTTGCCACCCATTAAAATCTTGTCACCTCCACATTTTTGGCACAAAGTTAGGTATTGCCTCCTACCCTCAGCCTGCTCTGCAACCAAACAACTTAGACCAATATCAGAATACTTGAGGGTAAGTACAGTTAGTTATGCCCCCATTCCAGTAATCCTGCACCACCAAAACGAGGGCAAGCATTTCTCTAAAATTCTCATTCTTTTGATGTAATTTGTTTCATGCTCTGCCTGTTATGTTCACTTTTTTCTTTCAAGCTCTTCTGATGTGCCCTCCATTATCTTCAAATCTCTCTTCATCTATTAGCTGAACAGATTCTCCTGTTTTAAAATGACATGTGCTCTCACATCTGCACCATTTGGATATAGCAGCAGAGGAGGTGACAATATGTATCCTCTTAGGTAACAGTCACCTCTTCTAATATCTTACCTTCTCTGAAAGCTTATGCCATAATGTCATATGAACTCTACTTTTTCCTTGGCATTACAATGAACTGAATCTCTGAAACATTCTTCCAAGTTGCCAAAAGTTGAGAGACTTCACACTCCTTCTTTTCATAAGAGCTCCCATTATGATATAAGAAGGCCTGAGAATTCATGTGGATTAATTATCCAGTTCACCTCAACCCAGAAACCCTAGACCTTCTTAACGCCCATGCAGTTTTCAGTTCTCTTTGACAACAAAATTTTGATGTTGTATTCTAAATTTTACCTTAAATAGCTCTACCTAAAACCATGTAAACAACATTACTTCACAGGCAGAGAAAAGCATCTAAGTATCCTACTCTCATGTTGTCAGTCATGAGTGAGATCCATGGGACATCTTAAACGGAATATTTAAACAACCTAGAATATTCAAACATCTCTTAAACAAGAGAGTATTATCCTCTCAATAAATCCTTTTCTCTTGACCTATCAGGCTCCTAAGACACTATCCTTTTACTACATGTGGATGTCAAGGTGTATAATTTACCACATGAATTAATCTCTTACCAGCTTCCTCAATACCATGAATCTCATCCTTCTTCATATACACTTAAGAAAATATCAAATAAAAATCAATTCTATAGACACATAAGTGATTTCTATAAACAATGGTTAAAAGTTGTCAAAGGAAAGCATGCACATATGCACGCATGCACACCCACACCCACATTCACACACACACAGATGTCAAAACCATTAAAATTGATCAACCCTAATTCTACCCCCAAAAAATCCATTAACTAGGCCCTTAGCATTGTTTAACAGTCTTCTGACTTTTTTCTAAAAGCTTCTCTCATTTCCTAATTGATAATTTTAAACCTCCACCTTATCAGCTAACATCCTCTCTGCCTGCATTATTGAGAAACTTTGGAACATCAGTTACTTAAATTCCTCTTTCTCTGACCCATTATTATCTCAAATACTTTGTCAATTTCTTTTGTGTAACTCTGAATGGAGTATTGCTTCTCTCATTCAAAGCTGTTACATTATTAGCAGAAATATTTAAAAATGACCTTTGTTACTTCTTCTGGGTTGCATGAACAATGAGCTTGCTAGGACTTGGGTGAGCTGCTCCTTTTCCCTGCTCGGGATATTTATCCAAGTCCAGCTTCCCATAGAACCAATAACTTCCTCCTTTATCTAGGATGAACTAAAGAATTCCCCAGACCCTTTAGATTCCTATTGCCCCAGGTATGGAGTAGGAGGCTTTCACAGAAAAATCTAATATAGTAGAACCTCTGTAAGTTGACCATCCAAGGGACTGTATGGAATGGTCAACATAAAGAAGTAGGCTTACATGTGGGTATGTCCAGTCTAGAAAAAAGTCAGCCTAAGGTGGTGGCCATCATAGGGAGGTGATCAAGTATGGAGGTTCCACTGTTATTGGTTAGCATACCAAATCCAGATTGTCTAATGCCCAAATGCAATGTATTCTCCTGCCAATAAGGCCATTTGTCATGCTTCCTCTGTTAATAAGGAGATACACAGAAGAGAGGGATTTGTCCACAAAAATGAAAAGATGCCCATCAAACAGTAATGAGATAGGGTCATTTTTACATCTTTATCTGGCTGATCCCAGTTATACAAGATCCTCCTTTTACCTAATAAGACACTACCATTAACCCATGATGTTAAAAATTTTTTTAAATTTCTTATGCACCTTAAGACAGCTCTCATAGAACACATCTGAGACAAAGTGCTAACACTTCTTGAATTGAACTCTTAATACCTCAACTAGCATCTTACATCATTGATCTCTTTTCTGTACCTGTCTTTTATCTTTCCTTTTCTGTATTCTCTGTTACTTTAGCTAATGTATATGTAAGATTTCTCAATCCTAAAAAGAAAAACTAAATAAAATCAGCACTACCTGGACTCTGTCATCTATTCAAGTTCTTCATAACCTCTATTTGCCCCATTTGAGCACTTCAAAAAAAATCTATCAATTTTACTTACTTAGTAAATAGTTTAGTAAACTATAGCAAAACTTAGTAATAGTTTCTTACTGAACTATCCTAGCTTTAGTACATTGTCCATACCACAGCCAGAATACCCATATATCGTGCCACCTCACCTTCTTCTGAAAAGTCTTTGCTGGCTTTTCTTTGGAAAGGAAGCTCATCCTCATATCATGTGGTCTCTTCCACATTTCTATTTCTTGTTGTACAAGCTACACTGTTCTTTCCTTGTTTTAGTTTCTGTCCTAAGTACTTTGCATTTGTTGTCTAGGCTGTCTAAAACCTTCTCCCATAAATTCTTTGTCATGTTGACATATTTTCAGCATTCACAATCTCAGCTCAGTTGTTATCTCCAAGACCTCCTCTATTCACCTCAATCGAGAACAGTAACTGTTTAACTCCACTGTTCAATAATATTTACATGCTCTTACATGTTTATTTAATTTGTTTCTGTATCTCCATCAGCACATTTCACGTGTGGAGGGGCTTTGCCTATCCTGTTTATCAAGTACTCTGAATAACACCTGGCACATAGTAGGTATTCATTTTAACACTGTTCGTGATTATAGGAACAGACTCACTCTTTCCCAGCCTCGCTCATGGCCTCTTCAGTGAACTAAGCCATAACTTTACAGCTGCAGGTTCCACTGTTTAGTGTCTCATTTTTTCCCAATTCAAATTAAAAGTGAATCTGTGCTGCAGCTTATTTTCATTTTGGCTGAATATTTGGCACCAAGATATATCAGAGGCCACTATCTACCCCTATGGGAAGAGGACTCCTGAGTAGTTTTCTATTCCAGACCAGGCAAAACAATAAACATAAATGCATATCACAGCCATGTTCAAGGTGACAGGGTATGGGGAACCTATAGCTGCAAGGCCACATGGCCCTCCAGATCCCCAAAGATAGTCCCTCACATGAATCTCGGAAATTTTTCCTGTAAAATTTGGATTCAGTCAAAAGTCTACACTCAAGAATCCGGATGGCAATTGATTGCCCTAAGCAGAAAACAATTTTCAAAAACCTTTCTAAGTATTCTGCTTCTGGATGAGGTGATGATAACTTGGCCCCTTTCATGCAGTTCTTTTTTCTTATAAGAATATATGTTTTATGGTTTTCACTTTAGCATATTTTGACACTTTTACTGGAAATAGAAACATTATGAAGGAAAACTAGTCTGGCCCCTTCATCAAGTCAATTTCTTCTTTGGTTTGTACTTAACATGCACATAATGCTTTTAAATTTACCCCTGTTTATAAGTCCAATGGCCACTTTTAGGGAAATATAACAATTATTAATATATAAGTGATTAATTAAAATATTTACCAAATGCATTAAAACATGTCAGGGGGATTACTTGTGAGACTTTTTCGTTTTATATAAAAAATATGATTCTCAGGGAATATTTTTAAAAATATTTAATTTAATTCCACAATCTCATTTTATCTTATATTTTCTGTCTGTACCATTATAAAACTTGTTATAAGACCTGTTAAAAAATGTTCAAATTTATCCAATGTACTCCATGCCAGTATGAAATCAATATATAAACAATTACATGTTCCTAAGAATAATAAAACACTAGTATGGTCTAGTTCAGGGGTTGAGGGAAGTGGGAGGAGGGACTTGGGGCAGAAGGAGAGAGAGCATGAGGTGGGACCTCAGCTAATGGCACATTGTGAGGGTGTATAACATGTCCCCTGAGTGAGAGGCTCCTTTACGAATAGAACTTTACCCTGTACCCTAAATATTGTACTTTCATATTAATTTGAATAAACTTAAAAATATGTTCAAAGTGTTTGCCTCGTTTAATCTAATCATTAAAAAAAAAATTTTTTTAAGCGCTTTAACTGTCAACTTTTACCTACTTCTGCCATCTGGTGGCAAGAATGAAAGGTATATTTATAATTGGTCCCAAGGCCATAAAGGAAGCCTCTTTGAGCAATTCTGAATTAATTATCATCTTTCACTTGAAAAACTTCAACATTTACAGGGGTTTATTTTTGTTTTTGTTGTACTAGAACAATGTTTTCGGTAGTTGTTTGGAACACTGACATCTTCATGGTGAGCACATTAATAACACCTCATGCTAACAAAGGACGTATCAATTGTATACCAACAATCAAATTAGACATAAAACCTGACAATAATTGTCCATTTATTTTATATATACAGCAATTTCATGAATCAGTTTTTTATTTACAATCAATATATCCCAAGAAAGCTTTGTAAAGGGGTTGACGTTTTGCGATATAACCTTTTTTTTCCCATTTGTTTTAAAATAAATCTTTCCAAATGAGAACCCAGTTTTTATAATTTGCTATACTGCCTAGAACCTGGTTTTCTCCTGTGCCTTACAATTTATAAAAACCCTTATTATATAAAGATACCTTAACATTTAATAAAATAGTTTGAACTATGAGCAAGTTAATTTGGTTTGTAGGCATTTTACTACAATTTTATATTGGCGGTATTTTCTTTATTAAAAAATGTAAAAAGTTACATTAATTATATCAGAGAATCACAGAAAGGAGAAGTTATAATAGCTCTTAGACACCACAAGTTCATTTCTCTGCATAAAGAATAAAATAAAGGTTTTGCTCAATATCACTAAGAAGAGGTTATCCAGCCCTTTTTATGTACTTTCAATAGTAAGAAAATCATGCTACAGTTTTAACAACACACATCCTCAGAAAATTCTTCTACAAACCTAAGATATACTTCCCTACATCCTATTCCTTTGGGCCGTCGTTCATTCTCTGAAGCCCTACAGAATAAATTGAGACTCTTCAGTATTTTAAGACAATTGCAATGCTCAAACCATCTATATTCTCTTTAGGACAGGCATACCTAGATGCTTCAATTATCTCTGCCCTGCCACGACATCAATTTCTCCACCTCTCTGATCTTTCTCTCATTTTTCTCCCTTTTTGAAAATGCAGAGCTCATGACTGGCCTCTCCTCTCCTGGTGTCATATGACAACCAAATTGAATCACCAGTATTTGCCTGTAGGTCCTTTCTATATGTGCTCTTCCTTTGCTGCTTTAGACAACTTGAATTAAAGAAGGGAGCACCAGCCAGGAACCAGAATTGTGAATATGAGTTCTAACTCTATCACTTACTAGTTTTATGACCATAAATAATCTATTTCAATTTTAGACTTCTCAAAAGTAACACTAATGCTGTAATATTTTATGAAATGCAGGCCATTAGCCACATTGCAGGCAGCTAATATTTCCAATAAGCATTTCTTGTTATGTTATTTCTCTGCTTACAGCCTTTGGCTTCCCATTGCTCTGAGGATGAAGATATAGCTTCTTTGCTTAGCTTAAAAGGCAATATATGAATTGGCCCTCGCATCATATCCAGGCTCATCACAGGTCAGATTTTCCAGAGCCCTGTCATTTCAGGCACACTGGTCTTCTCTCCATGTTTTCTTCTCACCATGCTGCACAGGGCTTTTGATCTGGGTTCCCTTATTCAGGAGTGTTCTTAGCACCATTTCTCCCTTAACAATCCCACCCCCTTCCTTAAGTTTCATTCCCTGAGAGCATCTTCTCCTTACCTAATATATGGTTTTGGAGAATCATATACCTCCTTCCATTCATCTAAATTCAGTTTGACTTGTGCTTGTATAAAGGTTCTCCCCAGGTTCTTCCAATTTTTGTCTTCTAGCACCAAAAGACTACTAAAAATTCTGTTCAAGTTTTCCAGCAACTTTATCCCTTTCTCTTTTCTGATCCTCTGAATCTTAGAATCAAAAAGTTCCTTGAGGGCAAAACCATCAGATTCATATCCTATGCCTTTCTTTTTTCCAGAATCTCTATCTCTCAAATTTTGGTTTCTGTGGCAGCCCTGAATACGACGTATTATATATAAATATTTATTGATGACCTATCGTAGAGCAAATACTGGGCTAGATTCTAAGAAAAAATTGAGGGCAGAAACAGAGGAGGTCTTTGCCTTCATACAATTTAAAATCTGCTGAAGACGAAGACACAATCAAACATTTATACAAGCACAAGTAAAACTGAATTTGGATGAGCTACATCCAAACTGAACTGAATTTGGATGTTGCTACAATGAAAATAATTTTATGGTTGGGGTCACCACAACATGAGGAACTGTATTAAAGGGTCGTGGCATTAGGAAGGTTGAGAACCAGTGCTGTAGAGTATAATTCATATGAGAAAAAAAGACTACAACCTCATTTAATATAGAAGCCAGAATTTTTTTTCATTTTCTTGCATAATAACTTTAGTTTCTGATGATTTTTAGATTTATTCTATTTTGCACTTTTAATTTGTTTTTTGTTTTTTTTTTTTTTTTTCTGGAAGTAATAGTAAGTAGTGAAAGGAAAGCATTAACTTTTATTTATTTATTATTTTTTTTTGAGACAGAGCCTCAAGCTATCACCCTGGGTAGAGTGCCATGGCTTCACTGCTCACAGCAACCTCCAACTCCTGGGCTCAAGCGAGTTTCCTGTCTCTGCCTCCCAAGTAGCAGGGACCACAGGCGCCCGCCACAACGCCCGGCTACTTTTTTTCGGTTGCAGCCATTATTGTTGTTTGGCAGGTCCAGGCTGGATTCGAACCCACCACCTTAGGTGTATGTGGCTGGCGTCCTAGCCGCTTGAGCCACAGGCTCTGAGCCAAGCATTAACTTTTAAAAAAGAGAGAGAAGAAAAGAGTTTGAGTAATTCACCAAAGGAAAAGTGAACAAATTAAACTCTGAATAATAAGTTTATGTATTTTATTCTTCTTAATGCCTTTGCTCCTTTTGTAAAATCATGAGTATTCTTACTATTATTCCTCTTAAGGAATCAGACACTGGTTCTTTTAGTACAATGTTAAAAGTATTCATTTTCCCCTTTGTCTTCAAAATAAAGGTAGTTGCTTGTTTTAATTTTCTTGAAAGAAACTGTTCTTTCTCACATTGTCCTCAAAAAAAGTAATAGTTGACTACATCAGAATTACTGAGTTTTACGATCATATCATAATAAGAAATTGAACTCCAACTTCATATATGTTAAGAAGACATAAAAAAAAATTTGAGTGTTTCTTTTTAAGTGAAAATTTGACTTCTGAGGAGTTCTGCAACTTAGATGCAGGCTGGCCACAGGCTGAAGGGCTAATAAGGTGAATGATCTCTGATACCTTCATAGCTTCCTTTTGATCTGACTAACCTCTGATTCTCCGGGTCCCTACCTTCTCACCACTAAAGGAATATGCCGATATCTAAAACATTCCTCTCTTGTAATCTCTGGCCAAAAAGTCCCTATCTTCAAAACCATCTCAGACAGGTTATAAGCATCTGTATAAGGAGAGCTGGTAAATATTTTGAGCCTCTCCTTATAATCTAAGAAAAATCCAGAAAAGAAAGTGGCCTTTTCACATGCTCTTTTTAGGCATTATTCGTGTGTTGGTCACTGAAAACATTAGTGATAATTAGCCACAAATGACAGTATGTAAATGAATATGTTTTACATGGAATTTATAAAAATGGCAATTATAAAGTGTTTTATTCTGATTTTATAAATTAATAAACTCAATCTTTTCAAATAAAGAAATTATCATTCATATTATATATTTGTTTCCCATGATAATTGTCAGGAAATTGATTCTTCCCATGTTTAGAATACTTTCATCTCCTCTCATACCTACACTAAATTCAGTAGCTTATGACCATTAGTAAATGAGAATGAACTTGACAACTCACTGTTCTCAGGGTTCCATCTCAGATTCTCTGCTCCTACCATCTTAATTTACCTTTCCACTTCCCTTTACTCCTGGTATCTCATACCTAGGCTCCTTTTTACCTTGGAATTCACCTTGAATTCAGCTGACTTCTCAGCTTTTTAAGAAATTTGTTTGGAAAGTATGGAAAGATTTCTGCCTCATGTTCCTTAGGAGATTGTATATTATGTGTTTTGCAAAACATAAACTTGACTGTGGATCTAATATGGCATATGCCTGAACAATCTGTCAATCTCCTCAAATACAGTCTTGTATTTTTTATCTTTCAGCACACGATAAAAACAATGGGACTAAATGACAGAATTTAGTGACAGCTTTCAGATTTGAGTTGCCAAGGAAAGCTTTATTATCTGAAAGATAGCTGATTTCTAGAATCATCAATTAGGAACTATGAAAACTCCACACACACACACACACACACACACACACGCACAAACTCTCTTATCTTCCTTTTTGTCTGACTAAGCTCTTAACTCTCCTGATCCCTATCTTCTCAGCAATAAAGAAAAAGTTTCTTTCTCTTCTATTTCATAGTTCAATACTCTTTTTATTATTGATTTGTGACATAGTTTAAATATTTGTCCCATCTAAGTTTCATGTTGACATTTGGTCCCGTGTTGGATGTGGGGCCTGGTGAGAGGTGTTGGGGTCATGGGGGCAGAGTGTTCTCCTAATGATAATTAGTGAGTTCTCGCTTTATTAGTTTATGTGAGAGCTGGTTGTTTACAGGACCCTGGCACCACCTCCTCCCTCTTTTGTGCCCTCTCTACCCAGGCCAGGTAGTTCCTTTATAGCAACATAGAATGGGTTAAAACAATTTGATAATAACTTTATGAATGTTGCTTGTTTATTTTATTCCAAATATGTTCAATTGAGCAGCCTGGAGCATTGCCTGTTTAATCCCTTTGACCCTCTAACATTTAGAAAGGTTCGCTCACAAATCAGAGACTCTTCAGTGCCTAATGCCCTATTACTCACAACACTGGCATTTTTGCTTCTATAGTATAGGTGACAGTGAGGAGATATTCAAAATTCCAAAAATATAGTGAGAGTGGAAGACTAAAATTAGAAATATTATGGCAAAATTCTTGAGTTTCATTGCTTTCTGAATTGAACAAAATCTCTTCTGCTGTAAAACATGTAATACTTGGTAGAAAGCACAGACAATGCTGTCAAAGCTTACTCTACTGTGTTATGTGGAAGTGTAGTGACGGCTCAAGCAGAACTGGGATATCACACTTACATAAAATACCACTGCAAATTTAGTATGAGATTTGGAATTCTTTCAAAGGATTTTACATGGTAGGCTGGTTTGGTTCCAAGATAATCATTTTTATTTAATTCTAGTTGTAGAAACCATCAGGAGATACTATTTAAGAATATACTATTATAGACGAAGTCAACTGGTGAAACATCGGAAGAATAAACACAAAGTACACATGAAATATGGGAGAAGTATGGCTTAACAAAATAATTCAGTGAAAGAACTGTATTAGGTGATCATAAAATCCATATAAACCAAGACTCTAACATCATTGCATTAAAACCACAGTTGCAATAATAGAAGTAGTAGCTGCCTAGAATAAGGAGGTTCCGCTATAGGTCAAAGTATTCTGGTGACATCATAATTTTAAAAAGTCATAGGTAAACTAAAAAACTTTTAGAAAAGGATAGCGTGAGATATGGCAAACTTTTTTCATTCATTCAACAAATGTTTGTTAATCATCCACGGTTACTAAATACAGTGTATAGTAAATGGTAAGAAAATGACGACTCAGGATCCAGACACTTGTTTTTGTAAATAAGGTTGTATTGGTGGAACACATCATATGTACAGTCAACAACTGGTTTGTTCTACAATAGCAAAGATGACTAGTTGCAACAGAGACTGTATGGTTCTAAAGACTAAAATATTTTCCGTCTTGTCCTTGAAGGAAAAGTTCTCTGATACTTAGTCTAGTAGAAGAAATAAAAGCTACGGGAGAAAGTCTGTGCTAAATACTTGAAGAATGTGTATCAGTGCTACATGTGAATCACTACAGGCTGGGGGAAAGCACCAGAAAGAATTGGAAATAATAGCCCACCTTTACACAGGGCTACATGCCTGCTTCCACCAGCCAGAATAGACAACTGCATAATCCTCAGGGCATTGTGTAGAATACTCAGAAGAGTCTTGTTTCAGTAGTGGGGAACATTTAGCCCTAGACCAAGCACTGCTTTGGTTTCAAACAGAAAATTTTAAAAGTAAGGCCCCCAAATAATGAAACTGTTTACAAAAGTAAATGTGAAACAGAACAAAGTTTAAGAATATTTATAGCAATCAGAAATACTTGGTACCATTTATGAATACAATGATGATGATGTTCTAAATAACAAAGATTCTTTTCTCTATTTCTAGAAGCTAGTATGTTAATTGACTGTATTCTGCATTACTGTTTATTTTTGTTATTATATGTTCCCTACTGATATTGACTTTACTATTCTGACCCTAGGACCCATATATTTATTCCTTCTTACTCTTGTATATAACAATTTGGTTTAATATTCTCAATTATGAATTCTAGTAAGTCCTACAGTGTAACAGGTTAACATCCATGCCAGGTAATCACTGGTGTTATATTTTCAATAAAAGTCTCATTGAAAAATACATAGACTATACTATTAACCATAAACAGGATTGGTCATTGCATTGTGTTATGATTGTATTCATATAAAATTATGCATAGGTTAAAAAATTTTAAATGAAATAAATTATACCAAATTGTGGATTTATTTTAACAAGACAGTGGGCTCACAGATTTTTCCTTAAATTTTCTGTAGTGTTGTCATGAAGAAACTGAGTTGGGTCTTCTAATAGTCATACAAAATATTTGATCTAGGGAGGTGATCGAATACAAAATCAATATACAAAAATAAATTGCCAAAAAAATAAACTGCATAACTATACATTGGCAATGAACAGACTGAAAATTAAATTAGAAAAATAATTTCACTTGCAGAAGATTTTAGAAGAATATAATACTTAGGAATAAATTAAATAAGTGTAAGTCATTGGTGGAGAAATATTTTGATAAATGCATCTTTAGGCAATTTCATAATTGTGAAAACATCACAGGGTGGACTTGTATCAACCTAGATGGTGCAGCTTACTATACACCTAGGCTATGTGATTTAGCCTATGGCTCGTTGCTACAGACCTCAATAGCATGTTACTATGCTGAATATTGCCGGCAGCTGTAACACAATGTTAAGTATTTGTGTAACAAAACATGTCCAAACATAGTAAAAGTACAGTAAAAAATTTGGCATAAAGAATAAAAAAATGGTGCACCTGTAGTAGGCACTTCCCAAGAATGGCAATTGTAGGACTGGAGGTTGCTAAGTGCGATGATAAACGCAAAGGCCTAGGACATCGCTGTACACTACTGTGGGCTCTATCAACACCACAGAATACACTGAGGCTATATTACATTTACAAAAGTAAATGTGAAACAGAGCAAAGTTTAAGAATATTTTATAGCAATCAGAAATACTTGGTACCATTTATGAATACAATGATGATGATGTTCATTCATAATGATGTTCATAAATCATTACATTTATAAATGTAATGATTATTACATTTATCAAAAAATTCTATTCCCTTGTCAATGATAAATTAATTTTAGTTTATTGTAACATTTTTACTTTATAAGCTATTTTTTTACTTTTGATCATTTTTAAGAACACTTAGCTTAAGACATAAACACATTATAGAGCTATACAAAAATATTTTCTTTATATTTTTATCATACACATTTTTCTATGGAGTAAATTATTTACTTTTGTTTTTAGAATCCTTTTGTTAAAACCTAACATCTAAATACACACTAGCCTGTGCTTACACAGGGTCAGGATCATCCATGCCACTGTCTTTTACTTCCACATCTCATCCCACTGGAGGGCTTCAGGGCCACTAACACACATGCAGCTGTCACCGCCTATGATAGATATGCTTTCTTGTATAATACCTCCTGTGGGTCCTGTCTGAGGCTATTTTACAGTTACTTTTGTTATAAGTAGAAGGACTACACTCTAAAATAATAATAAACTATATAGTAAATACATAAACTGGCAACATTTATTATCATTTATGATATACTATACATAATTGTACATACTGTATATGTGTGTATCACTGGTAGTACAGTAGGTTTCTTTATGCCAGCATCACCACAGATATGGAATGCATTGTAGTTCAATGTTAGGATGTCTAGGATGTCATTAGGTAATAGGGATTTTTCAGTTCCACTATAGTCTTATGGGTTCATCATCCTAGCAGACTGTCATTGACTGAAACACTCTTTGTGGCATATGATTACATCCATAGAATTAAATATCATTTCATTATGAAAAGTAATGGAGTATTGCTATATGTTATAACATGAGTAAACCTTGAAAACAGTGTGATCAATGAAAGAATCAGGACAAAAACAAACATATATGATACTATCTGTATGGTAATAATATGTCTATTATACACTAATATAGACAGAAACTAAATGAATTGCTTCCTAGGGAATGGGGGTCAGAATGGGAACTGACTGCTGCTGGGTTAGGCTTCTATGGAAGATGATGGCCATGTCCTAAAATTAGGCTTGGGTAATTGTTGTATATAACTATAAATTTACTAAAAATCCTTAAATTGTACCATTAAAAAAGGAAAATTTTATAGAAATGAAATTACCATAAAATCTTAATAAAACTGCAAAAATATTGGTGAATACAAATAAATATTTCTAATGAAAACTTTTAACAATATTAGAAGGAAGTGAATAAAGTATTAAAAGCTTTCTTACTGTGTATCATGTCCTATAAAATTTTTGTAACGTTTCTTTTTTTCTTTAAAAAAACACAATATATACTCTGCACTATCAAGTGTTAGGTGTGAACAAGAATGAGCAAATAGAAAATGGTCCTCACGGTTTATTTCTAATAAAATCATTGGTATGCTTTCCGGGAAGGCATAAATTAGACCTTTTCATGGGAGGAATATATTAATGGTAATTTAAAAACTTCAAAGCATGAAGATTTAAAGTTTGCTTCTGATGTAAAGACATAAATGGGTAGGAATGACTAGTAAGTATTACGTATTGATATGTATTGAGTACCAGTTTTATGTATTGATCAGTTACATTAGACTTTTACATACTGAGAACTGTGCAAATACCTTATATCTAACATTAATCTCAGGGTACAAATATGTAATGAAAATAATTCTTTTTCCAGAAATTGCCAGTATGAATCCTTAATCATTGCTAAAAATAAAATCTCTTTAGTTGTAACATTTACAGAGTTTATTTCACAACTACCACATTGGATAAAACCTTGTCAGAGTTATAGAATGAACTCTCAGTTATCTACAATGACACATTTAAATGGGGATCCCCCCCAATTTTTTCTAATCTGCACAGGTTTTTATTCACATTGGCTCTCATTTTCTCCACAGTCTTTCACCATCTCTTGCTGCATGCTCAAAAATATATATATTAATTTTAATAGTGGTTAAAAAGGAATTAATATTATAAAGCCAAATGTAAATGAAACTTATATAATCTAAACTTTTACATTCATGCCATTTAGTAATTCTAAGAAAATCAGAGCATGAAATTTGTTTTAAGGTGACCCACATCCCAATTCTAAATCCCTTATCAAATGTAATCTTACATATTATTTACCTTATCTAACTTTGTTTTTTTATTTGTTAAATGCAGGGTATAACTTCAGTTTCTTTTTCATAGGCTACTGTGAGGATTAAATGGAGTAATGTTTTGAAAGGTGGTAAATAAAATTTATCTATCATACTTGAACAATATCAGGTATATTCTCAAATACAATTTGTTCTTTAGCTACCAGTCAAACAGTTTTATTACTCTCATCTCAACAACTGCCTTTGGAAATAAGTGTTTAGGGAAGAAACATTTAAAATAAAATGATGCAATCAACATAGTGAATGGAAAAGTCAAAGCAAAATAGCAAAACCACAAGGAAAGGAAACATTCAGAAAAAGAATCTATTTTGAGTAGTCCTACCTATTTGCAGAGCCTTGATACCTTGTTTTAAAATACTGCTTATAAAAATGGGCCACTGTTATGATTAAACTACCATCTACATACTAAACTACACAAGGTGCATAGATGTTACACTCAACACAATTTCACTTCTTGATTGAACTCATATGGAACAAATTACAGGGGAAAATATCACTGAGATTTTTTCACTGTAATTAAAATAATTTCATTTCAAATTCAGCAACTCTTTTTAGAATAGAAGAATTATCCCCTGATAGTGAGTCTCTAAGTAGAAAAAATGAACATAGGTCTGAACCTTAATTCAAAACATTCTCACCCATAAACACACCTCATTGAGGCAGAGAGTGATCTTGATTATACTTTGTAAGGTGGAAGAGTTTCTTAAATTTGAATTTGAATGTAAGTGCTAAGAATCTGATGGATTTGTAAATCACTTTGGGCAAGGTAGACATTTTAATAATATTGATTCTACTGATCCATGTTTTTTCCATTTGTTTATGTCATCTGTGATTTCTTTCCTCAGTGTTTTATAATTCTCCTTGTAGGAATCTTTCACCTCCTTCATTAAAAATCTTTCTAAGCATTTTATTTTCTTTGTAGTAGTGGATGGTACTGAGTCTTAATTTGACTCTCAGCTTGACCACAATTATTATTTAGAAATGCTATTGATTTGTGTATGTTGATTTTGTATCCCGAGCCTTTGCTGAATTTCAGGATTCTCTTGGTGGAGTCTTACAGATTTTCTAAATGCAAAATCATATTGCCAGTGAAAGACGATAGTCTGACCTCACCTTTCCTAACGTAGATACATTTTTTTCTCTTGACTGATTTGCTCTATCTTCAGTTACTATGTTAAATGTAAGTGGTGACAGTGGGCATCCTTGTCTTATTCTTGTTCTTAGGGAGAGAATGTTTTCAACTTTTCCCCATTCAGTACAATGTTGGCTGTGGGCTTGTCATGTACGGCTTTTATGACTTTAAGACAGGTTCCTTCCATGCCTAGTTTGTTGAGGGTTTTTAATCCTGAAGGGGTGTACAAGGTTGTGAAATGCTTTCTCTGCATCTACTGAGATGATCATATGGTCTTTGTTATTGCTTTCCTTATGTGGTGAATCACATTTATTGATTTATGTATGGCAAACCAAGCTTGCATCCCTAAGAAGAAGTCCACTTGAGGTCATGGTAGATTTTTTTTTTATGCTATTAAATCAGGCTTGCCAGTATTTTACTGAGGATTTTAGCATCTATATGTAGAAGAGATATTGGTCTGTGGCTTTCTTTTTTGTCATGTCCTTTCCTGACATTGATAGCAAGATGATACTTCCTTTGTAGAATAATTTGGGGAGGAATTTGTCTATTTCCTCTATATTTTCTGACTTATGTGCATAGAGACTTTTATAATATTCATAAATGATATTGCATGTATACCATGGACTACTCAGCCATACAAGAAATGAATCAATGTCTCTTGTACAATTTGGATGAAACTGGAGACCATTATCCTAAGTGAAGTTTCTCAAGAATGGGAAAATAAACACTATGTGTAAACTCTAGTATGGCTTAGACCAATGGGCACACTTGGACACAGACAGAAGTAAAAGTCATTGGAAATGAAGAAGGGGACATGAGGGGAAAATGGGAGGTGCAGAAACCTTCTTCATAGACACAGTGAACACTATTTGGTTGATGGGTATACTAATGGCCTTGACTCAAGCATTATAAAACTATCCACATAACAAAAACATTTGTACCAACTTAATACATTAAAATTTAAAAAAATAAATTTTATAGATGATGTTTATCAACAGAAGAAATTATTAAATTCAAAGATATATGCTATTTTAAAAAGAAATCAACCTGAAACATTTGAGAAGCAGTGCATAGAGAATCCATTGAGAAATGTCTAATTCATGTGTGACCCATTAATAAATTATATCGGTAAATAATAGATAACTATCAGTGTTAAGAAGTTATGCTCTATAACTTCTGGGATATCCAAACAGTACAATTAGGGAAAGAAACTAGCATTTAAAAAAGGAAACATGAACATTAACTTTATTTTTTTACTTCTGATTTTGGGAATAAAATCTTGCTTTATTTATTTAACATCATGTAGAGAATTCTACTTTGAATCGTTACCACTTCTTACAAGTAATCCTTTGCCTAGGTAGACTATACATCTTATGTAAAACCACAGAAACTTAGAAACTTGAAATCAGTTTTCTTGAAGTATCTTTCAAGGCTATTAAATTTGTTACATACAAATAAGCAACTGGTGTCCAGCTACATGAAACTAAATTTGATGCTAAAGTATATGCGCGGAAATCAGACTGGTGATTTTTTTGTTCTAAGTGACTGAAAGGTGAGGAGAAGAGCTAACAGGCATACATCTTTCAAAAATCTTTTTCTCTGAATGGGAAGAAGGAGGTATAATGGTACCTGAAAGTGTGTAGAATGAAGATTTGAATGTTTCATTGGTTTGTACGTTTTTGCTAGTATTTGTCTTGGTTTGCTAGAAAAAACAAAAATATGTTTTTAAATATTGATGGCAAGAATCTAAAGGAGACCAACTCAGTGAAAATATTAAAGAAGGAAAACTTGCTTAGAGTTCAGAGAATGTTGGAAAGGTAGGACTCAGACAACACCATTTTGCTAGAAAGAGAAGGGCTGGCAAGATGCGTGTCAGTTTTAGAGATGTGACAGCTGGCCAAGAAGGACTTCTGAAAGACCTGCATTTTCACTGAGAAGCAAAAAGCAATGAAATTTGATAGCAATGCTGTTGTAGGAGAGTCCTCAGAGAAGTGAGGAGAGGAGAGCACATTTAACTCTGTCAATCCTGACTAGGAACACTGAACTGACTTTAAAAATTGAGCTTATCAGGCAATGTGAAGAATATTAGGTGGAAAGTTTGGGGATTTTTGTAGCACTTTAGAGTTGTTAAAATAAATATCTGTATCCAATCCTTACAACAGTACATTGAGGGAGACACAATTTTTTCCCCCTTAATAAATGAGAAAACGAAAGCTGAACAAAGTCAGACGGACTAACCTACACGCGGTACAATGAACACCCTTTGCTTCCACCTACCAACAGCCATAGATTCTTTCGCGGGTTCGTTTTACGTGCTAACTACTATAGGCCATGGTAAAGCAGCTCTTCCTTCAATTCTGTTCTTCACCTGTAAAGGTTTGTTTTGTTTTATGTTTAAGGTGACATTTAAAACAACATTTCTGATAATTTGTCTTAATGCATTCGTTTGTTTTTAAAAAGAAAAAATGATGTTTTGCTTGGGAAAGGATCTTGTTCTGAAACAACATTGAAAAATTTAGCTTCCAATGTGTTATAAAAGTCTCAGTCTTCAATATGTTAATGAATGACTTGACTTTAATATAGGATGACATAATATGTACAATATTTTTTAAACATTTATTCATAAACACTATTTTTTCATTGAACATCTTTGTGGGACTTAACTTCCCACAGAACAAACTTTGAAAAATGTGACTTAAAACATTTTTACACTCACTCCTAATCCTTTCCATTAAATGATAAGGACCTGTCTTAGCATGCTTGACTTACATTTTAAAAGAATAGATTTTAGAAAATCCATATAGATATAATAACATTTTTATTTAAAATATTTAATGTATATTTAAGAATGAACATGGTTTTCCTGTTTAGAATTAGAACGCATACACTTCTTCTCCCATTCAACTTCCAGATTTATGCAACTCAGCCCATTACTGCGAGAACAGGAGTCTAATCCCTTTTACATGGTTTAATGCTCTTATTTTGTGTATCCCTTAAGCTGTTGTCAAATAGTCTTCCCTAAAATTGTGATTATCTAGTCAGGAGTTGAACCCAATGTACCATTTTATTCTTCAAATCTACTTCCTTTGTATAAACAAACAGGAGATGTACTAAAGATTAGTTATAGTATTTGCTTTCCTCTTTTACCAAAAATCTCTCATGACTCAAAAATGAGGAGTATATAGAAAAGATTTAAGGTTTTTTCCAAAGGTTAGTTTTATTCGATGAAGAATTTATTTTTCTACCATAAGCTTAAAAACAAACAAACACTTGATAAAGATTTGGACTTGTAAAGAAGCTTTGATTATAAAGACTCCTATATTAGTTTTTCTCTAAAAGAAACTCTGCAATCAAAATGAAAGCTTGTTTAATATTTTAACACTTATTACCATGTCCACACCACTGAAAAGTTATTGCTAAATTAACCACAATTGGAGACCATTTCAAATTGGTTCTATAAAAAAATCAGTGATAATTAAACCACCAGGGATTTCTCAGTGGATACTTATGTGCTATTTTCATCTAAAATAGTATTTCTAATTTAGTTGAGTAGAGAATAGATTAAAACAAAATACTCAGGCAGCTGCTGGGTGACGACTTAAAGCGAGACAACAAAGGTCAGAACAGGCAGAAGAGAGTTATTTCAGATAGCATGATGGGCATCTTCAGCTGATCCGACATGGGCAGAGCTGAAACATGAGTAACTTGTCTAACAGGCAAAGGTTACCTCTTATCCTATAGGCACCCTTCAGCCTTACACCTTTGGGTACACACACAGGCAAAGGTTACCTCTTATCCTGTAGGC
>NW_003852408.1:18252200-18276836 GCF_000181295.1 Otolemur garnettii
TAGGCTCCCTTCAGCCTTACACCTTTGGGCACACACAGGCAAAGGTCACCACTTATCCTGTAAGATCCCTTCAGCCTTACACCTTTGGGCATACACACACACACACACAACACCTAGGCTTTACACACATGAACACATAAATGCATACTCCTTATTATGTATACATTTTATACTATCAGTATTATTTCACCCACAATATAAAACAGAATTATATAAATATTAAAGTTAAATCAAAAATATACTTTCAGTTATAATGGCCGGCATTGTGGAGAAAATTTAAGCTAGTGAGAATAGTACTTTGGAAAGGATATGTTCAGAGAATTGTAAATGAGTCATTGGCATTGAACACAAGATATATGTGTTGATAGCTGAGTGTTGGGGGTAAAGATTTTAAAGAGTATCGAAGGGAATTAAACAGATGAAAAGACAGTTTGGGAAATTATTTTTGAGTGTTTTGAATGTCACAAAAATGGCATCTTATTTTATAGGCAGTAAAAAGTCATCTATGATGTTTAATAATTAATTTAAAATAATAAATCCATGATTTGTAATAATAATCTTGGCCATAAGAAAAGGGCCAAGGGTACTGGGTAAAGACAAGGGGGTAGAGGGTGTCACGGAATTAGAAGGTAACTGAAATAGCAAGAATCACATTAAATGATATTGCCATAAGTAGATGAAAAGGGCAGAAAAGATGAGAGACAAAAAGCTACTGGGCATTTCTGAAGGGCGGATTTTAATGTGAAAATTTAAGAAAGATCTAGAGAAATGAAAAGTAAAATAATACTAAGGTTTTGACTCAAAATAGATTTGATGATAATGTCACTATCAATGATTAGAAACATTAACAATTCATAAGTTATTTTTAATTTCCCTACCCTTAAAAGGGATCTGAGGCAGCTAAAGATGCATATATTTTGGATTTGAAAGTATATAGGTAGATACATTCAATTTTAGTTGAAAAATCAATCGGTTTGGAAATTTCAAGCATCATAGAGCCTACGGGCAAAGACACGACATGGACATGAGAAAACTAGGAAGTTCCTTTGAAACAAAAGGAACAATTGCATCATTCGAATGAACAAGGCTCTCGCTGAATAGAACTGAAAAATGTTGAATGCAGTTCATTGGAATGGTGTGTCATCTTTTTAAAGCTGCCAGTAAAACAAAAAATAGACTGACAAATAAATTGGTCTGCAAATAATGGCTCCAAACAATGGCGTGTATTTTTTCAAGAGAGATATTAAATATCCTCTCAGACACTTCTGAATATAAAGGCTTATCATTATAATTCTCAGCATTGTGGTTTTACTTACTAAATTCGCATAACTAATAATTGGTCATTATTGTTAGTGAATATATGACAAACCATATTAATGATTGAAGTCAAATTTATCAAAATGTTTAATAAAACATCAAGACCCATACTAAATGTCAAAAATGATTTTACTGTTACTCAGTTTTAACCCAAAATGAAACATTTTAGACTACAGAAAGAATGGTTGTTTTTGCAACTTCAAAGTAATCAAATGAATGAGTGAATTTATTGAAGGAATTTTAATATGTTTTTAGATTCTACTAAATGCATTTTTAAGTGCTCTACTACAATCATAATGATTAAAATGGCCCTTACAAAGTACCTGCACTCAATTGCTTATTTTTAAGTAAACCAGTATTTTCCTTTAATGATGTAACAAATAAGAAAAATGTTCAGACTTCTGTTATTTATCTATCATTATAAAGCAAACACAATATTAAAGAGGGAAGAAATTATACTACTTAGAATTATTATATAAATAGAGTCTACCTATGGAAATTGAGCAATGATTTATCACCTTATCATGAAGAACTCAGGCAGGTATATTGTCAATCTGTCACATCCACGAAATAAGCCCACAAACAAAAGTAACAACAAGAGCTGAGAGACTGGTTTAAAAGTTGTTCTATTCTTTTCAGCCTTTATTTATAATTTAATATATTTTATAAAATATATGAAGCAATTTTTGATCAAAGAGATTAAGTCTGCCTGATGCAAATAATGACGTCGAGGGCCCCAGTGATTCAGTTTATTCCAAGGTTTTCCTGTGGACTTATAGGGTATGTCCTCTAAACTTACGAGCCTCTGAAAAGACTAACATTGCCCAAGATGATGATGAGATCTATAAATCATATAAAACTTTTTTTTAGTGTTTCTACTTAAATAACAAATAATCATAGAAGAAAGGTGTAAAAATACCATCACCTAAAATTCTATCATTATAGAATTACTACTATAGATAGTTTGCTGTAGGTTTTCTTGTTACTATTTATATATCAATGTACATATGATTTATATGCAGTTTATACAGATATAGTTCTGTAACTTATTTTTACTTCATAATATATTATGCTTTTTCACATGTATGAATACTTATTATCAACTATATACATTTTAACTATTTGATGTAATATAATTTATTTAACTGTTCTTCTTTTTCTAATTTCTATTATGATATTAAAACAGCACATTTGTACTTAAATCTAAATCCCAATCTAATAAATTCTTTAGAATAAGTAACTAAAATTAAAATTTCTGGGTCTAACTTAAGTCTTTATTAAAAGTAAATTTACTATTCAAAAATATAATGATGATTTAATCTAATATGTAAGAGTACCCATTGTCCTATCAACAACATTAGGTCTTAATATATTTTGTTATTATTTGTACATAGGACAGGTCAGTCAGTATCAAGCAGGGACAAGATCATCCACTGCACTTTTAAAAAGTGCGTGTCTATTTTTTCCCAACTTCACTATAATGAGGTTATTCTAAAACATTTAAGATGCTTTCTAATCTAATGATAAAGTAAATTAAAACTTTTATGCACTAGAAAATCATATGGAATCATGTTTTACACTGTAACATAATTTGATACTATAACCCCACTGCTTTCCTATTACACACAGATTAAACTACATATGATTTACACAGCTGTCTAAAAACGACAGCCGTCCATCTCTGGGCTCATCTCACCATATTCCCCTTGAATGTTCACTGTATAGCAAGCACTGAGCTTAGCCTAATAAAACTAGGATGAACAGAAGCTAATATTCACATTCAAGAAGGCTAAGGCATCACTAGAAATAATTATGAAACATAATTAAAATTATCTTAATATATGTGGAAATCATGAATGGCATCATTCACAAAATTTCAGGTGAGCATAAAAGTAAGGAAATTCGCTTTGGAGGCCTCTGTTCCCAATAAAATGGAAGTGTGTGCACTTTAGAACATTCCATTGCTTATTTTTCCGCTAGATTGGAATTTCCTTGAGAGTAAGGAACACATAATTGAACCCTGGAGCTCCCATAATTCTTGGCAATCTCAGGGCAGATGTATCCCAAAGTTAATGAGAAAATGAAAGTCTCCTTGAGAAAAACAAAATCACAATTATGACAGAATTAAATTCTTACTTTTAGGGTATCTATTGCCAAAAACAAAGAAAAATGTCTGGTGCAATAAGAATTTCACTGAAGTTAGAATGTGAGTTAATGTCCCACTGACAGCTTTGATCACTGAATCTCCCTGAGCTCCACTTTTCTCATCTGTGAAGTGGGTTAAGACCTACAGTATCGACTTCCTGGGGCTGCTGGGAAGTCTTCACAAGTTCTATGCTATAATCAGTATATATTTCCATAGTTTCAACATTCAATCTCACCTACCTTCATTATCTTTTTACTGATGGATGACAGATTATATATCAACATAAAACAGAATTCTTTAAAAGTTAGTGATGTAATCGTTTTGAGTTGTTAACATTGGAGCTATATATACAGATGACCATTATACATAATGCCTCTTAGATACTCTTTGATTGGGGTGCCATACCTCAATGTATGAAGTGTTTAGTTTTCTGTTTGAGAAAATTTCCCTATGTTCCCATATAATCATTTCTTAGTCTTAATGTTTTTACCAATTATCTAACATGTTGGTAAAGAATATACCAAAATACTTTTTATCCCCCTTCCTTCTTTTCTTCCTTTCATCCTTCCTTCCTTCCTTCTTCTTCTTTTTTTTTTTTTTTTGGTTTTTTTTAACATAAAAATCTTAAAGTGGATTATTACAGCTTAGAGCATAAGAAAAATCAACTGTAAGTAATAAAATGAATTTGTAGACTCTGAAATGACATGTTATTTCATTTTTTGGCATATGTTACACTAATATAAATCGAAATGCTATAATTTAGAAAGCAGAAAGCTTTCCATCAATTTGACAGTGTTATTAGCCTCTGAAGAGGTGAAAACACAAAGGATGTGGTTATTGTTATAGAAAACATGCCTCTGTTAGCTCTTTCTTCTTTAATTATAAAATGGACTATGAAATTATTTTCCAAAAAGATTTTGGGGATTTTAAACAGTAATATAAATTTTTATTAAATTTTATCATTCCTTGCTATTTTGACCCTGATGCTCTAAAAAAAAAAAAAAAACAGAAGAAGAAAAAGGTATTTAGCTATTTATTATAAATAAGTTCTCATGGTTCTTTCCCCTCCTCATAAAGGAGACGTAGACAAACACTAAGATAATGCTTCCTGGGGTGGGGGTCGGGGTGAGGGGTGGGTGGAAACAGCAGCCATCAGAAGAGGGAAATGGGAACTAGGAGGAAGGCAGGCTTGAGGGATGGGAAGGCTATGAGGAAAACGGAGGCTCTGAAGATCTTTAAGTTGTGCTGAGTGTTATACAATGTATATAATGTCACGCCTGTTGCCACCTCCTCAAAGGCAATTTTGTAAAAACCTATATTATTTTTCATGGCTTTTTAGAATAAAAATATCCTGAGATGGGCCTTTAGGCAAAAGCAGAAGGCCTAATTTTATGTAGACTACCAACAGTATCATATTAGGAATCATACAGATATGGTAGTAATATGTACTATGAGGCATTGATTGTAAACAAAACACCCTTTACCATTCATGCTTAAGTGCTTTCTTATGTATTGTATTTCATCATTGCCAAACTATAGATAAGTAAGCATTGATAAGACTACTTCTCTGGGAGTCTTGGTCATCTATAAGAAACCAAGTAGAGTTCTCAGAGTTGGGAAAATAAGTTAGAAGAGAAACACAGCTTTTAGTACATAAGTTACTCTCCTTTATAAACGCACAAACAGCTTGGTACTTTTCCTCAGTTTTGAAACCCAAAGTCAATAAGAATTTCTCAAGGTATAAGATTAAAAAAACAAAAAACAAGAAAATAGTTTGAAATTGCTTTAGTAAGGAGAATTGGGAAGGCCCCATTTTGAGCCTCAAATAAGATTCTCCATAACTGAGAAAATAGTAGGTCCATAAAATAGTCAAGAATAATAGGAGAGAAAGGTATAGCTTCTAAAGAGGAGGAGATACACATAAATATCTATGTATGAGGGAAGTGCCTACACACACTCATGCAACTCGAGAGAAAAGTGGGCAGAGGCCTGGAATTGGACTACAGACAGCTAAATGAAGATCCCTAAGGGTGAGTTAATATGGATTCGGTAGAGATACAACAGGGCAAATGTGAAAGCACATCTCACCAAAATGTTGGGGTGGACAGGCTGAGTGACAGGGGTTGACCCCAGAGTTGACTGAAGAGCACTCAGAGCACAACCAGATCTAGACTTTGCTCTTACATTGCTCTATCATTACTAGTTCCTGGGACTGGGGATCTAGCACCATTTCTTACAAAGTCCTCAAACAGGGTGAATAAAGGAACAAGAGCTAGCACGCCTAGAATGCTGTTTCATGCAGTAGATCAGGAATTTTATTTGAGTCTTCATAGGATCCAAGATTTTTACTTTCCTATGCAGTCATTTTTATGCATTTGGGTTCACTTTATTCCCCTTGTTTCTTCATGTGCTAGATATGACTGGGTGCTTACCTAGTGTCCCTCTTTCCTCACTCACTGGGAAAAATAAAAACTCTCAATTTTTGTTAAGTATCCATACTTCCCTTATATGCCTTCTTGATTTGGGAAATATAAACCCAACCTTGAGCTATAGGTAATGATCCAGAGGAGGCTTAGTCAATCATGGCAATCTCATCCCTAGCACCAATGACTAAACCAGGTGTCCACACCTAAGCCAATCATCTCAAGGTCTTGTGACTATTACTGATTCTGGGGCAGCAGATGATCCAGGGAATGATCATAATTTCAGGGAATGATAATTATTTCATAGTTAGGACAGAAGTCTCCTCTCCCTCTTCTGGATATTAACAAACTAGATGCTGCTTTATGGTTAATGGTCACCATCTCAGACCAAAAACAACAAAACCAAAATATAGAGGAGGGTAGAAATGAACGTATCTCAGAGGAATAAAGCTGAAACACTGACTGCCTAGAGATGCTATAACATAAGCTACTTTTTATTGTTTTATTAATTATAAATCAAGTTCACTATAATCTATAACTGAAGCTATGCTAAATGTTACAGATCTAAATACAGAGCGTGGAGTTTAAGGTTCAGTTTGATACTGTTGCCTTCTAATATGGAAGAAATGTAAACATACTTCACAACTCAATAAAAGACCTCCTGAGAAACAAGTTGGAGATACAGTTAGAAACAGAGAGAAGGTAATGGAGCAGCAAGATCACTGAGAAACATGAAGTATGAAAGAAGGTGCTTCTATTGTAGGTGAAAAAGAGAAAGTTGAAGATGGAAACATTCATGTAGGTTTTGTGATGGGAGGTTGAGTACCTTCGCTCAAGATGATTTTAACATTACTTGTAAAGAAATAGGTAAAGTGATGGGAAGGGAATGAAATGAGACATAATGACTATGTCTGGTTTATGGAGAGCAGAAATGCTTTGAAGTGGCTAGAGTGGTAAAATGTAAAATGACTAAGGGGATAAAGAAGGCTTGCTATGAAACAGTACAGATATGGTACCGAAAACAATTAATCAATGTTAACCCAAGCCTTTGCAGTTGCGTAAGTAAAGAGAGCCTGGTAGACAGAGGGACCAACAGGGCCAAAGAATTGAGGACAGTGGCAGAGGTTGGTTGAAGTGATGACTCATGGATTCAACCAAGTATGGAAGAGAAAAGAAGGTAGAGAAAGATAAATATACTACAGATAAGAAGAAAATGAGTACTGAGAGTATCAGACTTGAGAAGCTCTAGCCTCATGGTCAGAGGATTTAGTAGTGAAAGTCATGACAAAGCCTAGGGTAGGGCTATTGGAGGAGATGAATCACATTATGATAAAGAAGAAAGCCCAAGGTTAACATAGTTAATAATAAAGCACATACTATATTCTACCCTTGGAAAGTGAAGGGTATAAAGATTTTGCCCCTATTATAAAGAATAAAAGATCACTTGACTTCAATCTATTTTTTAAGTTTGATCCTTTTTCTTCTATCTTCAATAGCAGGCTTTCAGGTGTTGCTTCTTAAAATAGTGTCAAAATGTCTGTAGATGACTTTTTAATTTTAACTTTTATAACAAAGTGTATACTTTAAGCTGAGAAGAAAGGCTGAGTAAAGACATTAAACAACCTTCTGGAAATGACGATGATCGTGTCATTTGTAATACATGCTCTTGATACAATTCTCATTCTGTATCAAGGTATTTGAGATTCATTACTTTAATATCAATCAGTATAATAACTATTATTCAAGTTTCTCCCAAAAACCCCGCCACTGGATTGTACAGCTTATACGTACAGTGTTTTGGTATAGGCAGAAAGACTATTGCCAGCATCTTTGCCAGGAAATTTATTATAAAGTTAAGAGTAAAAGTAAAAAGCTATAGGTTTTCAAGGATCCTTATGTTTTATTTTTCAAGATGACATTTTAGGGAGCAATTGGATCGGATGTTGATAACATGAAGTGCAACTGAATTAGGCACAACTGGAGTGCAATCAAATTATGCTTAAAAATTGGCCACTTGCTAGAGAATCAGTGAAATATCTGGGTTAGTACATTGTCAGAGAAGTTGGATTTAAATAGGAAAAACAATACTGTCTTTGGAAAATATTTTTTCTAATGATATAAATGAAAAATAGAAACATAGTTTAATGTTCTCAATTGAGAAGCAACAAGAAAAACTGGTTATTTATTAACCAAGTTTAATGTACATTATTTGAAAATTAAGTCAATTACTTTTATTTTGCATGTCTTCTGAATCTAACACATTGACAAATTTACCTATTTTCTACTTTTATAGACTCATTAAAAATTCCTTATTCTGAGATACTTGTGTTTTAATAAAATTCTGGTAATGATGTTGTTAAGAACATTTATAAATTATATGTGAAGAACAATGCTCTGACCTTGAGGGCTAATAAATGTTGGAAAGGTATTATGAGATCTCCTTCCCTTGGAGGTATTTAGATTTAAAAAAAATTAATTTATCTATGCTATTTTTTTAAATTAATGTTTCCAAAACAGTTAAGCTCTTTTCCTGCTTTCTATTTTTTCCTACTTTACTTACCTGACAAACCAAAACTAGGACAACAAAAGAAGAATATTTTCCTTTCATTTAACCCCACAGTTTTCAAAATTGATATGCATGAACAATTTTCTTGTTCAGGCCTTATGCTCATTTTCTATTGCTGCTGTAGAAAATTACCACAAACCTAGCTTCTAATAACATAAATTTATTTAACATTTGTTGAGTAGCAGTCAGACATGAGTCTCACTGAACTTAAGTCAAGGAACCAGAAGAGCTGCATTTTTTCCTTGAACAATCTAGTGGAGAATCTGTATCCTCACCATTTCCAGCTTCTGTGGATCACTCAGATTCCTCAGCTCATGACTCCCTCCTCCATCTCCAAAGGCAGAAAAGACACAGGTCTCTGATCCTTCTGCAGTGACATCCCCCACAAACAATAGGCAGAAACACTGCTCTAGAAGACTCCTATGATTAGATCGAGCCAACCAAGATAACCCAGAATCATCCCCTTAAATCAAGGTCCCAAACGTACTCACAGCCACAAAATTCCCTTTATCATGGTAGCTAACATACAAAAACCAGGGATTAGGATGTAGATATTTTTAGATAGGGGGAAGGAATTATTCTGCCTACCACAGGTCTTGAATTATACAGAATGACATAAAAGATGACTTATAATGACTTTGCTTATATGGCTCACATTGGTGTGTGGTAAAAACACAGCCCTTAGAGAGAAACAATCACAGTGATTGAATTAATTTATTGGGCATTTACTAACAATCACCAGCTCAAGGCTGAGGGTTTATGACTGGTGTTTTTTTAGCTATGGTGTTATACACAGATATAGATTTAAAATATGTAGTTTCTACACTACTATATGATACCCTTTACCTGAGGAATCTTAAATAGTCAAACTCATAGAATCAGAGAGTTGAATGAGGATTGCTATTAACAGAAGCTGAAGAGATAGAAAAACAGGGAGAGTGGTATTGTTCATGGATATGACTATGTGAAAAGAATCAAAGATAATCAACATCATTAGTCATTGCAAATATTCAAATAAAAACAAAAATAAAATACCACTACACACCGTTTAGAATGGATAAAAATTAAAAAAAAAAAAAAGATTGACACTCTCATGTGCTAGTAAGCATACCAAGCAATTGAAAATCTCACGTGTTGGTGAAGAAAATGCAAAAATTAGGTAGCAACTTCAGAAAACAATTTGGAACTTATTATAGAGTCAAATACATACTTGCTATATGACCCAGCAATCACTCTCTGAGGTTTGTACCCAAATAAAATGAAAATAAAAATCTATACAAAACATTACGGCAAATATTTATATTGGCTTTATTTGTAACAGCCCCAGACTAGAACAAACCAAATATCCATTAACTAAGTACTAATTGTGTAAGCAATTTACAATGAGTTTTCATTAAAAAATAACAAAGAATTACATATGCAACATATATAAATCTCCAAAGAATGATGTCAAGTTATAGAAGCTACATAAAAGCAGCTACATATTATCTTATTTCCCTAGGATATTTGTGAAAAGGAAAAATCATTTATAGAGAAACTAAACCTAATTCTCCCTATATAAGTGTTTCTAGAAGCAGAAATATGTGGAGGGGATTGGCTGCCAAGAATACCAAGCAAACATTTGGAGATGTCAAAATGTTCTTTATTCAGACTGTGGTTGTCAAAACTCATTGAATTCATTGAAAAAGTGAATTTTACTCTGTACCTTCTACTCCACTATATTTACAAAAAAAAAAAAAAAAAGTTCCAAAAGAAAACTAGAGGTCTAAGAGGCGTTGGTGGTGAATTTTATCACATTTCAGACTGAAATTATGTCAATATAACAAAAAACTTTTCAGGATTTAGAGGAGAAGATATTTCTTCTCACTCATTTTTACAAAGACAGCATAACCTTGATTCTTAACCAAAGGGATTATAACAAATAGAAAACTACAGAAAAATGTCCCTCATAAACATGGACACAAAAACCTTTCCAAAATATTAGTAAATCAAATATGGCAATATACAAAAAGCATAATGTATGACGAGCAAGTGGGGTATATTCTAGTAAGGCAAGATTAGTTTTATATCAATATGATTCATCTAATTAGAATATTAACAAGATGATTACAGTGATCACCACAGGAGATACAGAAAAAAGTATTTGACGTAATTAACATAAAATATGTTTTTAAATTTTCAGCAAACCATAAAAGTACAGAGCCGACATGATAATTAATAATAAGTTTTAAATGTTTCACTTCTGAGGATCAGGAACAAAGCAGGAATATTCACTCTTACCATTTTTATTTAGAATATTTCCAGAGTTTTAGTCAAACAATAAGATTAAAAAATCGTGATAGTTATAAACATTCAAAATAAAGAAATGAAACTGTTTATATTAGCAATAGTAATAAGGAATCACCCTAATGTGTTAGAATTAATGAAAAATTTAGCACAAATCTATGCAAAGTCAATATGCAAAGGTCAGGAATAGTTTTATAGTTAACTCCCAACAATTGAAAAGTAAACTAAAAAATATTATAGACAAAAGCATCCAAACTCCAAAACATGCTAGGATTAAATTTAATAAAAGATATACAAAACCACCACAGTAAAATTTTAAAATTCTGCTAAAAGAAATCCAAGACAATGTCAAAAATGTGTAAACATATACGTTCCTGGATTAAAAGACAATAATGTTAAGATGTCAATTTTCCTCAAATTCAATTAATTTCTTCAAACTTAATTCTAATCAAAATGCTATAGGCTTTTTTGCAGAAATTGACATGTTGATTCTAAAATAATCAAAACATTTAAGAAGAAAGAGAAAAGTTTAGGAGAATTAATCTAACTGACATCAAGACTTATTACAAAGTTATGCCAATCAGAAGAATATCATTTGGTAAAAGGATAGACTAACATCAATAAAACAGAAAGAGACCAACACAAGCACTCAATTAGCCTCCCACAAGATTACTATAGCAATAAAGAAGAGAAAGTGTTCTCTAGTTCTAGGGCAACTGATCTCTTTTTGATACTGAAAAACACATGAGCCTCAACTCTACCTCATGCCATACAGAGACATGAGCTTATAGTGGGTCATACACTCAAACATAAAAGCTAAAATTATAAAACTTCTAGGCAAAAACACAGGGAAAACATCTTTGTGATCTTGAGATAGGGAAAGTTTTACTACATAAAATACAATACATACCAAACAGAAAAAAATATGATAATTTGTACTTCATCCAAAATTAAAAATATCTGGGCTTCAAATGACAGTATTGAGATAATGAAAATGAAAGAATATGCTGATAAGAAGAAAAAATTGTATGACTTTGGAAAGTTATTTCTTAAAACATTAGATTTATATCTACCATGATGCCTAGCAATTTCACTTGTAGGTATTTATCCAATAGAAATGACACGTCTATTAAAAAAAAAAAAAAAAGCAAAACAAATAATCACAGAACTTTGTACAAGAATGTTCATAGTTTTATTCATAATAGCCTCAAACTGGATAGATCTCAGGTGTTTATTAATAAATACACATGAATAAATAAACTGTGCTAGTAGAACCTCCATAAGTTAACCACCCAAGGACTATAACAAACTGGTCAACAAATGAAGCTGGTGAACACAAGGAACTAGGCCTACTGTACTGACACATACTTGTAGTAGATGTCCAGTCTATGAAAATTAGGTCAATAGAAGGAGGTGGCCAATGCAGGGGGGTGGGCAACTATGGAAGCTCTACTGTATTTATATATTGAAATTAAAGTCGGCAAATAAAAAACAGAACATTGATAGAAGCAATAACATGGATGAATCTTCAGAACTTTATGCTGAGTCACAAGCCTGGCACAAATGCTGCCCCCCCCCCACACTTCACTTTGTGCACAGATAACGCACTACACTCTGAAAGTTATGGTGAAGAGCTTGGGCCCCACTGGCTAGCTATACTCATTGCAAATTTGCATACCTAACACAGGTGCCTCTGCTGAGACTGCCTCATGGCAAAGGAGAGGGAGGGCTGAGAGCTGGGACATCTGAAGACACTTTTTGCCCACTCTGATTTAGTTCCCTATACTTAACTTTTCCCCTCCTATTCTTCCCCATCCCTACTCCCATGAAGAGGAGAACCCCCATGCGAAGGTCCATCAACCTGCTGGAGCCTTTTGTCTAGGGCTTCTTCTACAGTGCCACCACTCCCAAGTCTGGGCTGTCAGAAATTTCTCTGGTTTAAAGCTCTTGCTTTTATACCACAGCAGTAAGTGATTACAAGCTTAACTCATTTTCAGCCGTGGTTTTAATCAGCTGACATCTAAAACTTCAACTTTCTCTTTCCAGTTCAGCTGAAATACTGACAAAGATCACTGCATAAAGTTCTCAACTTATAACTAGATTTCTTTTTGTTAAGATGTAATAAATTTGCCATTTAAAAGCATACAAATTAGTGTTTTTCAGAAAAGTCACAAAATGACGCGACTATCTAAAGCCAGAACATTTTCACCCCCTGAAAAAGTGACTTATAAGCTCAGTAGTGCAACCCCAACTCTCCTACCTCCCACCCCTTGGCAACCTAAATCACTTTCTGTCTTTATGGATTTGCCTATTTTTTGAAATTTCAAGTAAATGGAATTATACAACACATGGCCTTTTATAAAACTCCATGGAAGCCAGTTTGTTATTTAGTCTAGGATACGAAATTCCACAGACACAATTTAATCACACCATAAGGCAGCTGGAAAGTAGCATTAAAGCCACAAGACTGAGCGCCCAGTACCTGGAAACCTGGAACAGGAGGTCCCCTTATCCTCTTCAGTCCAAGGTCAGTTTCAGGCAAAGGTTGCAACCTCTTGTTTGACAGTGGCCCGTTCCCAGTGACTGGACAACACTTCCTAATTTCTTAGATCTCTGTTTCCCCAACCCTATTACCCTAAAACTGTCTTACTCAGTTTTTTTCCTAGCTCCCAAACAGCTCCAACTCCAAATATATCAGCTTCCAACAGAACAAACAAACCTCCACCACTACTAAAAACAAAACTTGCATAGTACTTCCAAGTTAGGAACTAAACAATTAATTAAAAGCTAACTTGACTCTCTGTTAATAACTTAATTCCAAAAGGATGTGTATTTTTTTCCCTTTTTTTGCAGTTTTTGGCCGGGGCTGGGTTTGAACCTGCCACCTCCAGCATATGGGGCTAGTACCCTACTCCTCTGAGCCACAGGTGCCACCCATAATGCATATTTTTAAGTGAAGCTGTTTGGAGGGGAAAAAGCGAATGTGAGATAGTAGAACCAAGTAAAAATACACACACACACACACACACACACACACACATAAATGCACATGTGAGGGCACACACACATTTATTCATAGGGAGATATTAAAGGGATTCTCTAACTGGGAATCCGTTTACTTTTTCTACCTCCATTGTTCTAATCCAGATTCAAAAAGAATCATTGGAATTTCTCTCTTGCTTTTTATTTTTCTATTTCATTTACTTGTCTGCTGTTTGCTTTTCATGTGATTCAGTGAGAGGAAGAGAGAAAGGTCTGGAATAGTCAGAAAGGGACAGGTCAAACAATGACCCTTGCCCGGGTTTAGCATTTATAATTGTCATGATGTTTTATGAACTTTTTGATAAAACATTTGTTCTTCACAAACGGAGTGTTCTTTGAGAAAGAAAGTGTTAAGATGTCAAAATTATAAGTGATTTCTAGATAGAAATTGTAACATTAAATTATTTATTGTATTATATAATATTTATAATTATTAAAATATTATTCATAATTCAATATTACATCATTTTATAATATTCTCTACATTCTTTTCATAGATGTCAGCTTTTAGGAGAATAATTTGATCTCCTTCAGCAGTTTCAAATATTTTTCTTTTATTCAAGATAATAACACCAGAACAGAATTCAGAGAAGCGAGCCCTAAAAATGAAACAATTTAGTTATAGAAGTAAAATAAGTTCATAGAGTTATTTCATTCTTACACTCTCTATTTTTTAGAGTTTGAAAGCAATATGTAAAATACAAGTATCATCTATTAGTTAACAAAATGTAAGTCTAAAGCTACAATCCAGGTCACTGCCAACTTATTGTCTTTTGCAGATTATTTTCATCCAGTAAATAACAACTTAAATCTGTTTCATTTTTTTCTTATCCTGAATGTGCTCAATGTCACACATGCTGTTATAACACTATGGAGTTGGGGGAACAAAACAAACTGAAAAAAGAAATTATTCCAACTAATCTTTTGTACTCTGCCTCAAACACTACAAAAGACAAATATTGGTGAAGAAATGAGAGAAGAAGAGACATCATAGTCAACACTTTAAAATCTCCTCATTTATAAAATGAGCAATTTCTAAATTATCTTACTGAATGACTTCTTAACTCATAAGATATCTAATATTTATGTAACACTTTAGAGCAAGATTTCTGAGTCTTTTGGAAGTATCTTACAGATCCATTTCTGACTCTGAAGAAAAACACTAGAAATGAATCTGCATCTTAATATTTTACTTCAGTTGATTCACTTGGCTCCTGAAGCCCAGCTGTGCACACCTTGATGACCAGTGCTCCTCAAATTAAGAGGCCCTGCTTTAAAGTTCATTTGATTCCCTAAAAGAGTCAGTCTCCTACCTTGTGGCATTTAAATGGGAACACACCAGTGCTCCCCCTTCTCTACCCTCTCCTCACCCACCCACCCCCAAATTGAATAGAATTAAATTTTTCTCCTGTGTGGGCATGTGTTAGATCATCTACTAGCTTCATAATAAAATGAGTACATTGGATTCTTGTTTTTCCATTCTTATCACACTATACTAAGAAGACTGTGTTTCACCTCCATCCAGGTTAATACCAAAGATGTAAAGTCACCATCTTTTCTTATGACGGAATAATATTCCATGGTACACATATACTATAGTTGTTGATCCAGTCCTGAGTTGATGGCCTTTTAGGTTACTTCCACAGGTTGAAGATTGTAAATAGAACCACAGTAAACATTCTAGGGCAAATGTCTATATAATAGGATTTTTTTTTCTTCTGGGTTATATTCCTGTTAGTGGGATTACAGGGTCAAATGGGAGGGCTAATTTGAGTTCTCTGAGGATTCTCCATACTTCTTACAACAGAGCAGCGGTTCTCAACCTGTGGGTCACGACCTCTTTGTAACAATAAAAATACATCCTGCAAATTAGATATTTAGATTATAACTCATAACAGTAGCAAAATTACAGTTATGAAGTAGCAACAAAAATAATTTTATGGTTGAGGGTCACCACAACATGAGGAACTGTATTAAAGGGCTGCAGCATTAGGAGGCATTAAGAAGGTTGAGAACCACTGCTATAGAGGCTGTATTAGTTTGTAGTTCCACCAATAGTGTAAAAGTGTCCCTCTCTCTCCACATCCATGCCAGCATCCTCAACTCTGGGACTTTGTGATGTGGGCTATTCTCCTTGGGGCTAAGTATTATCTCAGGGTGGTCTTGCTTTGCATTTCTCTGATGATCAAGGACAATGAACTTTTTTTTATATGTTAACCATTTGTCTGTCTTCCTCAGAGAAGGTTCTGTTCATGTTTCTTTTTTGTTGTTGTTGTTTTTTGTGATTAATTCTCTTTAGATACTAGTTATCAAACCATTGTCAAATTTGTAAAATACAAATATCCTTTCTGATTCTGCAGGTTGCATATTTGTTTTAATTGTTGCATCCTTAGCTGTGCAAAAGTTTTTCAGGTTAATTAAGTTCCATTTGATTATTTTTGTTGTTATGATTGCCATTGAAGTCTTCTTCATAAAGTCTTTCCCAAGACCAACATCCTCAAGATTTTTTCCAATATTTTCTTCTAGGATTTTTATCATTTCATGTCTTAGATTTAAATCTTTTACCCATTTTAAGTCAATTTTTGGAGGTGGTGAAAGGTGTGGATATAATTTCAGTCTTTTACATGTGTTTATCAAGTTCCCCTAGACCATTTATTGATGGCTGTAAGAGACTGATTTCCTCTCTTGGTTTTCTATTCTGTTCCATATGTTTATGTCTCTTTATTTGTGCTAATACCATGCTGTTTTAATCACTGTGGACTTATATATAACCTAAAGTCTGATAGAGTGATGCCTTTGGCTTTGTTTTTATTACTAAGAATAGCCTTGGCTATACAGTTTTGTTTCTGGTTCCATACAAAACAAACTACTATTTTTTCCAGTTCTTCAAAGTATGATGTTGATATTTTAATGGGGATTGCATTGAATCTGTAGATTGCTTTGGATAGTATAGGCATTTTAATAATTTTGATATTTTCCAGTCAAGAATCCAGTGTGTTTTTCTATTTGTTAATGTCTTCAGTTATTTCTTATCCTAGAGCTTCACAATTCTCTTAAGATCCTTCACCTCTTTTGTTAGGTATATTTGTATGTATTTCATTTTCTTTGAAGCTACCGTAAAGGGAATTGTATCCTCCATTTGCTTCTTGATTTGGCTGTTGTTGGCATATACAAAGTTTACTGATTTGTGGATATTTATTTAATACCCTGAGATGTTACTGTATTTCTTGATCATTTCTAGGAGTCTTGTGTTTGAATCTCTGGGGTTCTCTAAGTATAATATTATATTGTTGGCAAAGAGCAAGAGTTTGACTTTCTCTGCCCCCATTTAGATGCCCATTATAGCTGTCTCATGCCTGATTGCATTGGCTAGAACTACTAGCACTATGTTAAATAATAGTGGTGATAGAGAACACCCTTGTCTGTTTCCTGTTCTAAATGGAAAAGCTTTCAGTAGTTTTACTCCTTTCAGTATGATATGAAATGGGTTTGTCATAGAGGCTTCAATCAGTTTAAGAAATGTGCCACCTATACCTATACTCTTACATGTTCTTTTTAGAAAAGGGTGCTGAATTTTATCAAATGCTTTTTCTGTATCTATAGAGAGGATCATGTGGTCTTTGTTTTTGCTTCTCTTGATATGGTGAATTACATTTATGGATTTGCATATGTTAAACAAGCTTTGCATTCCTGGGATGAAACCTACTTGATTGTGGTGTATAATTTTTTTAATGTGTTGCTGTAATCTATTGGCTAAGATTTTATTATTTTTACAACTATATTCATTAACGAAATTGGTCTGAAGTTCTCCTTTTTAGTTGGGTCATTTCCTGGTTTGGGAATCAAGGTGATGTTTGCTTCATAGAATGTGTTAGGGAAGGTTCCTGCCTTCTCAATGTTTTAGAATAGGTTCTTCAGCATAGGTACAATCTCATTTTTGAAGGTTTGATATAATTCCAGTGTGAAGCCATTAGGTCCAGGGCTTTTGTTGTTGTAAGCTATTTTATTGTTTCTTCAATCTCAGTGTTTAATATTGGTGTGTTCAAGAAATTTATTTTTTCCTACTTAAGTCTAGGAAGATGGTATGATTACAAGTTTTGGTCCATTTCCTCTACATTGTCAAGTTTCTGGGCATATATTTTCTTGTAGTAGACAGAGATAATCTCTTGTATTTCTGTGGTATCTGTTGTTATTTCCCCTTTTTTCTAATTGAGGTTATCAGAGATTTTATTTCTCTGTTTCTAGTTTCTAATTAAAAATGAAATATTTATTTATTTTATTTATCTATAAGAAAAAAACAGCTTTTCATTTCATTAATTTTTTAAAGAATTCTTTTGTTTTCAATTTCATTTCTTTTGGATTTAATTTTGGTTATTTCTTTTCTTCTGCTAGGTTTGGGATTGCATTGCTCTTCCTTTCACATTTCCTTAAGATTATTCATTTGGTTGTTGATGTGCTTTCTGTTTTTAAAATGTAGCCCTCTAATACCATAAATTTCCCTTTTAGGACTGCTTTCACAGTATCCCACAGGTTTTGGTGCCTTGTAACTTCATTGTTGTTATGTTTAAGGAATTTAATAATTTCCTCCTTTATCTCTTCCTGAACTCAGCTGTCATTCAGCATAAGGTTGTTTAATTTCCATGCTTGTGTATGGAGATGAAATATTTTGTTGGAATTGAGTTCTACCTTTATTGCCTTATGTTCTGAGAATAAGGTATAATTTAAATTCTTTTAATTTTATTAAAAGAATTATGATCTATGTTATGATCTACTTTGGAGTATGTTCCTTGGGTTGATGAGCAGAATGTGCATTTCTTAGCTTTGGGATGGTGTGTTTGGTATATGTCTATTAAGCACAGTTGTTCCAGGGTTGCACTGAAATCCTTTCTATCTTTTTTTAGTTTCTGTTTATAGGATCTGTCCAGCACTGTAAGAATAGTGTTAAAGTCCCCTACTAGTATTGTGTTATGGGATATCATACTACTCAGACCAATTAAGGTCTAGTATATAAATCTGGGAGAATTTAAGTTGGGTGAAATAATATTTACAATTGAAATGTTCTCTTCATATATTATGTCCTAGACCAATATGAAGTGTCAGTCTTTATCTTTTTTTACTTTAGTTACTTTAAATCCACTTGTATCTGAATTAAGATTGTGACATCCCTTCTTTCTTCTGGTTACCATTTGCCTGAAATATTGTTTTCCAACCCTTTACTGTCAGGGTTGTTTTGTCTTTCAAGGTTAGGTGTACTTCTTCCATATAGCATATAGGTAGCTTGTGATTTTTTATCCAATCAGCCAACCTGTTCTTCTTCAGTAGGGAATTCAAACCACTTATATGTTTATTGATAGAATTGATAAGTGTGGTGTTCTAGTCATCCTGTTTTGTGAAGGTCCATTGCTCAGTTTTATCCTTTGCACTATTGTGGAAGCTTGGTTTTGTCCTTTAGTTTGTGGGTATTTACTTTATTAACAGTCCATTGTAATGTTCAGTATAGAGAATAGGTCTGAGTCTTTCCTGTCGAGATAGAACAGTTGTGGTGAGTTTTCTGTATTTGTGTATCAGTAAAAGATTTGATTTCTCCATCAATTTTGTTGCTTAATTTAGCAATATACAGAATTCTGGGCTAAATTTTTTTTTTTTTTTTAAGAAAGTTAAAGGTAGATGACCATTCTCTTCTGGCTTGGAAAGTTTCATGAGAGAAGTCTGTTGTCACCCGTATGGATCTGCCCTGTAAATCAATTGGTGCTAACTCCTGGCTACTTGCAGAATTTTCCCTTTTGTCTTGATTTTGGACAAATTCATTACATTGTGTCTTGGAGATGCTCTATTTCTCTAGAGATGACCTGGAGTTCAATATCCCTCTAAAAGGAGTGTTTCAGAATATTTGGGAAATTTTCACTTATAATATGCTCCAGTGAGGCTTCCATTCCTTTGGGATGTTCTCCTTCTCCTTTGGGAATAGCCATAATTCATATGTTTGAATGCTTTCTGAACTCTCATAATTCTCTAAGTGAATGTTCTGCTTTCTTTCTCTTCTTCTGCCACTTTTACTATCCAGGTAAGCTCAAGAGCTTTATCCTCTAGCTCTGAGATTCTTCTCCATGGTCTAATCTGTTACTGATATTTTCTACTGCATCTTTACATTCCCTGTTTGACTCCTTTAAGTCCTTAAGCTCTGCTATATCTTTTCTATATTCTTAATATTTTTTGCCAATTTTTTGGATCTGTTTTTCACCCTGTTATTAATTTCCATTATTGTTTTCTTTTCTATCCATAGTTTAAATTGCCTTTCTGTCATTTTCATTAATCCTTTATAGGTCGAATCCTCTGTGATATCTACCTGATACCTTAGGGAATTTGCTCTATTCTGGTTTTTCATGTTGTTCTAAGTTTTCTGTTGGTTCCTCCTCGTGTGTGTTTTGTTCATGTTCACTTCATTGCCCTAACTTTCCTTTCATTACCCTCTTCACTTTAAATTACCTTGTCTCAGAGCTTAGATGTTGAAATAGCCTTTTGGCATAAGGCCAAAGGAAGGTAAGGGTAAAGAGAAAGAAGGGAGAAAGAAAATAAAAAGATAAAGAAAGAGAAAGAAGGGTGGGTAAAAGAAAATAATTTAAGCAGGAGAGAAAAAGGACAGTAAGAAAGAAACAGAGTGACAGGAGAAATGGTGGTAGTTAGTGGGGAGCTGTAACTATACCCACAGCTCTAGGATTCCTGGGTGGGTTTTTGAAATCAAGAGCCTCCTTTCCAACCTGGTCAAAAGCAATACACATACACACACACCCCTGCCAAATATAGAAAGTATTCAACAACATGTTGCAGTGGTACCTACCAATACCTTCTTTCCAAAGTCCAAAACCAGAGGACTACTCATGGGCTCCTTGAGACACACCAATGTCATGACCCCCCCCCCGCCCAGCCCTAAACTGTAAAAAAAAATGAAGGTGCTTTTGCTATTGTAAAAAGTAAAAATGAAAAAATGCAAGCCAACAACAAAAAAATCTAAACAAACAATAGGAAGAGAAAAAAAGAGGGAAGCTAAGGAAATAAATCAAAAAGAAGCAAAACAATGTAAAGTTATATATATATATATGCATATATATGTATATTTATAAATTGCAACATATTGCCTGGACACCAGGTAGCACTGTGGCATGAAGAGATGGAGAACCCATGTTGGCTATACTGTATATGATGGGGGTCAGAAGCCACTCTCTAGTTCCAAAGGAGACCAGATCTTGTCTTCCTGATTTCTTTGCCCTCAATCTTAGACTTGAGTCCCAGAGCTCTCACCAGTCTTCCCAGAAGGTCCATCAGACAGGCCCATCTGACAACATAGCAGCCCTCCCAGGAGTGCAGGGGCCACTCACCTCACCCTAAAGATTGCCACTCAAGCTCAGAAAGCATGCCAGACCCAGCCATTCACTAAGATTCCACACAATTGTTCCCCCATTATAGGGTCTTCCCACAATAGTGGCACCCTACTGGCAGCCAAGCTGATAGGAGTACTACCCGCCAGCATTCAACTCCAGCTGAAGGACACCTTTTGAGTCTACTCACTACTTCAGCGAGCAGCCCAGTCCAAAATTGAAATACTATAGGACAGCCTTTTCCTGTTCCCAGACCTCTACAGGAGAGCTGACCAACAGGCCAGCATCTCCTGATACTAAGCACTTCCCTTGGTTCTCCTCAGCTCTAGACCTCCTCGTTGGCTCCTGACATCTCCCACTGCTTCATTGTACCCAGGAGTGATGTTTCTATGTAGATTCCTCCAGCAAAAGGTGGCTAAAGTCCATGTTCCCCTGTTTACCATGAGTAGGCCCAAGGAGATATTTCTAGTCCACCATCTTGCTCTGCCCTCTCCTCATTTTATTTATTTATTTTTTGTTGTTATTGTTGCCTGTGCTTTTGTTGTCATATCCAGAAATAATTGCCAAAACAAATTTATAAAATTTCTCCTAGATTGTCTCAAGTTTTACATTATGGTTCAGGTCTTACATTTAATTTTTAAATTCATTTTACAAAATTTTTGTTGCATTGATTTTCACTTTCTACTTATTTTATCTTTGTTTAATTTTTTATTATTTCTTTCCTTCTTCTGGTCTAAGGTTTAGTTTGACCTTTTTCTAGTTCACTAACTTATAAAATTACCTTGTTGATTTGAGATCTTTCTATTTTTGTAATGTAATAATTTACAGATATAAAACCCTCCCTTAGCACAACTTCCTTGTGTCCTATAAATTTTGATACATTGTGTTTTCATTTTCTTTTATCTGTAAGTATTTTCTGCTCTCCCTTGTGATTTCTTCTTTGATCCAATGTTTGTTTGTTTTCTTTAATTTCCAAAATTTTGTAAATGTTCCTGTTTTACTTCTGTTACTGATTTCTAGCTTTATCCTTCCAATGGTTTGAATGTGTCCCTCACTCCCAAAAATTCATATGCTGAAAGTTTAATCCCCACTGTAACCATGTTGGAAGTGAGGCCTAATAAGCAGTGATTAGGTCATGAGGGACAAGTATTCATAAATGGGTTAAGGTCATTCTTGAGAGAGGAGGTTAGTTTTTGAAAGAGTCCAGCCCTTGATTCCTCTCTGTCTCATCATGTGAAAACTTTCACCATGGAATGACTATTGTCAGATGTTAAAACCATACTCTTAAACTTGCAAGAATCAGCAACTATGAAAAATAAATTATTCTGTTTGTAGTATTCTGTTATAGCAGTAGTAATAAACTAAGACAATACTTTTTAGTCAGAGCAGATACTTTCTATGATTTCTATCTTTTCAATCTATTTAAATATAATTTGTGGAGAGATATAATAGTATATTCTAGAAAATGCACTATGTATTCTTTAAAAGAATGTGCATACTGATGTTAGATATAGCATACTGCATGTATCTATTAAATCTAGTTGGTTCACTGTGTTAAGTGTTCTATTTCCTTTATCTTCCATCTAGTTTTTCCACCCATTATTGACAGTAAGGTAGTAAAGTCTCCAACTATAATCGTAGAATTATATATTTCCCTGATAATATGTAATTTTTCTTCATGCATTTTGAAGGTCTTTTATTAAGGGTATAAATACTTCTAAATATTATATCTTCTTGCCATGTTTAATCCTCTATTAATACATAATATCCCTCTTTGCTTCTTGTAAACATTTTTGATTTAAAGTCTATTTTGTGTGATATTAGTAAAACTACCCTGCTCTCTTTTGATAATTATTTAAATGGGATATCTTTTTTTATTCTTTAACTTTTGATCTATTTGTGTCTAAAATAAATCTCTTATACACATCATGGATCATGTATTTTTATAATTCATTCTGCCAGTCACTCTTTTGATTAGAGTTTAATTCATTTATAATTTAAGAAATTTCTGATGAGAAGTCTGTTTTCTTTACATCTTAAAACTACTACTACTCTTTGTTTTCTTTATGTTTTAATGACATTCTTACCCTTCGTTTCCTGAGTTACTGTCATCTTTTGGATTTAGTTGGGATTTTTCAGTTTATTTTTATTAATTCAATTTTTGGGGAAATGATTAAAGTCCTTTCTCATTTCCTTCTGTATATTTCTATAGCTATATTCTTTGTCGTTACCATGGTGATTACATTTACCATCCTGAATTTATAACATTCAATTTGAATTTATATCAGTAAAACTGCAATAATGTACAAAAACCTCTGCCCTTTTAACAGTTCTACCCTCATCACTTTCAGTTGATATAAAAATTAACATCTTTATATATTGCTTATCTAGAAACATAAACTTCTAATTATTATAAAAGCATTAGTTTCTTTACAAAACAAAATGCATAGTTACCAAATTTATAATAGTGGGTTTTAGATGAATATATTTTAAAAATTAATAGTCTCAAAAACCATCTAGAAGACACAAAGTGCAAATATAAACCACTGTTATAATAATACTAGCTTTCATAATTGTTCATGTGTTTATATTTATTTTTTACTTTTTTTTAAGATTTTTTTATTAAATCATAGCTGTGTACATTAATGCAATCACAGGCTACAGTGTGGTGTTTTCATATACATTTTGAAATACTCTCATCAAACTGGTTAACATAGCCTTCATGTCATTTTCTTACATTCATACTCTGCTGTTAGAAAGATTCACTTGTACCCTTGTATTTTTTACTTTTATATTAATTGTTGGGGAATCACTGAGGGTACAATGATCCAGACATGTGCTTACATCTATTGAGATCTTTATTTCCTCTCACAGCTTCAAGTTACTGTCTAGTGTTCTTCCTTTTACCCTCCAGGACTCCCTTGAGAATTTCCTGCAAGGCAAGTCTACTGGTAAACATACTCTGTCAGCTTGTGTTTTTTCTAGAAATATCTTAATGTTTCTATTTAGTCCACATAAGCAGTATTTCTCACCTTCTCTTTGTTTTTTGTTTGTTTGTTTGTTTTTAGACAGAGTCTCACTCTATTGCCTGAAGCTAGAGTGCCGTGACATCGATCTAGGTCACAGCAACCTTATACTCGTAGGTTCAAAATATCAACCTGCCTCAGCCTCCTGAGTATTTGAGACTAGCTATGACTATGTCACCTGTCATAACACCTGGTTAACATTTTTAGTAGAGATGGGATCTCATTCTTGCTTGGGCTTGTCTCAGATTCCTGGCCTGAAAAGATCCTCTCACCTCAGCCACTCAAGTACCTGGGAATACTACTACCATTGTTTGCTACAATGCATTGAAAATTTTTCTGGTCTTAGTAGAGATGGGATCTTGGTCTTGCCCAAGCTGGTCTCAAACTTCTGAGCTTCAGGATGCTTCCACCTCAACCTCCCAGAGTGCAGGATTGTTAAGTGTGAGCCATAGGT
>NW_003852408.1:18278015-18289412 GCF_000181295.1 Otolemur garnettii
CTTGAGCCACAGGGGCCGAGCCAACTTTTCTTTCTTTTCAAAAACTCCCTATGTCTAAGACAGCACATGAAATACATTAAAATGAAATGATTAAACATAGAGCCATTTATTTCTCTTTCACAAACAAAAAAGTACTACGTAGGATATATTTTTATATGTAGTATGGAACTTTATATTTGGAGTATTTACCTGCTTCATGGATCACTTTTATATTATCTATATCTTTCAAAGGAGAAATTATGAGTCTACCAAAATTTAATTTCTAAATAAACAAAAATATATTCTTGTCATATTCAATTACACAGACACTTAATGGGTTTTCACATGTTCTATACAATATGGTATTAATGAGAAAATTATTTAACAATATTAACTTAAATAACCAGGGCAGGATATTTAAATTTCAATGTAAAATTTAACTATCTTTCACTCCTTTCTCAAAGTTGTGATATGTAGACCAATAATACTAAAACAAAACATCTTTCCATTTGAAAGACTTATAGACTGGTAAATATAAAAGCAATAACAACACAAAAATAAATTTAACCTATCAATTCCACTAAATATTATTAGTAGTAACATGTCAAAATTGAATATTATTGACACAAAGAAACTTGATACCTGTTTATTACATCTCAGTACCTTTTAGACAGATCCAAATTCAATAATGAAAACCTAGAATTACTCAGGAAATAGTAATTACAGGTTTGCAAAGAATGTTTTGCAACCTCTAGCAGAAAGCTCAAGTGCCAACAGCATGATATCACTACTCAGCTGTTCCTTATAATACGTTGTCTTCAAAAAGTCAGCAGGTGAAATCAAAATCGCATTTCTTAACATGCTCTAAAGCCTCTACGGTTTAATGCATCTGAGTACACTCCAGATGATTTTACTTTAACTAACAGGCCTTTGTGTATTATCAGATGAATGAAAAGAAACTTGCCATTGGGCTACGATACTTTATTTTTATTTTATTTTATATTTTATTTAGGATTTAATTTTGGCTAATATAAGACTATCCTAGCTTTCATATTTATTAAAGAACAGATTTTTTTATATTTATGAATGTTAAAAGTTAGATCTCATAAGCTATGTTTAATATGTTTGTACATTATTTTAGATTGACTATGAAGCTACCCTAACTGGATATAATACTAATCTAAATACTAATCTATTAGTATTTCTTAAGAAACATACAGTGGGATATATGAAACTAAAATGATTTTTCATATTTTATTGCCATATTAAACCAGTATTGAAAAAAGGGGGGGATGAGCAATCCCTTCCATTGTTTTCAGCTCTATTGTACTGAATGTATAAATTCTTTCATATTATAGGCACAGTATTTCCAGGCTTTGACCACACTGACAAGCCTCACAGTGACTTAAAGGCTGGCCTTGATATTTGTGAAGAGTTGTGAGCAAGTGAAATAAAATCTCTAGTATTTGTCTCCCTATCCTAAACTCAGTATCTTGTATATCTAAAGATGTGGTCCCCAAATTTTACAATCCATAAGGATCCTTCAGGGAAGTCAAAACAGATTAGTAGATCTTATCTAACTGGAATAGGACTAATGATTTGAATTTTCAACCATAATCCCAGAGAGTTTTAATAGGTCACATTTTGCTGAACACTAGGTTAGATCATCTTTCAAGATACCTCTGTGCCCAGAGAGATGTAGACTTCTACGCTATGCCATGGCCTGCTGAATGTGTAACTGAAATTATACTTTTGTTTTGTGACTGTAGCTTGTCTCCCTTACAAAGGTGGAACATTTTCCTGGTTCCAGATAACCTGCCCATATCTTGCAAACCCCTTCTTCCTATGATCATGCAAGTCTTCATGTCCCTAGTCAAGTGCAAGTCCTCCACACTACCTGCAATTACAACAATGGCACAAACCAATTTAGAAATATCCTGACTTACCCTGGAAGAACTTGCTGCCATATTACATATACACTGGAAAGTGGCATCTGTACTACTGTCATTACCTAAAGGACTGGTTTTAAAGCTACATGAGGTATTTGACCCTGAATCCACCTGTTTTCATTTTCCTGCCACTTTCTACCTATAGTTATTTAAATTTTAACATAAATGAACTATTATACTAATACCTATATACTAACATATAATAATTTATATTTGTTAAAATCACCTTACAGACGGCCTGAGAAGTTATCTTGTATAATCATAAATAATCTGGAGAAATCACCAAAATAATCCAGTTAAATTACAATTGTTTCAAATTTCCCTAAGCACTTATGAGAAAGAAAATACTAAGTTAAATGACATATGATAGAAAAAAAATCATAACTTTGTGTAGCATAGAATGAAATCATAAGCTTCTATATAAACAAGTACACGGTAAAAAAAATTAGTGAAAACCTATGAACATAAAATGATGCCTTGTAAGCTTGCAATCATTGCCAGAAAAAAGAACACGAGTCTCTGCATTTTCCCCTACAGTTATTCTACTGCTAACTAAATAAAATTAACAAATTGATGGCTCTCCTAATCTAGAGTTTGAAAACCCAAAGTACATAATTAACCTACTCATTATTTCAAAGCATAGTCAGTTATGTTTTAGCATACCATGTACCTTCTGGTGCTTCATGAAATGCAAAGCAGAGGAAAAGAGTAAGAGAACAGCAAATGAAATAACCAAAGCAATAGACACACTTAGTCTATAAGCATAGACTAATGTGGAAAGTCTGACTGAAACGTTCCCTATTAAATAATCATGAGAAAAGATCATAAAATCATGAAAAATCTGATAAGAAAAACAAGACTTTCATTATGAAATCTCAATATATTTAAAGAAAGCCTGAAACCTTTTGCAGTTCAGTAGAAATTTTCAAGAAAAAGAAATTGTAATATTAATAATAGTTATTGTACCTACAGAGAAAACAAAACACAAATGGAAGAAAGAGTGGCTGAAAACAGATTTTTTCATCAATACACAGCCTTACAAAAAAGGGAGTCACAACAGTATTTCTAGGGTTGATGGAAACGTGATAAAAATAAAATATTATTTAAAGTTAAAAACACAATAAAGGAATGAAATGAGTGATATAACGATATTGGGTAGTCACGGAGAGAAGAGAAGGGAAAGAGGCTACAAGAGCCAAGTACTTACCGAGCCTAGCAGAAAATCAACAGAACATCTGACGTGAGAAAATCAAGATTGCTGGAATATTCACGCTATTCAGAGATATGAAGTAACCACCAAAGAACAAAACCCCAGAACACTTCAAAGTGATTGTCTCTAACTACAGCAATTCAGCGCAGGGGCAGTGGGGGCCCAGACTAAATTATAGGACTGGTTTAATTTTTTATTTATTTTACAGTTTTGATTTAATTTATTTTTTCTAATTTCATCTTGAGGTATTTCTCTTGAGAGTGGCCATAAGCTCCAACCCTGTACTGAACTTGGAATCCAAGCGATTTGGGCACAGATGTCGACAATGTGCCTTTGAGGGGATTCTCCTTTATTCTGGTAAATGGCTTTATTCCTATATATCTGTAACCAGGAGTCCACATCACAAGAAACTTATTTATATGGCAGGTCCCCTTGTGGCTTTTCTCTGACCTGTATCCAGTTTATTCTCACCAAGGCAGCCACTCTAAAAGAGCCTAAAGAAGTTTAAGTTCAGGGGTGACTATATCAGGTGAGACACAATGAGGAAGTGAAGCCAAAATGCATAAGACAGAAGAAATAGATTACTCACATGTTTCAGAGAGGGCAGGGGTGCTGACGGGAAGCTGGTGGTGCGGAGCTCGACCAGTGGTCCAGGAGCAAGAGATGGGACCTGTGGGGCTGGGTGGTCCTTAACATCCATAGGTGTTAACCTTAAGACCTCTCCCAAATGTTGTGAATTAGCTACTTTAAGGAAACACCTGTAAAGGGGGATCTTATTTACATAACTGCTGAACATTAGGTTTCATGCTGGTCATAGTGGTGAGGCATGTTGAGTTTTAGGCTGGTGGGAAGAGGAATAAGCAGGCTATAAGGCATACCACACACATGGAGGGGAAGTCTTAATGAGGTGACAGGGGATCCCAAGGCTTCAAATAACCTATGGCAGCCCTAAAAAAGAGAGCCGAGGCAGCAACTCTATTGAACAAAGTTATGGCATTTACTACATGAATACATCTTTTCTGGTAAAAACTATTAACAAATGAAATAAGTAAAATTAAAATATATTGTTAATTAGTACAAATGCAGAGGACATCCTATTTTGTAGTATAGACAAAAAATACATTATAAAATCTTATATGACTTACTGAATCATCTTGAAGGCTGAAACCTAAATGCATTTATTATAATAGAACCCACTCTGAAAGCTATAGAAATAGATCATCCAGGGAATTAATGTATCATCTATGATATAAAATTGGCTGTGATTAGAAAGCTGTTGGTGCTCAGGATGCAGCCTCTGCTGAGTGAACAATTATCCGGGTAAAGCACCCTACAGATAGTAGATTATTCCTCCAGGTGTTTATCAGCACAGGCATAGCCTAGATGGTATTCTACCTTCTAAATTTTACTCAAGTGCATCTAATTGGCAGAACCCAAATTACAAATAGAACTCAAGCTTCAAGCAGTTCTGGAAAACATAAGTTTTTATCTTCTCAGCCTTTGCAGCACAGGAAAGTTGGATAAAGTGGAGGAAGTGAAAATCTAACATGAAACAGGATACAGTAAGTGTGAAGCCATCTGTAAATTTTTACATAATTATAAAATACTATTTTTTATAAAAAAAGATGGCCATAATAAAAATTCCATAATTCGAATATTTCCTCTTCTTTATTTATAACAATCATCACAGATAACAGGAAGGTATGCTTTAGTTTCCTCATTTGGGATTGTGATGTATATTTCAGTTAAACCACTGTCATTTTACTCAGTGTTTCATATAATATTGAATTTGAAGTCAAATCGTATCTTTGAATGCAGGCAGCTGGCACTTACTAATCTTGTTAGGGAAAATATGTGTTTGCATAACTGTAGCAATGTTAACCTTTACAATGGCTTTCTGTAGTTTTTTCTGTGTTTACCACCTCAACAACTCAGGTTTGTTCAAGTATTTGTCCTTTTAGTATATAATAAAGCAAAAATTAATTATTACTTGGATCCCTACAAGTCAATGTTGTTATTGTTTCTAGAATCATAGATCTTCTACCTGGCCACAAATGCACTAGATGCAAAGGTGGGGCTGGAAATCCAATCCAAGGGGAGGAAAAGGGGTGGTAAGTGTAAAATAAGATTGAAAGTATCTCCACCAGGATTTCACTGATAATAACTCATAGATTTTGCTACAGTTAGAACACAGTTCATTCTACATAAGTTCCTATAGCGCAAGGTGTACAAAATAGGTGAAATTAGTGAGGAAGTGGGTTAGCCTAGAGAAAACTCAGGCTCAGAAATAAGTTTATAGTCCAAGTAAAGAAATTATAAAAAGAAAAGGAGACATAAAGGTAAAGTAGAATTTATTTTAAAAAATCAATTTAACGTTCAATGAACTAGGATATTTTCACTAAAAATGATCTTCAATTTTTAAAAAAGTAAGTCTAGGTCATGTGGAGGAGTTTCTGGTGGACCCGGGTGGCTTAAAGCCTGGGAAGGAGAGCTGGTCTGGGCTGGGATTCCTATCCTGATCCTTCAAGGTGGCAACAGCAGTAGGAGAAAGGAAGTTTGAGATGTGTTGGGTCACCGACTCTCTGCTATACATTACCACCTTATTTCAGTTCAAAAAGTACTACATGCCCAGCACTGCCAGCCTCTTCTAGGACATTAACAAAAAACACTTGGTTGCACTTCAAGATGGAAGAGCATGTCTAGGCTTTCTAAGAATTGATCAATTTGAGGAGCTAAGTGATAGAAATAAACTCAGTGCCCTGGAAAGGCTGCAGTTTGTAGGTTGGCTTGGGAGTCACTACTCTTCCAAGCAGTTCCCGCACCAAAGTTAACTTAGTGCTACATCACGCTATGGAGCCTATTCATGTGCACAAAAAGCACTATGATATTCCTGGAGGGACTTTCGTGGTCAGAGGAGAAAAATGTGGCCCTTTAGGAGAAACAGACATGGAAAAGGAGAGTGGAGAGGAAATCCTGGAGCAGTGATTTTCAATCAGTGTGCTATGGAAATTTTAAAGAGTATTAATTAAATTACTTTTGAAAGAAGTTCAAAGTGCAGTGTTGTTTTTTTGTTTTTCACTCCACATAATTTGAGTATGCCATGGAAGTTTAACTATAGGTTCAAGTGTGCTCTGAGATTAAAAAAAAAAAAAAATTGAAAAACAGCATCATAGAAGAACAAAGGCTAGGACAGCAGACCAAGCTGGAAGCAGAGCAGAGAAGCTGACAGTTGTGGGCTTGAGGCCTTTCCTTTCCTGAGCAGGTCCTCCTGGGGAGGAGAAGGTCCTCTGCCCAGAGGCTATTGCCCTTCCAGAGAGGGTGGGGTCACTAAACAGAAGTCAAACCCTGGTTACCTCCCGCATTATACCAGAGACTGTACAGTTTTGAAAAGTCATTTTTATTTTTAATTCTTTGACATAGATATCATGAAGAAATCATGTGGGGTTTTGTTTTTTAAACAAAATCATTATTTAAAGAAACTGGCATGGACTCCTCACAGGCCACTGTGAAGTCAGCAACTACCACATCTTTATATTGTTCTTCTTATCCGAAATTAGAGTTTAGAAGGGACATTCTTTGTTTACTTGTTTAGAAGGGACATTCTTCATTTACTTGTAAATAAAATTGAATTTCAAAAAGAAAAGTAATTTAATAATTATTTTATTTAAATCTATAATTCAACATAATCATGTTCTCATTTTAAGAAAAGAAAAATCACAAACTTATACTAGACACTGGTTCAGATATAAGAGCAACAGAACTTTTTTAATGCAGTTTTAATCAGGTGCTATCAGGACCATTAGTTACTGGCCCTCTCATGTCAACCTTACCAGACCCAGCACAGATTCACACATCAGGGACAAGAAAACTTGTTTGGATAACTGACAATGAGATTGCAAATTCTATCTATGCTGCCAGAGCATATAAGTAGGAAAATTTAGAAAAAATATGAAGTGGCTACTATTATAATGTAATAGTACAAAAAAAAAGGCCAAAAGCATAAAGTAGCAGCAATTAAAGATCTTCTCAATGTTTTTTAAAAAGTACAAAAGAAGTCAAGTGAAAGTATTTTTACTCAAATTAAAAAAAAAAAAAAACCTAGAATACTGTTGTTTTCTCTTAGGCCTTCAATAAGAAATTTTTTATTTATATTATATATCTAAAAAAGAATTAAACTGATCTAGGTGTCATTAATTTTAGCATATATATTGATTTTTGAATATGGACAATTACATGAAATTATGTATAACAAGCCTTATACTTACGTTCAGTAAATATTTATTTTATGTGTTAACAGAAGATATGAATAACTAGTATATTTCAGTTAATATATCTAATTAATAGCTTTTAGTAGTATGAGCAATTTTTATATATTCTGGTTATATTTTATAATGAATTAATAAAAAGCCACTAATTTTCTTAATTATTGCTTCATTATTTTTAATTTTTATAAAAGAGAAAGTACAGACTTAAGGAAAGAAACAAATTCTGAATGCAATTTTTTTTAGTTTTTTAAATATGTTTATGTCCCCAAGGAAAGTAAATTTTATTTGTTTTATCTGAACAAGTATACCTATTCAAGTTCTATCCTTGAATAAAACTGATCCTGAAACATACATAAGAAAGTAGTTGTTCACTTGTTATCAAGTTTTAAGTACTCTGTATCAATGTATGTGCTATACTTCTATAAGCCTGGCAGTGCAGTAGTTTACACCAGCATAGCCACTAACATGCATTGCTTTGTGCTAAGACATTATGGCATCTGTTATGTTACTAGGTGATAGGACTTTTTCAGTTTCATTATCTGAGTAATCTTATGAGACACTATTTCATATATAATCCATTATTGACTAAATGTTGTCATATGGCACATAGGTATATTAATAGACCTTTCAGACAGTATCATCTCAATAATTCCAGAATCCTTCAACTTTGGATACACTTGTACGTATGGCATTGACATAATAATGGATAAAATGTGTTGAGAGATACGTGTTTTTTTCAAGTAATGTGTATATGTCTCCAGGGGAAAATATATCAGGGTTCATAATTTTAGTAAATCTGTTTCTCTGGGCCTGATATTCATAGGAACTTATAAGAAACTGAGACAATTAAAAGAAATTGAGACATTCATTTTAGCTGGGAAAGAGCTACAACTATCTTAGCATCAGAGCAGGAATCAATTGTATGAGAAATTAACACATTAAGAGAGCAAACATCCTGCCTTTATATAAATTAAGCATAAACCACAGAAAATTCTATGATAAATTTTTACTTTCAAATTTTAGCTACTCCATTTGCTCAGTTTTCTGTTTACCATTTCAGGCTCCTTTTTACTATCCTATTCTAGTATTTTCAGTCAATAAGTTAAATTTCTTCTGTAGCCAAATGGATGCCTCCTTTTAAAATTGAATAAGTTATTTTTATAATTATAGAATTTGAATAAATTACACCAAAGAATACCCATAAAGATGTGAAATATACAGGTGAATTCAAAGGTATCTATAAATATGATAATTATGGAAAATGAAGTTGATAATATTTTTCTTAAGGTATGAATATATTTATAACCTAAATATAAAATTAGAAGGATATTTAATGACAAGCAGGAAATAGTTATATATTTAAAATACGATGAACAGTCCAGAAATAGACCAAATGAATTTAAATTATAGGTAGAATTTCTAAATTGTAGACATATTTGCATTTAGTTCATTGCATTGTATAACTTGTTAACTTTTTTAGGAAACAAAGGTTACTGCACAAAAAACAAGCTTCTGATAAATTAAAAAATAGAGAATAAAAGAGTGAAACCATAAGAGTTCTAGACAAAAAATGCATAGGTGGATTTATATTTGATCTTTGATTGCAGAAAGATCTATTTATGTCATATAATACACCAAATCCATAAATGAGCATAAAATTTTTACAACAGATAAAAATGGCATTATAAGTAAAATATCTATTTGTGCCTGAAATCTATGAACGCTAGAATTGTATTACCAATGTTACTGTGAGTCACCAAAAACGTTCATGTGAAAGTAAAAAGGTGTATCTAGTTGCTGTATGAAAATGAACATAGATTCAAATCACACAATTGTCAGGTTTTCTCCTCCTCGCTCAGCCTTCCTCTGTACCACTCATCGCTAACCACTTCTCTCAGATGTTTTATTATTAAACAACCCCTAACATCCCCTATTGATTTAAAATTATTATTTGTAGAGAAGAGGGAAGCAGTACTGCATTGTCAGAGTTTTATCTAAAAACTATTAAAAACATGACCATGATGATATATTACTTTGTGTTTAAATCCATAAATAGCTCACCAAAGACCTGACAAAAAAGAACAAAGGCAGAAATCCAGAGAAGTCAGTACAGCTCTGGTGTTTAATCTGTATTAGATATTTGCCAAATTTGGGGAACTCTCAAGCTTCTATTATCACAGCGATTGAGGCAGGGGGAGAGGGAATGTATGTGAGGTGGGGACAGAGAAAGAAAGCAAAAATCCAGTTTCTAGTCAACAAGAAAAATCCAGGAGGAGGCTCTCAGTTATAGAGCTGTATCCTCAGAGGACACAGGTGACCCAGAAATTTGTGTACCTACTTCACTAACACCCCAAACAGGCTAGATAAAAGCTGCTTTGGCTTCAAAAAGACAAGTGCAGGGAAAATATCCCCGAGCTGTCCAAAGACACATCAACTGAGCAGACAAAAATCCTCAAGTCACAGATTTAGTATGAACTACTCTCAGACAGAAAGTACCCTGGGAAATGGCAAAAGTAAAATCATCTCTGAAGGAATGCACCTTTATTCCAGCCTCAAAAATTCCCACAAAAATTTTTCCAAGGAAAAAAAAGCAGCTCCCAGTCAAACATGAACCCTGCAAGAAGCAAGGCTCCATGAGGCAGAACAAACAAGAACAGGAATCAGCAGAGACGGAAAACCTGAAAAGGGAAGAAGACAGTGAGGTATGACCCATGTTTAAGGAAGTTTAAAAGGAGAATAGAAGGAAAATGGGATTAACACAAGTAATTAAAGATGCTGTGGCTGAGAATGATCTAGAAGTAATGAAAGATGATCTATGGCTTCAAGAAATCTAATGAATCCCTCCCTCCAAAAAGTTAATTAGAAAGAAATCTACTATAAACACAATACTGTGAACATGCAGAGTATCAAATGTAAAGAGAGTTCTCAATAGTAGAGAAAATAGATGGATTACCTACCACAAAGGAGGGACAGATTGGCTGACAGCATCATGGAAGCCAGATGCCAAAAAAATGGGTATCGTAAATATTAAATTAAAAAAACACATTGAATTCTGTATGCTGAAAAATATCTTTTAAGAATGAAGCTCAAGATTCTTCTAGGGAAAAAATTAGAAGGCACATGAATACATCCTTAAAAGGCAACTTCTGCAAGACACATTTTGGATAGAAGGAAGTTGATCTCAAAATGGAGCCTCAGAACTACAAGAACCAATCTATTCTTCCTGCCAGTAAAGACATGATTAGTGCTTCCTACATGACGCAAGTTCTGTTATAGGAACTTGGGACAAATCCATGAATGTAAGCAACAAAAATCACTGCATTAAAAATTTACATTTTAATGAACATCAAAATAATTTTTTAAAATGGCAATTGTGCAGCATGGTAGAAAATGGTATTATAGAATTAAGAAGTAAAGCAAAATAAGGGGGATCAAAGGTATAGATGTAGAGAGAGTTGCAATTTTATATGAGGTGATCAGTGGAAGTGGTAAATATTACAGTACATCTCAAAACTCTTGATTGATACCAAAAAGAATAATGTCTTGTTAAGTTATCAAAGTAATAAAATAAAATGAAAACACACAATAGTAACATCAATCAGGAGAGATGAGCTAAAGTATTCTAATGTCCTTGCGTTTTTAAGAGGGCAGATAAAAGACTTTAAGTACCTAAGACACAAGCTTCAGGACAATCCCCCTAAAGAGTGATGAATAGTTTATAATTTCCAAACTCAGGAAAACAGTTAATTGACTATGTTTTCATAATAAAAAAGCAGCCAAGAAAGGCGAGTAAAAGAAATACTGAGCGTCCAGAATAAACATCAGGTATAAACGAGATGGCAGATTCAAACCCAAATACATGAGTATTACGTGACTAAACATTGATTTAATGCTCCAATTAAAAATAAATCAACTAAATTTAAAAACCAAAACTATAAACTTACAAAAGACATCTAAGACATAATTATACAGAAAGGTTATTAAAAAGGATAAA
>NW_003852408.1:18289730-18291935 GCF_000181295.1 Otolemur garnettii
ATTTGTATTTTTTAATTTTCTATTTTATTTATTTATTTTTGAGACAGAATACCACTCTGTTGCCCTGGGTAGAGTGTTGTAGTATCATAGCTTACAGCAACCTTAAACTCCTGGGCTCAAATGATCCTTTTGCCTCAGCTGGGACTAACAGGCGCCCGCCACAACACCTGAATATTTTTAGAGACAAGCTGGTGCTTGTTCAGGCTGGTCTCAAACTCTTGAGTTCAAGTAATCCACCTACCTCAAAAAAAGATTTTTAAGAAAAAGGCCTTAAAAGGAAACATCAAATGATAAAAATTGAATTCACCTGGGAGATATAATAACTCAATAATAATAATACAATCTTAAATAATAATAATACAATAATACAATCTCTAAATTAATCAGAAATTAAAATATATCTAACAAACTGTTTGGCCCATGCATACAATGACTAATATTTAGGGATTTTGTATCAAAAGAAAAATAACCTTGGAAACATTCAGTTTCATTTCACTTTGAATTCTTTCTTAAAATCTAAAATCAATACTATAATTTCTGCTTCCTTTATTCGCATTTAATTAATATACGCTTGCCTAAACATACAGAGAGATTATAATTTATAATCTCTCTCCACCATTTTGCTTCAATGAACAGTTTATATGAATCTTTTAATTGGTAAGGTTAATTCATTGAGAAGTATGGTCCTAACAGATATGCCTGAATTTATTTCTTTTTTTTGATGGCAATAGAGCACACTCAGACTTTGAGGATGTGGAAAATTGATCAGATTCAAGTTCCAACATTTATTAGTAGGCATATTGCACAGTCTCTTTGTGCCTAAAGTTCTTTATTTTTATAATGTAAATAGTTAATAGAAATGTGATGATTAAATATTATACACATTACATGTTTAAAATACTTCCTATAAACACTCACAATGAGAGATAACTATCATGATTTTATTTTGATTTGTTCAGATTACTGCTATATGCTTATTTCACCCTTTAATAAAGATTTAACAATATTTCTCATTAATAAAGACATATTTTTATTTCTTTTTGTTACCACAATAACTAGAGTTATGGGGCATTAAATTAATATCCAAACTAATTAATGCTCAGTACCAGCTGGTTTACTCCTACTATTTCCTAAAGTTTTAAAACTCATGTTATGGTATCATATACTCATAATAAATGGATAAGATTGAAAGAATACTTTCTGTTTCAATTTTTTGAAAGAGTTTTCTATTGTCTCACTAATCACTGGAGGAGAGATTAGATTATTATAAATACATCACCATAGAATGGGTTCCAAGTGATGGGCCCTTGTCTTGTCCACAGCCCAGCCTCACCTTCAGGTCATACCTTTGACTTGACACGCAAGTACTCAGGCAACAGTTTTTGTCTTACTGACTTTCTCATTAAGGGGCTAGTGAGTTACCCTTGTTATAATATAGTAGAACCTCTGTAGGTTGACCACTCAAGGACCTGTAACAAGGTGGTCAACATAAGGAACTAGGCATATAGTTCTGATCCATACATGTGGTGCATGTTCAGTCTATAAAAATTAGGTCAACACAAATGATTGATGTGAGGAGCTGGTCAACTAAGGAGATTGGACTATATTTTCATTTTAAGCAGTCTATAAGCCCTATGTCTTGCAGAAGTTCATGGCACAGTACTTCATGTTAACATGGGCTTTTCTCCTCTGGGTTTTCTCACTTTCATTTGCTCCTTCCAGTCAGTGTAAGGAGAGGGAGGCAAATTTTGAAGGCCTATGCTCATATCGCAATCTTTTACAGAAGACTTAACATTGACTTCTTGAAAAGAATCTTGATGAACCTATTCCTATAAATAGCCTTGACTCATATCTTTATGGAAGTGGGCTACTCTTTCTTTCCGTTCTGCTTCTATAACAGAGCCTTCATGTTTCATAATACATCAATCTGTTTTCAGCTTCTTTGTTACAGAAATTTCACTCAAATAATATATTATATACCTTAGATTTTATGTTCCCAGAATCAAATGTTTAAACCTCTAAATAGAGATTATATTGAACCATGTCATCACTCTTAGCTCTAATGCAGGAGAAATTATTGGAAATAATTTTTAATTATAAATTATCTCACACCCAGAACTCTGATATAACATATTATTAAATATGTTATTTATAGGTAAATATAATGTTTTGGAACTCTAAGGAAGAGCATTTTATAAAATCATA
>NW_003852408.1:18292351-18295312 GCF_000181295.1 Otolemur garnettii
AAGTAATATGTGGCCAAATTAACCAAATCACCCATTCCTTTCAGGGAAAGAATAATTTGAAATCAGAATGCTTCACTAATCATTTGGTATAAATTGCTACAAAGACTAATAAGATGAGCAAATATTAGATTGAGCAAAATGGTCCAAGTAAAACAAGAAGTGGCTTTCTTGTTATGAGCAGAATAGAATTGGTTATGCTAGAGTAACAGTTCCAAAATCACACTTGTTTAAATAAACAAAGGCTTATTTCCTGCTCATTCTACATGCAGATCATGACTAACATTGGCAAAGCAACCACTATCTGTAGTATGTCTAGCTTCAGTGCCAGAGAGAGAATGAGCTCCATAGAATCTCACACTCAACGAAGTGACCAGAAGATAATTCCAAGCAAAATTCACTGATTAGTACCTACCTGTAAGTCCTAGCCCACCAAAAAGGAGGAAAAAATGTATGATTCTACTATATGTCAGAAAAATGGAGAGTTGGAAATAATTGGTGACCAGCATTATAACTGTCATACTTTTCATAGCATACATGTATAAACATTATACTAATAGCAGAAAACAATAATGAAAATATTGAGCTTTAAGATGAATGTTTTAGAGCATCTCTATGTTGATATAAGTAATAAGGTTCTGATAAGTAATAAGGTCTTATGATATATATATATGATATATGTGATATATATTATATATGATATATATAGAGATAGATAGATAGATTATATATATATATATATATAAAATTCCCTCTAATTTTTAACACATTATAGTGGTATTTTCAACATTAGTTTTTCCATATGATGGTTTTATTGGTTATCATCTTTTTATTCTTCTAAGCAATTCTTATCAGAATTCCAACACGTTATACAGTAATCTCCCCTCAAGTGTTGTTTTTCTTTCCATAGTCTCAGTGACCTGCACCCAACCACAGTCCAAAGTAGATTACACCTTATAGCACAATAAGATATTTTGAGAGAAAGACCATGTTCATATAATTTTTATTACAATGTATTATTATGATTAATTTTATATGATTAGTTATTGTTATAAATCTCTTACTTAATTTAAAATTAAACTTTATCATAAATATGTATGCAAAGAAAAGTATATTATAGTGTGTTGGGTTCAGTACCATCTGCAGTTTTAGACATCCACTAGGATCTTGGAACTTCTCCCTCATGGACAAGGGGAAACGACTGTGCTTCACTGAAATGGCCCTATAAAATGTCCAGTAATGAGACTCTGGAAAGTAATTAATTTACCCACAATAACATCATGACCAGCCCAACACTTATGTTCTTTTGTTGTAAGGCAAAAACCTTATTTGAATACAGATATTATTTGAATACTAAAGTTGATAACGAGTGTTTGAAAAGTATAAACTTAATTTAAAACTACACTGGTAAGAAACATTCAAAAAACTCATAGCTTAAAAGAAGAAAGGTTGTTTAAAAATGGATAGGGAACAACTATAGAGAGAAATGCATATAGAATTAAGGCAAAATGTGCTGACAAATACTAGAAATAACATCTCAATCTATATTTACTAATGCTAAGAAGTATACCTGTCTCAATAAGTAATGAGAACATAAAGTTGGTTGACACTGGTTAAATGGTTAAATGTGACCAATTTCACAACAGCACTGGGAATGTTCTACAGACATTAAAAGTGATAATTTTGAAGACTCAATAGAAATATGGAATTACATTCGGAAACAACAACGACTATAAAGAGGTAAGTATTCTATAATTTCAAACATGTAAAACATGTATCTATGAAGAAATCTAATAGGAGAAAAAGCAAACGTGTTTGCTTTTTACAAGTGTTAAAGTATAAATTTATTTTTCTATTCATATTCATTAAGTTTTGTTGCATCATAATTTGTTTCTAAAAAGTTATTGGCTATAAAATTGTAATTGCAATTCACAGAATTTCTATAGAAAAAATAATGAATAAAAATAAATCTATAACTAGACATCATATTGGTGATATGGTGAAAAAATTGACACTGCTAAAATGTTGGCTGCCTTGATAGGGCTCCTGGTACTGAGATTGTTAAAAAGGTCAACAGCATTTTAAAAGATTAATTTTTATATCCTTAAAGAAATTTATTTCTTAATTTGGTACTACGATCTCCATTTTAATAAACGACAAATTTTTATTTATTACCTCTCTGAAACACACTTTCTATAATTGTTATCTTATTAAAAACTGAAATTACAGCAATTAAAAACTCAAGAATTAGTATCATCATCATTTTCTTCATTATAATAATCCAAGAGCATTTTGTAAAATAGCCCATTTATTTATGTTACTCTATTAAGGAATATTAAATTATCACAGCAAATATAAAAATGAGAATTCCTTGAAGAAAACTATGTAGTTACAGTCAAACCTCCATAGTTGACGACCTCTCTACACTGACCACCTCCTGATGTGGACCTAACATGCATCACATGTGCATATGATACACTAGGGCATTGTTCATTATTTTGACCACCTCTGTATGTTGACCAGTTTGTTATAGTCCCTTGTATGCTCAACTTACACAAGTTCTACTGTATTTAAATTACTGAGTGGAGTAAGCGTAGTAAAGTGAGGAAAAATAAAAAGGTTTCGCATTTTGATTAGCCTGGGTTCAAACTATCTCAGTGACATTGTGCAAGTCACTTATATCTCAGTTCCTTCATCTGTATAATGAATTTACATTTACTATTTCAGCCATAATCCTCAACAAATCCCAGTTACAGTTCTAGACTACTCAAAGAATTACATGTTTTTCAAATAGTTTAATAATCACTACAATGTTATAAAACAACTGCTATGGCAAAGATTGACTATTTGTCAATAAAATTTATCTCCTGTGTTTTTGAACACAGAGATGAAACATATTTTCCAACCCACTCCCTTTCTTATAGTTATGTGTAGTCATTAAGACTAACCTAAGTTCTGGTCAGC
>NW_003852408.1:18295620-18297204 GCF_000181295.1 Otolemur garnettii
TTGGATACTTTTTCTTCCATTCTTGAGATACTGTGCTAAGAACAAACTAAAAAGCTTCTGCACAGCCAAGAACACAGTAAGTAAAGTAAGCCTTTCTATAAATTCTTCACTATCTTGTCCTGATCGATGGCTAGACAGCAACTCTCAGTGCAACCTTTGAAACTATGTCTAAGTTTGAAGCTGATGAAGCACGTGATGAAAGAAGCCAGCAGCTGGAGTAGAACTAACTTGACACTGAGTGAAACTGTTTGGGAGGAATTTACATCAGCAAAAAATATACTTGCATCATATTTAAAACATTCAGCATTTGAAGGACTTGTTATCCAGTCAGCATTTTTTTAACCAATTGAGGTGCCATTACTTATATTTTAAAGTGAGAAAACTGGGGATTACTGAGTTTAGTGTGTAATTGATGATCACACATTTGCAAAGTAAAACTCAGTGGAAATCAAGCAGAGGATGGGGAGGGGATGGGTGAAAACCTACCTGATGTGTATAGACAACACTATCCGGGTGATGGAGACACTTATAACCTTGACTCAAGCATAACAAAAGTGATCTATGTAACCCTGAAGCATTTATATCCCCTTAATATTTTGAAATAATAATAAAAAATAAAACCTAAATGAAACTGTCTTATAGAAAGAGAAAACAAACAAAAAACTCTAAACGTAGGGGACTTGGTCACTGACTATCTGCAAAATAATATCTCACCAAGCCCTGACGAGACTATTAGAGATCTTCCAACACAATCTTACATTTTTGCTCTCTGATACTCTGTGTTCACTAAACAAATGCTTAGGTTTTACTTGGCATTCCTAAATCTCCTTATTTTAGAAAAATGTCATGAATGGGAGAGAGAAGCCTAGTGCTCCCTAGATAATTTTATATTAATCAGTTGGAAGTCCTGTTCATAGACAGCGTTTTTATGAGGTGACAGGTATATATATGTTCACAGATCTGGTCTGCTCAATTCCAGGTATAAAGGCTGAGGCCCACTAGGCTAGTGTCAAGATAATGCTGTCCTGTTATGGCTTCTTCAAAGTCAGACATTCAACCTCCTCCTTCACATCTCTGTTCTTCTCTTTCTTAGATCCAGCAAGGCTATAACAACACTCATTTATGCTTACAGTACTTACATGTACAATATTTTATTTGATGGGCATAACTCTGTAAAGGTGAACAGTTTAGGAAGTAGTATGTCCATTTTAGAATCAAGGAAAATAAATCTCTCAGAGAAGTGGTTCTCAACCTGTGAGTCATGACCCACAGGAACTGTATTAAAGGGCCACGGCATTAAGAAGGTTGAGAACCACTATCTTAGAGGATAAAACGTCATCCAAAGTCACACAGGATCTATGTGCCAAAGATCAAACCCTGTCATCCATTCAATAATTCATTTAATCTTCTCAATGAACATTTTTGGAATATTAGCTATGTGATACTATTAAAACATTTCAATTGAATTTTTAAAAACTGCATGTTACTTTTACCTTTTAACAAAAAAAAATCCTCAGACCTAGTAAGGTTGCAAGAAATCTCCTGTAGAAATAACAACACTTGGCTCGGCACCTGTGGCTCAAG
>NW_003852408.1:18297440-18303223 GCF_000181295.1 Otolemur garnettii
AAAAAAAAAAAAAGAAAGAAAGAAAGAAAAAGAAAAAGAAATAACAACACTTCCCAATAATATTTGACTTTTAAAACAATTTTTCATATAGCATCTATTAATATTGCCTCCCTAACCCAAAAGAAAATATAAAAAGAATAGTGTGGGGAAATATTCAGGGCATCAGACACACGGTATTCACAGCAACCACTGTGGTGGAGGCTGCCATCATCTTCTTCTTGACAAAATTAACAGTGCCCTAAGTAGTTCTCTCTTTCTGCCTTTATTCCCTGTGGCAGATAGTATACGGTGCTCTCCAAATCCCATTTCCTTTTCCTCCAGAACACAGATTTAGACAGCATCTCCCAGCTTCCTTTGCCATTTGGTACAGCTTGTGCTTGAGTTCTGGTCAGTGGATTTGGTGGACATGACATGCACTGCTTCTTCAGGGCTCTCCTCTCTTCTGACTACCAAAGAGGCAGAAGGAGGAGGCAGACACTCTGGGGCTGAGACTCTGAGGGAGCCACAAGATAAGCAACCTTGAATACCTTACCAGCTTCTTGGGCAGAATCCCTCTCTGCCGAACACTCACGTTCATTTAGTTATACGAAGAAGACAAAAACCAAATGGTTATTATGTTAAGCAGCTAATATTTAAGTTTGTTTTTTTGTAACAGGAATTCACATAAATCGACTAGCATACCTCTCTTTCCTATTCTTTACACATTCACCAGACTGATGATACTAAGTGCAAATCAATTCACGTCACTCGTTTGCCTGCATCCTTAAACACTGTCCCAGATCATTCAGATTAAACACCAGCATCCTCAGAAAGGCTCTTAGAGTCCTCCATGATACCCCCATTGCTACTTCTTTTACCCCGTCCCCCACTACTCTTGTTCACTCGGCTCCTCTCCACGCCATGCTGACTTAACTGCTGAGTTAACATTGCCACCGGTGCCTTTGCCTCATGTGTCCTTTCTGCTTGGTGACTCTCACTGCAGGGACTCATGGCTCACTCACCCGCTTCCTTCTCAATCACCCTCTCTGTGACTTTTTTCTTACCCACCTTATTTAAAATTGCATTTCAAGTCCCCAAACCTACCTCAGTACATCCTGTCATACTCCCTTGATTTATATATTTGTCTCCATGGCACTTATCACCATCTAAATTACCTTCTGACTTCTTAACTGCCCGTTGGTCCTCCAGAATTAATCTGCATGAAGTTGGGTACTTTTGCATTGTATATGTCAGTCACTCCTTAATTTCTAGTGCCCATCACAAATGATTAATTAAATGAATCAGTGAATGTAATTGGTTAGAAACCTGACATTTCTATACAGCATAAAATCAAATGATTTATTTCCTGTAGGCATGTCTGGTAAACACATTCACTTTAAATTTCAGTCTATGTACATTATGTCCTGAGAAGGTTGGGATAGTGATTTGTTAATGTTAGATTACTATCAAAACAACCATAAAGACTATGATTGTATGATTGATATCAAGATTGAACGCCTAAGAATGCCCATAAAATATTAAAATTTTCCAAAGATAAAATTCTATGTTGATTACAGGCTCAAAATTAAATTTGTGGAGCAGAATACCTGGTGCATATATATATTTGTTCACTATCTTTTGAGAATCCTTAACGGAGTAAATTGAACAAAATAATAATCAGAACAAAATAATCTGACATTTTTCTTCTCATATTAAGACTCCTAATTTCCCCACAAAGTGCACTGTCTTGTCAGACTCATCAGGCCCTCAGCACATTGGATGCTTTAAAACAATCCATGTGAGTATGATCATACCAATGAAACCAAGAAGACATTCATCTTGGACATGACTGCTCTTGTTATTCTAGCTCCTCAAACTTTCAAAGTAAATGCCAAATACCAATTAGTGGCCATTGCAATGTGATGCCTGTGGGTACATTTCTGATCGAGATTGGCAAGCTCCCAATTTATTTTCATATTGTCCATTATTTGACTGCAATGACTTTCAGAAGCTAAAATTCTTGACTTTTTTTCAAGACTAGGCTTGGCAGCTAACAATCTCTAACTGTATTCCTACCCTTAACATGTTCAGCAAATTATGTTTTGGATAGGAAAGGTTGTATTCAATTATCTGTCTAGAGTAATCCCAGCAAAGACAAGAAAGGAAAGGTATCTATTAAAAGGCACTTATCAAGCCAGCTTATAGCAGGGAACTTGACCTTAATTAACCCTGTTTGAGAAGTGTGGAACACGTCCCTGAGAGATACCATGTACTCAGCTTTACTGGTGACAGAGGTAGGATATTTACACACTAATACTGACATTCAGCTGTGTTTAGAAAGAAAATCTTACTCTTTATACAGAGTGTGTTTTTATTATTTCTTTTAAAATAAAGTGTTTCTAATATGACTATAGGTTAATCACATGTTTAATGCATGAACCCTTTATTAAAAGCCTCCAGTTGGCTCTTTCATTCTTTTTGCTGCAAGGGGAAATGTGTGATTTTGTATAAGATAAAATAAAGAATCATTAACATAATGAAGGCATTAAGCCCTTATAATCTTCCCACTTCAACATGCTGCTAATTAGTAATCTTGAAATTGCTCAATGATTGGCACACTAGAGTTCACTGCTTGACAATGTACTTTTCCATGCTGAGAACAAAACACACACTCAGGATGCCTCAGTGCTGACTAGTGAAAACTGTGGTAAGTCAGTATATTCATAATTTGCAATGAAGGATTATTACCAAGATTAATTATTTAAAAAGGAAAAGTGGTATTATATGATTAAGTATCTTAACCAGTCAAGTCAAAGGAAGTGCAAATTTGTCAATTATATCTATAATTCAAATTATATCATCTCTTAATGGCCAACACTAAATATGAAATATAAGCACTTACGTTTTCTTCTTGGTTGATTAGCAAGACTTATTTATAAAATTGGAGTTATGATAAGAATAACAATAGAAACTGTTTTAAGGACTTACGTGGGCCAAGAATTGGGCTGGACAATTTGCATGTTTCTCAAGCCCTCCTAACACCCCAGTGAGGTAATATTTTTTTATCCTCACTTTACAAAATAAAAGCTAAGAGATCCAGAGGTTAGGAAATTCATAATCCACATCTTGCAGAGAGATCACTTGCTATGTATTGCTAAATCTGTGTCTGCTTGTTTTCCTACATTTTAGGGATGATATTATATACTTTCTAGAGGTATTATGGGAGCTAATAGCAGAAAATGGATACCAGGTGTCTAAGATGTGAAGGCAGTGAAGTCCTGTATTTAGGATACTCCCGGCATTCCCACAGTCCTCTTTATCCTTACTCAAAATGTGTACTACCTGGATACTTGTTAGAAAAACAGAACTTAAGGGTGGCACCTGTGGCTCAAAGGAGTAGGGCACTGGCCCCATATGCTGGAGGTAGTAGGTTTAAACCCAGCCCCAGCCAAAAACTGCAAAAAAAGAAAGAAAGAAAGAAAGAAAAACAAGAATTTAAGACATCCAGGCCTACTGTGTCAGAATCTGCATTTGATTAAGCTTGTCAGCTGCTTCTAATGAACAGTGAGGAAGAAAAGCCCTGCTTTATGTGGTAGGGATATGTGGACGGGTAGAACACGGTGGCTCTCTCTACGGCTCTGTATGTATTTCGCCTTATAGAAAGAATTAAATATAATCTATGCTTATCTATCTTTACAAGTGTAACCATACGAAGTAGGTTTATCAGGAAAAAATAAAAGCACAAACTATGAACCAAAGCATAGCAAAGGAAAGAAAAACTTCAAAAGCTTAGAATATAGCAGCAGTGGAATTCAGGTGTACTCTGAAATTCAGCTGCATCTCTCTTTTTCCCACTGAGATCAAAGAACTTTTTTTCACTTGTCAATACATTTTAATTCTCACTGTGTTTACCACTTCAGATCCTACAGATTGCAAAGAAAATTTTTAGAATTATACAGATGACAAAGTAGGGACAAGACAATCCAAGAATCCAACAAGTGTAGCAAAATGTGATTTCACATGCATAGAGTTAATCTGGAAGGTAATATAAATTGATAGATTAAAGAAAAAAAGTTAAATTTCCCTTAGAAGAATTACAGAGGATAAGGTAAGCTGATTTACCCTCAGAAAACCAGCTGGTAAATAGTTATGAAAGATGCCAAAATAATAGCAGTTTAATATAGCAACTTCATCCTTGAGGAAGAGTCTTATTCTCCATCTTGGTTAAAGGAAATATCATTGTCACTTCTTCCCACCCACTCCCATAATTTTTTCTTAAATCCAAATTTTGAATTTGCTTTTAGATTTTTGCAGCTTTCAATTTAGAAGTGTTTGATCTGTATACAGGATAGACTCCCATAGGTTATCCACTGATGCCCCTAAATCATCTTCTATATTAGCTACTTAACATTTAAGCTTTGATATTGAAGAGCTGTGTATCAATCTCTTTGTCACTTCAATTATGTCATCATTTTGATATGTAAAAAAGTGTTTGTGCAGCAAACTGAATATTCTGTTGCATCTTAACTGTTTATTAATTTGAAAAATCAAAATTGTATTAATAAGTATGTCTCAAAAATGTAATGCATTTGAGATAAAATTAAAACAGAACTAAAAGAGGAATTGACTTTAGCAGACTTACTGCATTTAAATGCAAAGGAAGAAGAACCAAACTGGCGGTCATTGCGGAAAACAGAAAATAAAATGTTGAAAATTACTCAGATGTGACAGCTTTCTTAGAAGCTTTGAAGAGACAGATGAGGGCAATTTTAATCCTTGACTTTGTTTGAGCAATTCCTACTTTTCCTGCTTGACTATTGCACTCTATAGTTTAAAATTGTTTTACCCTCACTTATCTCACCCGTGTGGAGTAGGTGGTGTCTCCCCCCCACACACACACACTGTATCATGACAAAATAATATTTTGTCACCAGTTAACAAAGTCTTAAAGATCTAACCTATTTACATAAGAGTAATACATTAGTTTCCTCTGAAAGGAACTAGATTCATTTGTCCTTTGTAATGTACAGAACTTAACCTCAAAGATCTGTATCACTAATGTCAGGTAAATGAAAAGAAAATGATGTAGTAAAAGATGGATAGCATTAATTGTGATCTTCTGTGCGTCAGCAACTGTGATAATCTCTATACAAGAATTATTTAATGTAATTCATTTAATGGATCCCTGCTGTAGGGAAATACAGGTAACTTACAGACAAGAGGAAGGAACAGAGGGTTTCTATAATGTTTCCCACGATGTACACAGGAGGCTCATAGTGGCAAACTTTCTGAGCAATTGTAGTATATGGTGCCAACAGTTTATCATGACTTATCTAATTTAAACCCCATTCTAATTTTATGATGTACTCTTGCAGTTTCATATACACAGAGAAATTAATGATACAACATAATTTTTTCTCACTCTTATGTCTAATCAATCTTTAGATCCTATTTATTCTGTTTTATAACTCTCTAATCTAATCTAATCTTTAGATCCTATTTATTCAGTCATTCTCTCAGAAAATGACCCCACTTTTTGGCCGGGCTCACAACTGTAATCCTAACACTTTGGCAGGTCAAGGTGGGAAGATCACTTGAGACCAAGATTTCAAAACCAGCCAGAGCCACATAGCAATAGTCTGTCTCTATTTAAAAAAAAAAAAAAAAAAAGGAATTAGACAGGCATGGGGGTATGTACCTATAGACTCAGCTACACAGGAGGCGAAGACAGAAGGATCACTTGAGCTCAGAAGTTTGAGGCTGAAATGAGCTATGATGATGCCACTGTACTCTAGCCCACGCAG
>NW_003852408.1:18303786-18333538 GCF_000181295.1 Otolemur garnettii
TGAATTCATAATCATTGAAGTTTTACCATGTAAGAAGGAGCAACTCAGAAGTGAATATTCTATTTTGGACATTAGGTGAAAAGCCATTTTACTAAAATTTATCGAAATAATGATGTCATATTTATCTAAGCTTACTTGTAATAGCAGTTTGTCAGTATCCTCACCCTACTACAGTCATGTGACATATTCATTCCTTGTGAGTCACATCCCAAAGTACATTTTTGAGTAAGAATATCAAACTGTAAGTTTGTGACAAATGCTTCATTGCCATTTAATGTGTAGATATATGTTTACATTCCGGTCTGAGACACCTAAGACATCTTAGGCTTGCATATAACAAACCAAACTTTAACATATTGTGTCATAATTTCTTACAAAGTATATGTATTTCTGTAATTTTCCTTAAGATTTATGTCATCCCCTTACAACTTCTGAATTTTTGCCAAGTGACTTGCATGTGCACACTGGTAGTTTGAATATCAAAACACACAAACAATAGTTAGCCGTATTTAAAAAAATAAAAAATATATCAATAAATAAAAATTTTTAATTATAATTTGTATTTAGGCAATAGTTAAATTAATCTCTGTATCTAAGAAATGACCTTAAACATCGTAAAATCAAATGTACACTATCAGAGTTTAAAGGAAATGTATGTCCCCATTCTGACTATCTCTTGAAGACAGACTAGAGGATAAGGAATCAGGTATTTTAAAAGAAATATATACTTCATGCTTTTTATAACTTTATCGGTTACTAAAAGTCCCCCTTTAACATGAAAAACCTGCAATTTAGGTCCATATGATGAACTTTTGATCGTGCTTATTATTTTTTCCTTCCTAGAGTCTTGCTTTTTTTCTAACACGTGTCAAATTGGCAAGAGTAAAATCAACTACTGTTTAATCGACTGAAGTGTTTTTAATCACAGGTACATGAAACATAGTTGAAAACTATGATTAACTGAATTATAGCTCTAAATAATAAATAAGTATTTCCTAATTTTTAAATTTCATATTATATTTGTGAATTTGGAGATGAGAAGTCTTTCCCTCTTATAGACTTTATGCAAGCATCCTAGGCAGAAAGAAATCTCACACCTTCCTTTTTCATTGCACCCACTACATCCATATTGCCAGTAAGAAAGGATCAAAAGAAAATAAAAAATGCTTGCAGGTGGCATGGTGTATAAATGATACCAATGTATAAGAGAGCCATGGATTACCATGAACTGGTTATCAAATAAGGTACTAAATTTTCTTTTCTGTAAATGGTGTACTGACAAAATACAAGGTAATTATTTAATTTGGAACTTTTTGCCAAAGTATTTCCCCAGAAGTTTAGCTAGGGAGTGGTGAGAGAATAAATGTGAGCCCCATAGACGTTAATACCAGAACAGGAGTCTGGTAAACAACAAGGAGGTTCTGTTCAGTCTGCTGTTACATACAGATATCATTCCAACTTACATAAAGAACTAAATCGTAGACGCCAACATTAAATTGGTAAGATGGGATGTGAACTGTCTCTCCTTCCTTGCTTCTCTCTGTTTGCTTATAATTTAACATTTCAGAATGTTAAAATATATCAGAATAAATATATCCTAATACTTTTAAAATCTTGAAAGCACTAAGGTACTCTTCTTAAGTGCTACTACTTCTATAAATGCCTCACAGAATAGAGTATTACAAGTAGTGATTTAGTTATACTTGGTGGCATGTTAAATGAGGGAGAAAGTGACATTTAATAAGGACACCTGAAATTCATTTAAATGTCTTCAAATGATCTTTTGTTTTGTACATTGAATTAGTAATACTTTATTTTGCTAAATGATACTTTGTTCAGCTTTAATATTGAGCTATAGAAAATAATATGTAGGTGATACTAAATTTAAAGATATGAAAAATTTGTCTCAGTCTAGTTTAACCACAGCATGGTAATTTCGCAGCTTTGAAAGAAAAAAATTTAATTAGATAGAGAATCTTTATTGGCTTTTAACAATTCTCAGATGTAGTATCAATTGTTAACCTAGAAAGATAAAATCATTTTCTTTAGCCTATCACTGATCAGTGGAAGAGAAATATAAGATTTATATCTCTGGACTCAATGAATTACTAGTGTTATCCAACAGAGACTCAAAGCATACTATTGCTATGTCACATTTTCTCTATGTTTTTAAGGTTTATAAAGATAATAAGTAGAAATAATTACCAGTGAGTTTAGCTATTATATTTTTTCCATTTGCTTAGAAAATTAGGACAGATATCACTTACTAAGAGTCAAGACATGCTCTCATTCATTTATACAATCATTCATTCATTCAACAAATATTCCCATATAGTAAGCACATGATAAAAAAATGAGGTGAAATGATAAACAAAATGTGCTAGGCCCCTGCATTCATACATTCATAAATGTCAGTCAACAAGGGTACACGATAGGGATAAAGTAATTATTAAAAAGTAAATGTGATATAATTAAGGAAGACCAGATACTGTGGGGGACAGAGCACCAAGTAACCAACCTATAATTTTGAAGTCAAGGGGAAACCTTCAGAAAGATGATAATCTAATAACTCAACCTGAGGAATGAGTAAGAGTGAGTTAATTAAAAGGATGGGAAAACAAGACACAAGAACATGAGAACAGTACTGTACATTAAAAGAAGAAAGGTTTTCCTTATGGCTTGAGCACATGATCCATAAAGTGGCAGGATAAAAAGTTGAAGAGGTAAGAAACAGTCATATCTGAAGGATACTGTAAGCAATGTCTAAGAATTTGGACTTTATCCTAAAGTAAATGAAAACCAACTGTTATCACCAACCTTCATGTTGGTGCCCACTGATCTTTGCCTTCCGTTCATTATTTATCCCCTAACGTATCAATGAATCAACTGGTCTATGTAACCAATAGACTGTGGCAGAAGGGATAAAGTAAGTTTCAATGTTAAGTCATAAAAGTGGTGGAGAATACTACCTTCCCTTCTTTTTAAAAAGTCACTCTTCGGTAAATTAACCACAATATTGTAAGGACACTCAAGCAGCCCTATGGAAACCAAGTTGTAATAAGCAACGTAATAAGCCATGTAATTGGGCTTCCTTAGAGGCAGAGCTTCCACCCTCAGTTAGGACTTCACATAACTGCATTTCCAACCAATAATAAGTCATTGTAACCTCTTGAGAAAGTTGAAGCCATAACCAGCAAGCCAAGCCCACTCTGGAACTGAGGGCCCACAGAAACTGTGAGGAAAAAAAGATGGCTTTTGTTGCTTTGGGCAACTATATTTTGATATGGGTATACATCAAGACTTAATGAATGAGCCTACTAAAGGTTTTTAAACAGGTGAGACAATAATATATTTAGCCAAGGAGCTATATGATCAAATTTTGATTTAAAAAAAAAAAAATCTCTTTGAATACATTGTGTAGAAGACTACAGAAAACCAAATGGCAGGCAAGGAGATTATTTCCATATGTCAGGCAAGAAGCGATGGTATCCCAAACCAGGGTTAAAAATTTAGTATTACATTAATCTTCATTCCTATATTTGTATTTACTGCTATTTGACTGAAATATAAATTCTTTCCAGAAAAAATTTAGAATGACAAATGTAAGTTTAAAATCAATTATTTCTTAGTGTTCTCATTTAATTCAATACTCAAAAAACAATATGGAATTCTAGAAGTACAAATAAGTTAGTAGAAGCTTTATTCACTCACCTATCATCTGTCTCTTGATGCTTTGCCCAGTGAAAATGGAGTCCAGAACTTTCCTTCCCCCTGAAATTTATGTCCTCTATTCAGCAGACTCTAACAAAATCCCCAATAGTACTAACATGCAGTAGCCCTGCCACCTCAGCTCCATGATGACTTCCAAATCTCTGCTGAAGTAGTATGTTTTAACCATACTCAGCAGCAATTTCCAAAATGATACACTTTACTTTGTCAGGTATGTCACAATGCCACACAATTTGCCAAAGCATAGAAGAGTCAAGTGCAGCTTATTTCCTTACTCTACCTACAATAATCGTATTGTTTGAAAGACAGATTCAACTCACTCTTCTTTCTGGCAAATAGTCGATTTTCCTTGACTAACAAATTGTATGGGATTTGCATAAATTCCATATGGAATTTGCATAAATTGCAGCTTTTTTCAAATAGAAAAGGTAGTTTTATTGGAAGCTTGCTTAACGCTTTTGTAAACTTACTGAGCACCTCCACTCTGATTGGGCCTCCTCTTCATATTTAAGCAACAGTTCCAATGTGTGATAAATGCTCTTTCAACAGATGAGAGAAGAATGTGTTTATTGTATTGAGAGAGTTTGAAAGTAAACTGAAAACTGAAAAGAACAAAAAGCTCAATGTTAAATGTCCTTTACTTAGATTTTTGTCTTTAAAAGATTTTCTTAATAATGTCAGAAGTGCACAATTACCAAAGTTATTCAAAATCTCCTTCACTGTATTTGTTAGTATAATTCTACCTGTTCTGTTCTCCCCCCCATCACCTCCCACTTAATAGATACCATACAACTGAAAAGAAACTATAGCAATTACCTCATCCAAATGACTTATTTTCTCAAATGGGTAAACTAAAACCCAAATGGATTGAGAGTCCAGACCAATGTGTTACCACTTGTTGGTAAGGCTAAGGCTATAATTAAGAGTTTCTCAAATCTAGTTTCCAATTCTTGTTGCCACTACCATAGTTCACACAGATATCACCTCCAGTCTGGATAAATTCCACCGTTTCTTTACTCACATTTATGGCCCAGTTTAAGTCACCGACCATATTACAAATAGAGTTAACTTTCAACATATGAATATGAATATTATTCCATTCTTCATATGTTCCAATTAATTCCCGGTGGCTCTCAAGATAAAGTCCAAATTCATCAACGTGCCTTAAAAAGGTCCTTTATTTCTTTATATCTAAATTGTTCAGGCTTTCTTTTTCTTCCTTTACTTTGAAAATGAATAATCACAGTGGTTGACATTTATAGAGTACCTACTCCAACAAATGATGAACTAAATCCACAAAAGGATTGACATTTCTGAGGTCTTCACAGATGTCATTAAGAGGGATGGGGGAGAGAGGCTGACTAGGCTGTGAAGTCACTCTGTAGAGACCACACCCCTTGCTCAGCATATTATTAGCTATGTGTTAATTATCCTCTCTGTGCCCCAGTAGCCTTTCCTGCTGAGGGAATGAAATAAATGAGTGCCTTAGCCTGACATAAAGTGAGCACTTAATACACTTTAGCTATTAATTCTTATCACAGTTCTGTGCAGAAATTGCTCCTATTATCCCCATTTTACAATTGAGAAAATTATCAAAGAGAACATTCCATTTCAAAATCTTGACAGAATCAAGGATGTATACTTGTTTATATCATTATATGGCCGCTCTACGTTATTGTTCTGTGATAGACATAATTATACCGGGTATGATAATGTTGCCCAGTGAATAAACACAGACAGGAGGCAGGTATTAAGAATAAGAAGAAAAGGATAGGACATTCTCCTTCTTGGTCTTGACTTTGTATCTAGGAGAGTACTCCAAAAGAGGAGGTAGATATTATGTAAGTTCTCTTCTCCAGGAAGCAAATGCCAAGCAGAAGTTAAGAGTACAAAATATCTTGGAAAGTAGTATCTGCAAAGAAACAGAAGGATGAAGGATTGTGTAGGAGGAACTGCCAGACTGCGATGCAGATCTGACAGAGTCTTTGCCAGCCCAGGAGAGAAATCAAAGATTACCTATTATAGAAGTCCTCCATTGAAAGGAAAGGGGGAGGTGCTTATACAACTTGCTTGCTTAGTCACTGATTAAGGCTACTTTTAAGGAGAGCATGACTTCAGTGTAAGCTGAGATGGATCCAAAGGAGTTCGCAGATGGTCCTTACAGATTAGCAAAGGGTCCTTTCTTAATAGGGGATCTTCTCTGTGCATCTCTGTAGTGTCTGCCACATATGGTAAGAGTCACTTGATTCCAAGCCAGGAGCAGGAAAGTAAGACTAGACTTCCAGCAAGATGTTTTTATCCTGGGATTCCATATGGAATTGAGGAATCATAAAAACACGAGGACTTATACTAGAGTCTAGGTTTGTTTCGTAGTTTTATGACACCTAATTTTAGTAAACTCTTTAAAATGGTGCTGGTCTTTCAGCACTGGAAAATCAACGAGAGTAAGTTATGGCCACATCTAGTGAGAATATTAAGGAGGAAGGCACAGCCCTGGAGAACAGGATAGGCAAGTTCCTTAATAACCTTTCAGCAAAGCTGCATCAATCAAGATAGTCTGATTGTGCTTCAGGAACAAACAATTCCCAAATATCAGTGAGGTTTATTTCTGAATCTTATGACATGTCCATTGCTGGTTGCCTGTAGCTTTGTCACATCATCGTCTTTTGGAACACGGTATACTTTCATCATAGGAGAGGAAAAGAGGGAATGGTAAAGCTCATGCTGACTCGTACAGCTTCTGCCAGGAAGTCACACCCTTCACTTTTACTGACATTTCACTGACCACAACACATCACATGGGGACATCTGAACTCCACATTATGGGCAGGTATAGTGGAATCCTCTTTCTTAAATAGCATATACGAGAACATACTGAGATTTTAGCATCTATGCACTACAGATTTTGAATAGCTCCATTAGATGTGTCATTGTATAAAGAAATAATTTTGAAAAGTTAAACGAACTATACAAAAATGAAATATTATCATTGTTATTACACTGTAGTTCTTATTGACAACCTTTCTTTCTTATCCAAATGGCTTTTTAGATTTCCAAGTCCTTGCAGACTATAATTCTCTCTACACATTTTTATCTTTAGAAAGGTACAGAAAGAAAAGCAAAGTTAAAAAAAATCCAAGAAATTCTGAATAAAAGGAAATAGAGAATTTTAAAAATCTATACAAGAAGAAAATAAAAGGGCCTCCATATAGACTAATTGAGTTCTTATCAATGGACAACACTCACTTTCATTTGGGATTATCTTTGATTTCCATTTGGTATATGATACATTAAAAATGTAGGGCAGCGCCTGTGGTTCAAAGGAGAAGGGCGCCAGCCCCATATGCTAGAGATAGTGAGTTCAAACCCAGCCCTGACCAAAAACAAAAACAAAATAAAAAAATGTAAAAGAATGAAAATTGTATCTTCAAAGTGAAAGAATTACAAAGGAATAAATGTGAATTGGATAATATATAATTGTAATTTATGTATATGTCAATTATATAAAATATAAAGTCTCAAAGCATGATTATCCTTTCATTAAGTTATAACTAACATTCTAGGAAATGTTGTGGTCTTAACCACACAATGGTTCAAGCTGTTCTATCACATTCCTGCAGATCATAAACCTTACCTAGTATCAAACTTTACTGATGATGTTAAGGGCATATGTAATTAAATAGCACAGACAAAACAGGGAAAAATCCAGAATGAATAATATACTTTCCAGGCCTTTCTTATCACATTATGATACACTGGCCCAGATTTAACAAAGGAAGCCTCTATGGCAGAAGTTCCCATACTTTTGGGCACCAGGGACTGGTTTTATGGAAGACAAAGTTTCCATGGACTGGGATGTGTTCTGGAAAGATTTAAGCAGATTATCTCTCTACTCCAGATCATCAGGCATTAGATTCCCACAAGTAGAGCACAGCCTAGATCTCTCACATGTGCAATGTGCAGTAGGTTTCACATCTCTAAGAGAATCTAATGCTGCCACTGAGCTGACAGGAGTAGAACTTGAGAGGTGAAGTGAGTGATGGGAAGCAGATATCCATCCAGATGAAGCTTTGCTCAACCTCCCACCACTCACATTAGGCTGTTTTTCCTGGTTCCTAATAGGCCATGGGCAGGTACCAGTCCATGACCCAGAGGTTGGGGACCACAGCTCTGAGATGTGTACAGTCACATTTCTTACCCAAAAAGCAGCTACTTTGGCATAAAGCATTTCCATATTATAGTAGAACAGTGACATTGAGTACATGATATTTCCTGGAGGCCATGACACATGTCAATTTGTCTAATTCTTATATACTGTAGATTTTAACACTTTGTCCACTGAATTACAAATAACTTTTTTCCAGAGCTCACATAGGTGTATGTACATTGTTTATGATATTGTTACTCAGATTCTCTGATGAAGGGCTAGTGTTTAAAAATTTAACCCAGTTTTGTTTTCTATAAGCATCACAGACATCCTGCTACAGCAGTCCACAGATAAGAAATCTTTGATTAATAATCTTGACATTATTTTCTCCATGTTAAATTTCAATAGAAGCTTAATAAACTTTACTTACTTCAGTGGTCCTATGAAAAAAAGACAACATGACCCCAAAAACATTATGACCCATAATGCTATCATACAATTATAAAGGCAATGTGCAAAAAGAATAAATATGTTTGAAGATAAAAAAAAAAAGAAAGAAAGAAAGAAAGAAATCTTCAACTAGCACATACCATGAGCATTTGCCAGGTGGTTTGTAACTAACAAATAACAAGAATATTTTTTTTTGCAGGGATGTCCTCAGTTATGGGAGGCCTGCAGGCCTGGCACTAATCATTCCCTTCCCATATTTACTATAAGTAATAGCAATATAATAAATAACAATTATAAAAACTAAATAGTAGATCCTAGCAATGAAGTATCCGTGAAAAGTGGTCTAATCTGTTTGTTGAAAATCACAGAGTCACTAATGGGGGGGGAGAAGGAAAAGAGAGATTTAATGAACATAGAAAAGGTAGAGTAGAGAGAAAAAGGGGAGTAGTAGAGAAAATGGAAGACAAAGGAAAGAGAATACAGGAGTAGCAGAAAAAGTGAACTAGAAAAATAAAAAGAAGCGCGGGCATGGCAATGGTGGCCTCTAACTCCAAACTAGAAGAGATTAGAAGAGATACAAAGAGCCGTGGTGGTGATGTCAGCAGCTGCAGCGCTTCTAGAGGAAAAGGAGGAGAGTGGCCATGATAATCACTGTGCACATGTATTAGCTGTGTATTATATGCAAGTATTATGCCTTCTACTGGATGTACATTATCTCACTTAATTAACACAGTTTAGGAAGTTTTTACCATTTTACATATTAAGATGGTAAATCACTTACTATTGCAGGCAGGAAGGGGGAAAAGCCAGAATTCAAATTCAGTTCAGTGACTCTATATCCAATATACTTAATCACAAGAGTCTGAAATGAGTGTGCTATGAAATTAAACAAGAGAGGGTCTCATTCCAACTCAGGACTTCTTAGTGTGACTATAAAGTGTAAAGAACTGAATGTATTTAATCTGATGAATACTGAGTGTAAAATAAACCAGACCAAACCAAACCAATCAAACAAACAAAAAAGAACCCTAGAAGACCAGTATATAGATGGGAATTGAAGTTCTGAAAATAGATGAGATTGAATAGAGCACTGTTAAGAACACTAAGGAGAAAAATGGAAAAGGGAAGCCCATAAACAATAAAAAATGAACAGAGGGAAAAAGTAATCAAATCTAAAGTAGAGTCATAGAGCCAGGAGAGAATATCAACAGAATGGGGGGAATTAACTGATTTACAAAGAAGTCTACAAAGGTAGATGTTGAAATAATATGCTAGAATTAAGAATAAGAGCACCTTGCTAAAAGTGGAAACACTTTACTGGATTAAAAAGAGTTAAAAACCAGTTGGCAGTGGGTGAAAACCTGATGAAAAGTGAGGAGGAGATAATAAAAATAACAGTTTTTATAGGCCAGGTGCCTAGCACTTTAAGAGGGGGAGGATCCCTTATGCCCAGGAGTACAGTGATCTATGATCACCTCACTGGGTGATAGGGCAAGACCCTGTCAAAAAGCAAACAAACAACCCCCAACTCTTTAGTTGTAAGAAGGACCCTATAGAAGAGGATGGAAGCTAATGCAGAGCAGGTGAAGGTGAGGAAGTTTGCTTGAATTATTTTGTGTTTGTTTATATTGTTTCAAGGGATACACTTAAGCAGGCCTGAAAGAAGGCAGATATTAATGACGTTAGGAGAGGAATTTCTTAGTCGACCATTAATATCCTGTTGCTGCTGCAATAAAACACTATAAAACTTCACGTCAGAAAGCAACAGCAATTTGTTATCTTCAATTATGCAGGTCAAAACTCCAAAATGAATCTGATTACACTAAAATCAGGGTGTGTCTGGAGGCTCGAAGGAAGAATCTACTCCTTGTCTCTTCCCACTGTTGGTTGTTATCACCATCCCTAAGACCTGGAGCCCCATCACCCAAGTTCTGCTTCTCTTGTCATGCTTCCTTCTCCCCTTTGTTAGTTGAATTATTTTCTGTCTCCCTCTCATTAGGAAATTTGTTATTATGTCTTATTTGTGACTACATTTAGGACAACTCTAGATGATCTAAGATAATCTTTCCATCTCAAGATCCTTACTCACATCTGCAAAGTCACTTTTGTCATATAAAGTAAGATCCACAGGTTCTACAGATTTGAATCTGGGTCTCTTTGGGGACCATTATTCAGCCTACCAAATGATGCAAGCTTAAAGAGGCACAACTATCTGGTCTCACTCCTCATACAGGAACATAAATGACAGACAGCCCTCTATAATGCTCTGCAACCCCACTAGCATGTGTATTTACCCCAACATTGTCCAAAGGAGTATTCCATACCCTTTTCCCTTTATACAGTGGTGCCCTCACCTCCCTCCCTCCTCCTCTTCACATATTCCTTCTTGTCTATGATGACCTTGATGAACAAATGCAGTCTGGGCCTTCCTCACAGAATTCACCAACCTACCCAAAACTAACTGTCTATGCATCCCTTCCCTTCTTTCACAACGAATGAAGTGTTCTGCTCATGTCAATGTTCTACCCTTCCATTTGTGCTTTATCTTCCACTGTTGCTCAGCTTCCAATGAACTTGGCTTCTGCAATTATCCCCGTCCTATCTCATCAATTTCTATCTACTAAATCAATCCTAGCAGCATACATATTCTAGAATCTTCCCACTTTATAAAACCCTGAGTTAGCCTAAGAAAGTTACATGAAGGCTATGTTAACCAGTTTGATGGAAGTGTCTTGGATTGTGTATGAAAACACCACACTGTACCCCCAAAGTGCATCAATGTACACAGTTACCATTCAATTAAAAAAAAAAAAAAAAAAAAACCTGAGTTAGCCATATATTATTCCTCTTCTTGGTCCTCCTTCTTGACAAAACTTATGGGAAGAGTTGTCTGTTGCCTCCTGTCCTTCACCTCTCATTCTATCCTCAAATGACTCCATCATTCGATTGAGATATCTCTTAAATGATGCTTGCTCATGTTAACATTAGCTATTTCTCTGCTTTAATTCTTCTAGGCCTCTCAGCTAAAAAGTTGGCCACACCTCTTCTTGAAGCAGTTCCTTTTCCTGGCTTCTGTGGCATCATTCTTGTTGTCTTCTCCCCATCTGAGTAGCTATTCCTCAGTCCCTTTTGTTGGTTCCTCCTTTGCTGATTATTATCTAAAGAGTAGTGGTAACCAGGACTGTGCCTTGAATTTTTTCTCTTTTCTCTCTACAATTTCTTCCTAGGTCATCTCATTTAGCCCCATGGCTTCACTACCTATATGCCACTGGGCACAGAATATTAATGGCCAGTGTGGTTCTCTCATCTGAACTCCAAAATCATATATGCAACTGTCAATTAGATATCCTCACTTACGTGCTTAATAAAGTATCTCAAATTTAGCATGCCTAAAACTTAACTTTGGGTTGCAACTTGATTTTCATCTTAAAAGTGTTGCTCTTTCATTTTTCCCAATTTAGTGAATGATATGACAAAATTTCTCAAATAAATAACATCAACAAAAACCAGGAGTTGGGGTGGCGCCTCTGCCTCAGTGAGTAGGGAGCTGGCCCCATATACCAAGGGTGGCAGGTTCAAACCTGGCCTCATCCAAATTGCAACAACAACAACAAAAATAGCCAGGCATTGTGGCAGACGCCTGTAGTCCCAGCTACTTGGGAGGCTGAGGCAAGAGAATTGCCTAAGCCCAAGAGCTGAAGGTTGCTGTGAGCTGTGACACCATGGCACTCTACCAAGGGCAACAAAGTGAGACTCTGTCTCTATATAAAAAATAAATAAATAAAACAGGAGTTATTCTTGCTACTTTCTTCTATTTTTCTCCTACTCAAGTAGATCAGCAAATCTTTCTGACTTTACCCCCTAATTGTATTCTTAATCTTTAATCATTCTCTCTTTTCCAAAATCAACCCCCATTATCTCTGACATACATTACTGGAATTACTTGCAAAATGACATCTTTTCTTGTACCCTGACCTAGCTCCACTAACAGAGAGGTTTGAGTTTTTGTTAAAAATCTAGATCAGATTAAGTCACTCACATGCTTATCAATGAATAAAATCTTTCTACAAAACTCACATTTGGCTCCTGATCGGCTCTCTGATTTCATCTCCCACTGTTTCTTCCCAGGTCATTCCCCACGTTAGGACTCCTGCGCTCTTTCTTTCTTATGAATTCACATGCGCCACCTCTCTATATTCTTCTCACTTAAGCCTCTGACCAAATGTCGCCTCCTCAAGAAAGCCCATTTGCTAACTTCATATAAAAGTACACACAGAAATACCCAGTATTTGAATATCTGATTGTCTTGTTCAAAGCTCTTATTACTAGCTGGAATTAATATTTTTCTGACCTCTAAGCATCTTCTCTTAATGGAATCTTTTTCTGAGAACAGGAATCTAATATTTGTTATTCATTGCTATGGCCTAAGAGCCCAGAACACTGCTTATCACAAAGTAAAGAATATATATTTTATAAAATGAATGAATAGAAAAATAAGGAGATTTTGACAGATGGTATACTGAGCATGGTTAAAAGAATTAGCCTAAGATAGAAATATAGCATTTTTTTTTTTACCATGCTAACTTGTTAGCATTGATAAGGAAGTGAAGAAATTTTAACAGAAATTTCTCTGGTGGTCATGTGTTAAGGAAGAAAAAGTTTCAGTAAGAGCTTAAGTACAATAGGAAATGTTTGAAATAGCTATTGAGAAGAATGAGAAAAAAACTATGGTTAAATAAAGTCAACCTGCCGTTTGATCCAGCAATCCCACTGTTGGGAATCTACCCCCCAAAAAAGCCATTATATCAAAAAGACATTCACGCCTAAGTGTTTATTATAGCACAATTCACAACTGTAAAGACAGAGAATAAATCTAAGTGCCTCAATTGCTGAGTGGATAAAGAAAGTGTTATATATGGGGGGGGGTGTGTATCATGTAAGTGTGTATATATGCATATACATATGTCTGTATATACATATTGGTAGGGCCAAGTGGTCTTCCTTAAGATAGATGTTACAAGCTTCAATTGCTACTATGTCCACATTCACTCCATTTTCACCATGTTCCAGACCCTGTAGCATTTGACTTTGATTTCCCCAAATCAAAGCTGCAAAGACAACTACTTATCTCCATACTAAAGAGTTCTACCACTAAAGGCTGAACACATTTGTGTCTCTCTTTATATAAAGCTTAATTAGCACAGATGCACCTTGGTAAATTATTGATGTAACTAATACATAGTGCCTAGTTATCATGATACTTCATTCTACAAGAAAAGGATTTTAAAATCAGGATAATATTAGGTTAGAATCTGTTAGGAGTACTTTAAAAAAAAACTACTAAGTCATTTAGCAACTACTTCATGCATTCTTGTATTTTTGGAAAGGTATATACATATGAAATAGTCCCATATAGGAAGCAAACATGTAAAACTTGATTTCAGTGTGTTACAGTGGGGTTCGGTCTTAATTTTGGTTTTGCCCTGAATTCAGGCTAAATCATAGCCTTTGCTCACATTATCACATCTCTATTGGTATGCTGATCCTGTGCTATCCATCCCCACTCATGTCTCTAAGTACCCCCAACAGTTAGGCCTCATTGCGTTCAGTTGCATGTGCTCAACGACTGAATTCATTGAGCATGAGAATTGATAAATTGCCCAGTCAAACCCATAAGATGTTCGAGTTCAGAAGGAGTCAAAGAGGATTAATATGAAATTCACATTCATTCTAGCCTAACAGAATGTGCTTAGCATTTTTTCTTTGTTATAGTTTGCTTATAAATGCATGTTCGCATGTGAATTAGAAGTCAAACACTGATGATTCTCGTATAGTAAAGATTCCAGTTATTTATTAATAAATTAATCTATCCGTTTTAAAAGTTTAGAATGTGTAGTTTTAAAAGAGTTTCCAGTAAACATTTTTAAAATTTATTTTTTCCTTAAAAACATGTTGCTATTCTTCACATTACTTACTTAACTGTCTATGAACTGAATTGAAATATAGTTTTCAAGATAAAACATCTTTAAGAAAACAGTAAGGCATTATCCTTCCACAAAAAGGAATTAAGCTGTTTTTAGATACCAAACACAATAAATCAGAATAAATCAGTGTTCTTCTCTCTGTCCTTTTGTTATTGTTGTTTGGTTTAAATACAGCAGAACCTCAAGAGCTGACCACCTCCCTACATTGTCCAGCTCCTTAAGTGACCTAATTTTCATAGATGGGGCATCCACCACATATACCTATCAGAACAATAGGCCTAGTTCTTTATGCTGGCCACCTCCATATGTTAACCAGTTATAATCCCTTGGTGGTCAACCTACAGAAGTTGTACTGTATCATATGTATTGTTAGCACATGTGCAAGTCAATCTCCAACAGGTATTCCATTAATATACTTCACATTACATAATGTGAAACCCATGTTAATAAACATGAATAATCCTATGTTAACTCTAACCACTCAAAACAAGCATTGCAGAGCGGTGCCTGTGGCTCAGTGGGTAGGGAGCCAGCCCCATATACCAAGGGTGGCAGGATCAAACCCAGCCCTAGCCTAACTGCAACAAAAAATAGCCAGGTGTTGTGGCAGGCACCTGTAGTCTCAGCTACTCGGGAGACTGAGGCAAAAGAATCACCTAAGCCCAAGAGCTGGAGGTTGCTTTGAGCTATGTGACACAACAGCACTTTACCAAGGGCGATAAAGCGAAATTCTGTCTCTACAAATAAATAAATAAATAAGTACTGTAATAAATCCTAGTATTATGAATTGTGGCTATATGCTCTTAAATTTTGTTTTGTTACTTTTAAGTGAAAATATTTAGATCTTTATTCTTTATGACCCATTTAATAAAATTTCATATCAACCTAATAGTACTACCAATGTTTAAGTTTCGTTTTTTTCCTAACAGTTGCCTTCTAATTTTGCTAATTTAGAAGATACTCCATAGACAATAGCTTTACCAAAGTCAGTTACTTGGTTCTTACTTGAGGTTTCTCTTGTGCTTAAAGATAGAGATCAGCAAGGACTTTGGTTTAGGTTACAGGTTCAAGATGACTCACATATGCAGCCAGCAGTTGATGCTGGTTGTCAGACGGAAGCTCAGCTAAGCTTATTGACCAAAGTGCCTATGTGTCATCTCTCCACGTGTATTGAGAGTGACCATTCTGACAGCCGGCATTTTAAGAGACTGAGTAGGAAACTACAAGGCTTCCTGTAACTATTTCTTGAAAGTTCCAGATTACACATCTGCTCAATTCTTTTGGTTAAAATCAAGTCACAGCTAGTCCATGATCAAAAGATAGAATAAAACAGTGTGCTTTGAGGCTGATGGGAATTATCCAGTATAGATTGAAAAAAAAATTGATGATAAAAGAAAAACCAGTTGTTAGAGTATTATCCTTGAGTAAGGTTGAATTTTTGTAGTTCATTTGTAATAGTCAATTCACTTCCCAGTTTCCACTGACTTCTCTCCACACCCATTACCACTACTCTATTCCAAGCTACTATCATATCATTCAAGAAAGCTTGAAGTGTTTAAGTCCTTTGTTCTTGGAATAAAAAGAAAACTCCTAAAAATGGTCTTCAGAACTATCTATGATGGGCCCCTGCCCATTCCTTCATCCTCTTTTCAGATCAAGTTGCTTTTATTCTCCCTTTCCGGTCTACACTGATGTGTTTTCAGTCCCCGTATCACTTTCCAAGGGCTTATGTAACAAAGTACCACAAAGAGTGACTTAGAACAACCTACACTTACTTTATTGTTAGGTTAGGGAGATTTAAGCAGGGTGCATGGCAGATGCAATCAGGCTAATTTAGACTGGATCGGGTCAGGCTATAGGAATGGGGCTAATTGCTAACGGAGACCTTGCAAGGTGCGAGACCTTGCAAGGTGCGAGACTTTGCAGGTGGGTTATTGAAGGGAGCTGGTTGTTTTGGGAGGACTGATTAACATCCTTGGGACTTTCTGATGTGCACAGATAGATATGAGTTGTTATAGGAACATGTTATGGGAACAGAGTTAATCAAGACCCTGGGAAACTTCTAAGAAGCAGCTGACACCACTCAAAAGTGATGTATAAAATCTAGACACTGCACTTTCCCAGTGCCTACAGCTACTAGGATGGGGAACAGCTTCTGTCTAAACGATTAGAAGAAACTTTTCCTTTCTTGCTAAAACTTTACATATTCTTGTTTCCTTCAATTATTTTGGCAGTGCCCTCAAACTGTCACTGCATTGCCCTAACGTTTTGGCAAGACAGCCAGGAGAAGTTCTTGTGAAAACTTTGGCACTATGTCTGGTTACACCTGCTTCCCCATTACTCCATCAACACGGTACCACTAACCACTCTTCAGAACTGGGAACCAAGAACCTAGGAGCACAGGGACCTGACATCCGGTCTCACTCCTAACATTATCATATTTCTGAAGCCTGGAAGCCCCAAATCAAGGTGTCAACAGGGCTCTGCTCCCTCTGAAGGGCTTAGGGAATAATCTGTTTCAGGCCTCTCCCCCAGCTCTGGCAGCCTCAGCCTTCCTCTCTTTAAACCGGGAATCTTCTCCCTATACCCCCTCTGTGCATATCAAAGTCCCCATTTCTCCTTCTGACAAAGACACCAGTCTTACTGGATTAACCTCTACCCCAATGACCTCATTTTAACTTCATAAAATTTGCACAGACAAACCTTTTTTCCAAATAAAGTTTCATTCTGAGGTGCTGGGGTTAGGACTTCAGTATACCTTCAGCATACCTTGAGGGATACAATCCAGTTTGTAACAGCCTCTATGTTGGCTGCACTCCATCTTGCCAATGTGCCTTTCATGCAGCTTCCTGCCTGGGCTGAACCTTCCCTTACTCTTTCGACTGATAATTTTTGCCAAAGCCTTCAGATCTAAACTCAAGTGTCAGCTCTTCCTGATGATTTCCGTGACCGACTTTATTAGGTCACATCTCTCCATCACAGACTCTCCTGGTCTTGGAAACCTCTCTGTCACAGCACTTGCAGAGCTGCAGTCTTGCACGGCCAGATCACTTAAACATGCACATGTTCCCTCAATGAACTGTATTCATGAGGATGGGTAATGTGGCCTCTGTGCTTACCATTTTATCCCCATCATTTTCAAGAGTTCAAGGAATGCAGTACCTTTGCAATATGTATTTGTGATATAATGAATAAGCTTATTTTTAAACTAAATAAGTTGTTTATTATTGACTTCAAGAAACACAGAAGCTTTAAAAAAGATATTTTTATTACTTTTATAAGAATGGATGAGTAATTTTTCTTATTTATTTACTTTCCTAATATATGTAATTTAAATAGAACTTTAACAAGTTTTTCACTGTATTATATTCAAGCAAGTTGACCATATGAAGTGATTCATTTACACTTTTAAAATAAATTTTTGTTTCTAATATGTGAATCAATACTAAAAGCATAAAATCAATTCTGGAATAGTCTTCAAGGAAAAGAGAAATTATCCCCCACTTTCCTGGTTATGGAAGATACTGAAATTAGTCTTGGTTATATATGTGATCTGACCTAATTTACTAAAATCTTCCACCTTCCTCTGCACATGGCTGCCTTTGCTGGAGACATCCAATCTGCAGTCTGAGAGCCAGCATATACTGATTTTGAGGACTTATTTTGCTTATCTTTGATGTCAGATATCCCCAAATGTGCATGGACCTTTATTTGCTAATCAATTTCCACTAGTGTTTGTGTATTTAATGTGTGGCCCAAGAGAACTCTTATTCTTCCAATGTGCAGCAGAGAAGGAAACAGGTTGGACACCCCTGGAACTAGGACCTCTCATATTTCATTTCACAGCTATGTACACTATACTAGTTAGTCACATATTTTTGTGATAGAACTGATTGATATTTTGATCGTTATTAGCAAGCAAATTTGGTTTAATTAATCCTTAATGAAATGCCAGTATTGACAGGGCAGCTTCAAGCTTCAAGCCTTCTCATACACTGCTGAGTCTCAATCTGACAGGATATACTAACAACTTGTTTTAGCTGTCAATCCAATGTTGTCAATCTGGAGTCAGAATGCACTCTATTTATGTACTTAGAAATCAAAAAACTTGAAGAAAGAAGTTATGGTTAGAACAACACAAAATCTTTCCCTAGATTTGAAGTTAGAATATTCTGACATTTTTACAAGCTAAATTTTCATTCATGTAATTAGAAAAGGAGTATTTAAGGATCTTTTGTTCAAATTTTAAGAAAACTCAAATGGGAACAACTTTTCCAAAGCTGGTAACAATACATTGCCCTAGTTTTCACTGTTAGATATCTGCCCAATTTTATATATATACACATACGCATATATAGTATATATTATATATAATGTATAGATACACATACATATGTGTGTATGTATATATACAGGATTAATAATGTGGCGTGAAAAAGCTACTGGACACAGGATTCCATAGATAAGAAGTAAAATTTGGTTTCACGTGCATGGCCTTCACCCTCGATTTGAAAAAGAAAAAGACGATACAAGAATGAAATCATTCCAATGTGAAAAATATAAACTCATGGAAAATAATTTCTAAAAATTGCATAGCTAATGCTGGATAGAATTATATCTATATAGATACAGATATATACATATATATGTGCGTATGTACATATCTTTAAACTTTACATGAGTTATTAGTCATTACTTATTTAATGTAAACTTCCATTTTATATCACATTTCCTTATTAGGTAATTATCTGTCAAAGAAAAACACTGTTGTAATTCTATGAATTTAACTGACATGCTTATAAAATCAAAAGTTCGGTTGAATCAATAGGGGCGTCTTTATATTACCACTGAAAAGATCATCAACATGCATTCCTTGTTAGGACTCAGTTTGTGGCTTTAAGGTGTCATTATGTCTTGAACCCATGAGCTCAAGCTATCCACCCACCTCAGCCTCCCATAATGCTAGGATTATAGGTGTGAGCCGAAAAGCAAGACCCTGTCTCTACTAAAAAAAAAAAAAAAAATTGAAAACCTGAGGCAGGAGGATCACTTGAGCCCAAAGAGTTGGAAATTGCTATGAGCCCCAGGGTGGTAAAAAAAAAAAAGTCATCATGTCATATTTAAGCCAGTATATTTTTTTACTCTGTGTTTTTTTTTCTTTTTTTTTTCTTTTTTGAGACAGAACCTTAAGCCATCACCCTGGGTAGAGTGCCATGGCATCACAGCTCACAGCAACCCCCAACTCCTGGGCTCAAGCGATTCTCTTGCCTCCGCCTCCCAAGTAGCTGGGACTACATATGTCTACCACAACACCCAGCTAGTTTTTGGTTGCAGCCATTGTTGTTTGGCGGGCCCGGTCTGTATTCAAACCCACCAGCTCAGGTGTATGTGGCTGGCACCTTAGCTGCTTGAGCCACAGGCATGGAGCCTACTCTGTGATTTCATTAGTTAAAACAAAATACTCATACTTAATTTCTTATAAGCAGTTAAACCAAATAACCAACAACTTACTATAAATGCTTTGAAAGCATAACGAAATCATCATCATTGCCATCAACAAAAGTATGTATGATTAAAAGGAGACTGGGGTAAAAAGAACCATGAGACTTAATTCTTATCCTTCAGGGAGTATTAGCTTGGAAAACAATGAATGCAAAAACTATATAAATACCCCAAGAGTTACTTTTTTAAAATTTTTCTCTTCTACCCTGTAATTCTAGTCTTTATATAAATGTAAAATTCTTAGCACCATCTCCCTTTTGTCAAGAAGTAGGGCAAACACATAAAAACTTAAGAATCAATTCATGGTATTGCCTTCAAGATAATTCTGGAAGGACAAGGAGACATACATAAGGCCACTTATTAAAACTTCTGTTTCATCAGGATCAGTTGGGCTGGGTATAAGAGTAGCTGGCAGTGGAAAGAGTGGAGGCACAGGTCCCATAAAGGTGTTAGAGGACAGGTATAGCAGACCCAAACTGAAGGAAAGGGGCCCGGATCAGGCTAATGGTTGTATATTTTAAAGGAAGAGAGAAATATGAAGAAGCAAAATTCAACAAATTTAATCCATCAAAATTAGAAAAGAAGACCAAGTGGGCAGAACAAAAAGACAATGCTGGTTCACTAGGAATTTGACTAGGTGGCTGAGAAATTATGGTGTTATTTTCTGAAAGAGACCAGTGCAAATACCTCTGACTAGATGCCCTGAGTTATTTTGCTATGTACATTTCAGAAGGTCCTGCTTCCCATACCTTTCATTGTTGGGAAAACCCATGCCATTTATTTAATCATTAAATCTGATTAAAGATTGGTTCTGATTCTTTATTTAATCATGTTTTGCCATACATCTCCACACCTGTAATAGCTAAGGGTAAGTATAATGTGAGTGGATGCCCGTCTCTGAAGCAAATCCTCCACAAGCCATACATGTATGGCTTGGCCTGGTGTTAATACTTTTGTAATAATGTTGAAGACAAAATCAGGTAATTTCTTTGGAGTTTGAAGCTAAAATGATAGAATAAAGTTGCCAATTGTTTGCAGGCACTGGAGCTAGAAGATCTAAGGCTTTGGAGGGTACTTTTTAAGGGGAACATCCCAGGATGTTAGGAAGAGGAAGTGTCAGTACAAAGAACAAGATCCAATACATATATTTGAACAGATCACTCATTAAGCAGGGAAAGAGAAACCATTTTTTGAGAACAAAGAATACATGTTTGGGTCCTGAGGTTTCCCCATGATTCTGGGCTTTGGATTTTCATTAAAGTCTCTAATTTTGCCTGTATTATAAAACATCATTTTTTTTTATTTAACCACCAGAGAAAATACATGTTCCTCCAAACCGAAAGACAACACAGGAATAATTTTTTGTTGTGAGGCCAAAACTAAAGCTGGATATTAGTGCTGCCTTGACCTCTGGTGAAACTGGTAAGGTCTCAAAGGGCCTAATCCCCAGTACACTCTGACCTCTTATTGAGTTTCCTCCAGACAAAAAAGCCTCCTTGTCAAAGGTAGTAGGCACAATTCCTGCATAGACTTGAGTAGTAGGTTTCAATTCTGTACCAGTGGTGGAATTTTTCAAATAAGCCAATCACATCCTCCTATGGGAATGAGGAACCACCCTTATCTCCTGATACAGAAAAGCCTGCCTCCCACAGCCCCTGCTTGTTTACTCTTTTTCTGAATGTTTGGTGTAGAGCCCCCTTCCCAAGAATATGTATGTATATAATCTGCAGTAAATCTCATCTATTCAGGATAGGGTAGGTATTGTGTATTAGGCCATCTCCATACCCCTAAGGGGCAAGAATCCTTCCCTCAGACAAGTGGTGAATACGAGATGATTAAACCCTTTTGTGTATGTGTCTGAAGACATAACATTGGCTTTCTCATCTAGTCTTCCATTCCACACATCTTAGCCTTAGTATCTCAACTACCTGTTGGAAAATAAACAAAACAATCAAACAAAAACACCCTCTATTTCTCTAAAATAATTCCCTATTACATTCATTTAAAAATTTTAGTCCTAAGTATCATGTCAGCCATAAAATTAATGGATGCAGTCTTGCTATCCAAGGTAACTATTGTAAACTAAAGCAAAATTTTAAAAGGCCCCTTACCTGACTGAATGAACCTCTTAATTGTCTAATGAGATCCCAGAAAAACCACAAACTTGAATTGCCAGGCATGAGAATGGAGGACAGACATACCTTCCCTGCCCCCTCCAGGCTGGGAGATGTTCTTTCATCTATCAACAGGTCGAAGGCAATGCAAGACAAATATGAATAACTTTTTGAGTGCTAAAAACAGGGCCAGCACAATAAAACAATTTAAAAACGTATTCATACTTATAAGTAAAGAAATGAAAGTAAATAATATATAAGCTGTTATATATTTATGTTAGAATGTATTCTAACATAAGAGACTTTTAAAATTTCTGCAATAATTCGACAACTATAGACAGAATGAGAATATCCTTTCAAGCTATAGGTATTTCTCCACTGTTCTTTATTTTGTTGTTACGTAATAATGTAGTCTGTATAATATTAATTCAGGCTAATTGTCAAATTTCAAAATGTAAAGTGTATATAGGAACTATTACATCTTCTCAGCACATTTTATTGCATGATTTTCAAGACATGCTCTGTACATGTATGAAATAAATATGTGTCTATCTGTGTATGAACAATTTTGTGTATATATAATATTAGACTTTGTGCTCTCTTCTGCACTGTGCTTTTCCCCCACTCACAATCTCTCAGGACATAGGCCAGTATGGCCACATACTTCTTCAAACTATGTAATGTTCCTCTGTATGGAAGTACCATCATTGTTTCCAATCTTTTATTAATGGACACCTGAATTTTTCCCCTCTATTATAATATCTAGACTCAATAACTATCAGCAGAATAGGCTTCTTTGCTCATGGTAATGTAATAATGACTACATTAGGTTTAAATAGCCCTCAAAAGTGACTTTTTGTCAAATTGTTTTCAGAAAAATGTTTTATTTCTAGAAATATCACTTTCTATTTTAAAATATCTCCTTACCTTTTTGATTTTTTAACTCATGCTTTGTTAGGAAAATATAGTTACAGTGAGTATCAAAGACCACAGCAGTCAGGTAGTTTCATGAGTATGGTGGTATTTGGGTACTTTAAGGATGGGAAGGATTTGAATATAGAAGAAAAGAGATTTAAAAATTTTATGAACAAATGTGAACATTTTTAATAAAAAAAGTGCTAAGACCCTAAAATTCAAGAGAGAGTAGCCTAGGGAACAAGTTAGAGGCCTGATCATTGATGAGAATTAGTTTTTGGAAAGATCCCTGTTAGAGGCTGGGGAAAATGATGCTTTAATTTTCAAATGCATTGAGATGATGCGATAGTGCAACATTCATATAAATGTTTTTTAAGTAATTAGAAATATGATTAGGAACAGATAAGGGCAAAAAAATAAATTATGGCAACATTCAGACAGAAAACCAAAGAGATGCAAACATAGAGGTCTAGGAGAACAGCGGTAGGCAGTCAAAAAGATGACGAGGAACTCTAAGAGTGAGACTGAAACTGTCATTAGTGATACAAGATAAAGAAATGTATTGCTAGAGATTCTCCCTTGGAAGAAATCTAACCCAAGAAAGGTTAATTGTGAATTGGCAATATTATGAAAAAAAGAAAAAATTTCTGAGAGAAATGTGTTCTATTGAAGGAAATATATAAAATCTGATAGGGTTGGAGTGAAGAAAAGGGAACCCTAGCCCAGGACAAATCATGATAGTACCAGGCTCCTGGAAGGGGAATGAATACCAAAAAGAGAAATGAAAAAGAGTTAAAGTAATTCAGTGGATTCAGACATTAAGTCTTAAACACTTCAAGACCATTCTATAGTCTAAACTCTTTCCTTTCTATGGTCCTTTAATTGTCCCTCCACTTTAAATGGAGTCGATTTCATGTATTAGTTTTCTAAAGTGAAAAAAATTTATATGTTTAAATCATATTTAGTCACTTAATAATATCCATGTACTGCTTATCTATAAGAATATTTCTATGTAAATTATTAATGAGCCTAATCAAATCTGGGCTCTAGTCTTGGTCTGTACTTATTTGCTATATGATCATCATCAGGTCTAAATTTCCTCATGTATGACATTAATCATGTACTAGAGATGACATCAAACTGTCACTTTCAGCTCAGAGTCTGTCTAAATCTTATCACAGCTCTGTGTAGACCTGGAATCCCTTCAGCACTGTGGCCATAACTGATTATCCCATGGAGGGTACTAATCTCTCAAGGAGGCCATTCTAATGTAGAGGGTAAAGTCTGGAAAGTAACTTTTGAAAACATAAATAGGAAATATCATAGGAATTCAGTTATTTATAGAAAAAGCTGAAGTTTTAAGAATGGACAAAGATGAAATTTTGTGGATCAGATAGGGAATGAGAGACAGCAGACCCCCACATGGGACAGAAAGAGAGACTATCCTTCAAGGTTGCTGCCTTCAGCAACTCTCAAGTGCTTTTCTTACTTAAAATTCTGATCTCTATCCTAATAATGTGTGTATTCCCCAAGAAAAGGTTCCTTGTTCAAAGAGTTCTCAGAGAAATCTTGTCTCCTTACAATTAAGTAATACCTACAGAAATGAAAGGGCTGCTATCACGTACCACCTTCAGGAAGACTCCCCAAACGGAGCCTATTTTAATTTTTTCCTGATTATTTTCTTTGAGTTGACTTCTTTACACACAAATTATTTTAAGCTTTATTTATTCTAAACTAAAGTGACCAGACGTCCCACTTTGGGTGGGACAGTCACGATTTTTAAACAATTTGTCTCGTGTCCTGTGGAATTTTTAAAAAGTCCCGATTTTTGGAAAGAATGCATGACAAACTAGAGAACAGCAGGAGAACAGGAAGGAATATATGATTTTCCGCTGCTGAAAAGGTTAATGTAACTCCATTTGGGAATGAAGAGGTTAATGTAACTTCATTTGGGAATGAAGAGGTTAACGTAACTTCATTTGGAAATGAAAAGGCTAATGTAAACTCCCTACTCCCCTCCTGGGCTAAATATCAGAAGGAGACTAGCTCCCTCCCTTGCTTCTAAGCAAGGATAATTAGCTCAGAAGGAGCCAAACTGTCTGGAACAAACAAGTAGCCCTCCTCACTAGAGTAAGGTGACCAAACATCCCCCTTTTGTTGGGACAGTCTGGATTTTTAACAATTTGTCCTGCATCCTGCAGCATTTTTAAAAAGCCCTGATTTTTGGAAAGAATGCACAACAAGCTAGGGAACACGGGAGAATAGGAAGGGTATATAGGGTTTTCGGCTGCCATATGGCTATTTCCCCAGGATATGCGTTTTATATTATTTTTGTTAATTTTATAATGTTAAACTTTGATAATAACAAATAATTGTTGAGAACTGATTATCCAGAACTGCTCATCAAAGTTTGCATTGTTGTCAGGCCCCTTCCCCAGGCGCCCCCCCACTCCAATGGTGTCCCGCTTTACCAATGTTAAAATCTGGTCACCTTATTCTAAACAACATCAGCCCAAACTATGTTTTAATATATCATATTATTCTAGTATGGTAAAATAAATACACAATTATCAAAATGATCATTCCATGTAACCCCTTTAAAATTACTAATGAAATTTTGGGCTTCTTTCAACTTGAAAATAATCTGAAAATTGATCATGGATAATAGTAGTGAATCCTTTTCGTAGTTGCTTTCACAATTAAAGACTTTTAAGCAACCACGTATGGTTCCCAATTTGTAGGGCAGGTTTCTGAAAATAATTGGAGAGACAATTCTGACCTTCTTTCATTTATCATGAGAGAATTAACTTATATTGCTCTCTTGAAATTTCAATCCTGCTATAATTTTCTAATGGCTTTTATTTTGCTTGCTAATATAAATGATGTTTGAAAAGTTCAAAAATTATCCTTAAAGTTCTAAAACATTGTAAACACATTTAAAACCAGAAATAATACCAGCGAGAGAGAAGTTTTATATTTGCAGGCAGAGGGTGAATAAATTAGTGCTCTGGTGATCAATCTGCAGTACTTAGAGAGAGCTTTGGAATATTAATGTACATACCACCAGCAAGGGAAAAAAATCTCTTTTATTTTTCCTGGGACATATAAAGCATACTAAATATTTAAACCCAAGGAGACAATGTTTGATTTTGAAAAGTCTGAAGATCATGTTAAAATAATCCTTATAGAAAAAAAATCACTAAAAAGTGATTTAAAAAATAAAATCGTCTTCTCCCTGAATTCTAGATTACAACAGTTTATGAGAAACTTACTTTTGTGATATGAGGCTAATTATTACCATAAATTATTAGAAATATTCATAATAACAATTATTCTATGCAACAATTGTCTTTCAAATAATCATTTCTGATGAATTTTAAGAATTAGAAAGAATATGTTTGCTAAATAAACAGTAGTATAAAAAAGCCTCCATTTTTAGGGATTTCTAAATCTAATCACCCAGAAAAAAAAAGAGCAAAAAATCAGATGTTAAATAAAGACTGCTTCTCCCTCTTTTCACTCAGAACACAGAGAATAAAGAGACACGGTTTCTATTGTAGGAGGTGAGAATGTGAGAGTGGAACCAAGTGAGAGGATGGTAACAGTGGCATTTTTACAGGAACAAAACTGTGCTAATAAGCTAATGAGCTACCACTTAGAGCTAAGAAATTCAGTTTTCTTTCATTCCAACCGAACACATCTCATAAAAATCAGAGGGTTTTCACTCCTGATAGAAAAACCAAGGACTAGTTGAGGATTCATATTGTCCTATTTTACCATTTACAAAAAATAAAAATAAAGATTTGGGAGTTTTAAATTTTCTCCTTCCTTACTCATTTATGTAAAAAAAAACCCCAGCAAACCAAACACAGAGTTTTCGATTTGTGGATATTTCTGAAAACTCATTTTAAAACATGAAGAACGGATTTCCGTAGACTACTCATAGCTAACTAAGATAAATGATGTTTTTCTCAGAGGCTTCCTTAGAGGGAATATCATAACCAAACAATAAGATCTCGTGACAAGAGTAGGACCAAGAATGTGAAATTTCTCCTCTGGTCTCTCAAGGCTCAAACTTTAATATCCGTGTAACTTTGGTCATATGCTGCTAATATGAATCACAGTTTTCCTAAAGAAAACAAGATCAGGACTAAGGCAAACACAATATTCATATCATAGTTATGAGTAAAGAATGCCACAGGGAACGGTGCTCAACTTAGATTTAAAAATGTGAAAATAAATCCCCAAACAAAATCAAAGGGATTTTGCTCAGTTAATACCTCTAAATAAGTAAATATGAAATCCATAAGTATTCTAAACTGGGAAGCAAGAGGCAAATTTTGCAGCTCAATATAATAACAACATTTATGGGCTATCTTCCAGAGAGTTTTTAAAAATGCTACTACATTTCTCAAAAAATGTCCATTAATAGTACAATGTGCTACCCAAAGAGATGTGCTAAATATTTGTTACATGAGAGTGAAATTAAAACATACTACTCTAAAGCTATAAAATAATTCAATCTGTAAATAAAACTGTATCACACAACATTAATTAAAACATTACACACTAATTTTCCTTGGATGTTCATAATTATAGTTATTGTATACATGGTTAAGTCCAGGAATTGTTTTAATTAAATACAGTGTGTCTCCTGGTGTGTCTAAGGCTGATTGACAGTCTATGTATTTAAAAAAAAAAATTGCATCAGTATCATCAGAAAAATTATCTAAATGTGAATAAGAGGCTGGGCTCAGTGGCTCATGCCTGTAATCCTAGCACTCTGGGAGGCCAAGGCAGGGGGGATAGCTTGAGCTCAGAAGTTCCAGACCAGCCTCAGCAAGAGTGAGACCTAGTCTTTAAAAATAGCTGGGCAGTGTGACAGGCACCTGTAGTCCTAGCTACTCAGGAGGCTGAGACACAGGGATCACTTGAACCCAAGAGTTTGAGGTTGCACTCTACTGAGGGTGACAAAGTGAGACTCTGTCTCAAAAAAAGGAAAAAAAAAAATTGTGAGTAACATACACTTCTTTAAAATGAGATTTTTATTTAAATACATTACATTCATTTACAACTATATAAAATTAATTATGTATTTTACCCTACTTATTTACCTTACTACCATCTAGAAAACATTAAAGTATTTTGTAAAAATAGTAAAAAGATAATCTTCAGTGACCACATCTGTTCTCATCTTTGTGTTTAGCTTATATTGACTAATGTAAACTTAATATGACTTGCTAATATTTTTTAAGATTTTTGTTATATTCAGCATATATAAAGATATTTATTTCTTCATATTCCCCACTTTGATGTTCTCTAACTTCATCAAGAACTACATCATTGTTAAAATGATAAAGCATCTCTCCAACAGCAACCTCTTTGACTTTGTAGTAGTATCATTTTCTGCTTTATAGTGCCCAAGTGCCTAAAACACCATTTTCCCACCTCTCTGTCTATTGATCTGTTGAATATTAGATACAGGGACTGCCTTGGAGATCACTTAGTTGACCTATGTCATTTTACAACTGAGGACCTGAAGCACTAAGAAGCTGACTTTTCCAGTTTCCCAAAGTGGGTTTAAGAACCTGATTTGGATTTTGCATTTCCCAGACTTCCTAATACTCAGGAACCTCTCTCTTTATAGAATTTATCTTCCTGATTTTCTAGTGAGCTATTTTTTATTATAGTATGTGAATTATTTTATTTTACCCCCACTATCTGACTCCTAATTATGTGCTCCTGCAGTTCAACTCTTTGACTTACACAAAAATATACTCTAGCCAGATTCGTGTCCATGTTCTATTCCTTTATTTTTTCTCTAGAAACCTAAAGGAGATGCTCAAGAGTAAGAAGAACATGACTATGAGAGATCACTTACTTTTTTCCTATTACCTTTGTCACTCACAATCCTCACCCTAGTGGGCAAATACATTTCTGACCTATGCAGAAAGACATTAGCAACTGTGTATGGTGCTCTGTCTGCAGAGCTGACATCGTATCTTGCTTTCCATTCCATGGTAAGTGCCTCTTTCTTGGCCATGGATGTGTCTCTTCTCACCTGCACACCTGTGACTTCATTTTCACTGCCCTTATTTCTCTAGCAACAGAGACATGTAGGCAAGACTCAGTGTGAACATTTAGTCTCCTTTTTTTCAATTAACCACATCAAGTCCTCTGTTACCTTTATAAATAATTGAAATTCTATGAAATAGCAGTGACCCAAGCTTTCTCTCCTCTACATGGAATAGGTGTATAATTCAAAGTAGGTGAGGGCAAAGCTTTATCAACCTATCAACTGGACATTAGTAAGGGTTAAGGAAATGAAAAATGAAGAGTAGATCCTTGATTGGGATATTGGTGTTAGGCAAAGTCTGGAGTATCTTTATAAACATGATTCATGCAATTCTAGATTTTGTATACTAAGAATATGGATGGAATAACTATTGAATCACTGGTGTTTGGGGGTGTTTTGGTGTTTTGTAGCACCAGAATTTTGTTCCTCATTAAGCAATTTTAGCTGAAGAGCATGCATCAGAACTGTATGAGATGGCAATACAGAGACAACCAAATGATTAAACACATATTTAAGGGATCAAGTCCAGAAACAAATTTACGGTATCTCTCAAGGCTTTAGTTTATCCAAATGGCCTTGAGAGAATGAAGCAACATCCCTCCATGATAAATTAGGCTTTTTAACACATAGGTGAGTCTAAAGGGACAATCGTTGCAATTGCTAAATAAAATGAGTAGGAAAAGAGAGAACTTCCACGGCAATAAAACAAAGATCACAAAAAATATAATTTTGAAGTGAATTTAGTTCTTGTGATATATTCAGTACCCAAGTATGGATTCTGCTTTTTAGATCTGATCCTATGATACTAAGATATCCCAGAACCTAGTACCAAAAG
>NW_003852408.1:18333619-18334833 GCF_000181295.1 Otolemur garnettii
TCTTGTGATATATTCAGTACCCAAGTATGGATTCTGCTTTTTAGATCTGATCCTATGATACTAAGATATCCCAGAACCTAGTACCAAAAGATTTGAATATAGTTATAATTGTTATTAAATCTGATATTCTTACAAGGTCAGATAGCCAATAAAAATTAACAAGATAGAATAAAAATCAAAAAGAAAAAACCACAAAGACCTGTTGATAAAACAGGCACACTAAGTTCTGTGAGGTAACGTTTGACATAGAAAGCAATGAAAAATCCCCATCTGCAAAGCCAGTGAATGTCAATAACACATACAGAAACTTACCCCACTTTCAGAGTTCTCTGTGCAGTGGTTAAACCAAGTCACACAAGCAAGTCAACATACCACCAGGTATAATGAAATAATTTACTTAGCTAAGACAAAAGAATGCATGTGAGTGCTTGGAGGAAGGAAAAGTGCAGTCTGCACTGGGAGGGCTGGAGTGGGTCAGGAAAGCATTATGGAGACTCTGTGCAGTCTGCACTGGGAGGGCTGGAGTGGGTCAGGAAAGCATTATGGAGACTCTGTGCAGTCTGCACTGGGAGGGTGAGAGTGGGAGGGTCAGGAAAGCATTATGGAGACTCTGTGCAGTCTGCACTGGGAGGGTGGGAGTGGGAGGGTCAGGAAAGCATTATGGAGACTCTGTGCAGTCTGCACTGGGAGGGCGGGAGTGGGTCAGGAAAGCATTATGGAGACTGTGCAGTCTGCACTGGGAGGGCGGGAGTGGGTCAGGAAAGCATTATGGAGACTGTGCAGTCTGCACTGAGAGGGCGGGAGTGAGAGGGCGGGAGTGGGAGGGTCAGGAAAGCATTATGGAGACTCTGACACTTACCACCCTGCTTTGTAGAATTCAAAGGGTTTCAAAGAGTGGAAAGGTGGAGCTAAGAGTCAAATGGCAGGCAACAGTTATTTCAAACTACCCTTGCCCTACTCTACATTCTTGCTTACCTCTAGATCCTGCCTTGAAACTGCTATTTGTTATTAAAATTGTAGTACATGACATCTGCCAAGGTGAACAAGTTAGAGATCTCCTTAGTCAGACCTGGAAATGCTACATCACTAAGCCCAATAAATTCTACTTCCTAAAACAAACACTTCAACTCTGCTATCCTCATTTAGTTGAGCTTGAACTGCTACCATAGCCTCTTCCTGCCCACTTCCTGCCCTTCTCATCTAGTCAGCCAGAG
>NW_003852408.1:18334853-18352151 GCF_000181295.1 Otolemur garnettii
CTATCCTCATTTAGTTGAGCTTGAACTGCTACCATAGCCTCTTCCTGCCCACTTCCTGCCCTTCTCATCTAGTCAGCCAGAGTCACATTATAAAATGGAAATCAAGCAATATGATGCTTATGCTTAAAACCCCAGTGTAGGATCTTTCTCTTTAACTTGGAATGAATCAAATTTCCATAATGCAGTCCAGCTGTCTGAGTCTTCTCTTCTTTCCAACATGGTTTCTTACTACTTTCCCCATTGTCCATGATGATAAACTTGGCCTTATTTTTCTCAGTTTCTTATATACATTTGAGCTTCTTTTCACCAAATGACTTTATAAAACTTTATGGGTTTTGGGCATGAAACACTTTATTCTTTGGAGTATTTTTTTGGCTTATTTGTTTTGTTTTTTGAGACAGAGTCATACTTTGTCACCCTTGGTAGAGTACCATGGTGTCATAGCTAACGGCAACCTTAAACTCTTGGCCCTGAGTGATTCACTCGCCTCCACCTCCTGAGTAGACAAGTGCCTGCCAGGACAACTGGCTATTTTAGAGATGGGGTCACACACTTGCTCAGGCTGGTCTGGAACTCCTAAGCTCAAGCAATCTAATGCCTCGGCCTCCAGAGTGCTAGGGTTAGAAGCACGAGCCACCACACCTGGCCCTGCAATCCTTTTTTCACTAACTCCTCACCTGTCTACAGCCTTCTCACTCTTAATACTAAAATCACATTTTATCTGAGCCCCCTAACCCTAGCTAAATTCAAGTTATTACCCCTCTTATTCAATTATGTAGAATATTGTTTTTTTCTTTCATGGCAATGTATACAGCACACATGTCATTTGCACATTTGTTTCACTAATGACTTGGAACCTCACTATAATATATAATTGTCTTTTTCTGGCATCATATATCTAGCATGTAATATCAGAATTTAAAAATATTGGAGTATTGGTGATTTGGGCTGCTGTCACTTAATGGGCACAATGTAGAGGTGTAAAGCACACTTTTTGGGTATGGATATGACCACAAGAGGAACTCTATCTAACAAACTTAAATACAGCCCAGTTGTTTATGCCTCACATTAACCTGAAATTGAAAAAATATATGTCATCATCTACAGTTTTGAGATTTTGTGATGTGGGCCATTCTCACTGGGGTTAGATGATATCTCAGGGTGGTTTTGATTTACATTTCTCTAATAATTAGGGACAATAAGCATTTTTTCACATGTTTGTTAGCCATTCCTCTCTCTTCTTTAGAAAAGGTTCTATTCCTCTCTCTTGACTATTGATATAAGGGATTGTTGGCTTTTTTCATGTTGATTGATTTGAGTTCACTGTAGAGCCTAGTTATCAAACTTTTGTCTGAGTCAAAATATGCAAATATCCTTTCAAATTGTGTAGGTTGTCTATTTGCTTTGGTCGTTGTCTCTTTAGCTGCACAGAAACTTTTCAGTTTAAGTCCCATTTGTTTATTTTTGTTGATGTTGCAATTGCAATTGCAAAGTCTTCTTCATAAAGTCTTTCCCCAAGCCAATATATTCAAGTGTTTTTCCCTTACTTTCTTTGAGAATTTTTATCATTTCATGCCTTAAATTTAGGTCTTTTATCCATCTTGAATCAATTTTTGTGAGTGGAGAAAAGTGTGTGTCCAGTTTCAGTCTTTTACATGTAGATATCTAATTCTCCACAGATGCTGACATGGATGTGGACAGAAGGGACCACTTTTACACTGCCGGTGAGACTTCAAACTAATACAACCTTTTTGAAATGAAGTATGAAGAACTCTCAAAGAACTCAAGCTAGACCTCCCATTTAATCCCACAAGCCCATTACTGGGCATCTACGCAGAAGAAAAAAAATCATTTTACCATAAGAACACTTGCACTAGACTGTTTATTGAAACTCAATTTACAATCACCAAAATGGAAACAGTTTAAATGCCCACCAATCAAGGAATGGATTAAACAGCTGTGGTATATGTATAGCATAGAACACTATTCAACCATTAAATAGGATGGAGACTTTACATCTTTTGTATTAACCTGGATGGAAGTAGAACACATTATTTTTAGTAAAGCATCAGAAGAATGGAGAAGCAAGAATCCTATGTAGTCAATTCTGATTTGAGGATAATTATTGACCTATCATGTTTCCCTGAAAATAAGACCTGCCCAAAACATAAGCCCTAGCAGGATTTCTATGCATTTGTTAAATATGAGCCCTACCCGGATAATAAGACCTAGTAATATGCAGATATGCTGCATAGCCACACCATGCATTTCAGTGCGGAGCAGTAAGGAAGACTGGAATACCTTTTATCTGCCACAGCTCCTTTCTCCAAGCTTTGCACTTGCGCAGGTGTGCTTGTGGTAACCACAGTCGCAGGCATCCTATTGCACACATGCAAACAGCTAGGGGAAAGGAGATCATGCATCACTAGTGCCAGCCCCACCAACAAGGTTAGCTCCCCCTGTCAGATTCCAGAAGAAGATGACTTAACTGTATTTGAATAAATGTAGATTGCTGTATTATACTTACTAAAAATAAGACATCTCCTGAAAATAAGCCCTAGTGTGTCTTCTTGAGAAAAAATAAATATAAGACAGTGTCTTATTTTTGGGGAAACACAGTAGTACATGGTGGGGGGTGGGAGAAGGAAAGAGCAGAGAGAGAGAAGGAGGGAGGAGTATGGGAGGGTCACAATGTGTGACACATCTTTTGGGGGTAGGACACAATTATAAGAGAGACGTTACCTAACAAATGCAATCAACGTAACCAGGTTCTTCATACCTTCAATGACTCCCCAACAATGAATCAATATATATATTATTTATGTATAGAATAAATAAATTAATAAACACATGTTGAACAGTGAAATATCTATGATAATCTTATTAATTTGATTCTCCTTCCTGGAGAATCAAAGTCTTCTTAGAGACCCAATTTTAGAAAAATAGTCTGAAGGGTCCCAGGAGTGCCTGCAATCAGATACCAAAGACACATAACTGGGCTCCTCATTCTCCACTGTCAAAAAAATGCCCTGTCCCATCAAATGACTAATGGAAACTACTACCCAGGAGGCAAGTAGATTATTTTTAAAAATAGGAGTTGAAAGAATTTGTACATTTAGTAGTATATACTTTCTCAGAGAATACCTAGATATTATTCAGCAATGGTTTTATGGGGAACTCAGTCACACAGGGCCTCATACTCTTAAGAGCCTCACATTTGGGGTTTAACATCTATTCTTGCCATCTCTAACTTCATAAGAATGTTATCTTTAGATGTGTATTCTGTAAGTGAAGTGCCAATGGGGCAACAGAGCATGTGTCGGAAGCTTGCCTCCCAACACCTCCTCTGAATGGATTCTTGCTACCCATTCTCCAGAGCTGCAGGCCTGGCCCCCATGCTCCTTGCTTTTGCCAGCAACCAGTGCTGTCTTCTGCACCGTTAAGAATATTTTCCTTCTCTTATTGAAATATTTAAAGTCATGATGATATTGTTTCCGTGTCTTTTTATTTTATCACATTCCAAGTTTAGTACAAGTTTTAGTCAAATCTTTGAAAGTTCTTAATATTAAAGTAACAAAGCTCAAAGCAATTAACAGAAGGCTCACAAACACCAAGTTAGTTATAGCCTACTGTTACTGCCAACTCTTTTAATTTGGTAGAAAGCAGTATTGACACATGTCCAGATGAACTTAATTATGCCAGTAAATGTTGATCTTACTTCAGTCTTGTAAATTTTTCCCTTTAAAATGTAGCGTGAAATTTTTTTGCCCTGTTTTTTTTTTTTTTTTGGTGATTTCTCTGTATTAAATGGTTTAATTTCAGTAAAGTATATTCCAAACATAGTAAAGAACTGCTGGCAAGTGTTCCTAAGGTCAGAAAATTATAAAGTACCTTATAGAGAAAATATGTATGTTAGATAAGCTTCATTTGGGCATGAGTTATACTGATGGTGGCCATGAGTTCAATGTTAATGGTTCAGTGATATATATTAAATAAAGTATTTTTAAAAAGGAACACACATAAAGCATGGTTATATGTTGATGAAAATATTGTGACCAGAGGCCTTCAGGAATATCACCCTTTGTTTCTCTTAGGAGTAATGGTTCAGCATTCACTCACTTTATAGACCATAACTACCCCAGTACTGGAACTTTACTGTCTGGATATTCTTATACCAATTAACAGAAAAAAAGACATATTACAAAAGGCTAATTTCTTCATTTATATTTATGTATTTATTTATAATAAATTATTATTAATAAAAATAATTTGTTAAAAAATTAAATAAATTATTATTTATTTCTATTTATACTATTTATTTATAATAAAATCTTTATAATTTATTTATCTTTATTTATACTATTCTAAGTATAGTAATTTTATGAAAGTCAGATTACTTTTGATCTGGAAGAGATTTTAGACATCAGCACATTTAACTCTCAGTTGATAGGTAATTAAATAGGAGCAGAGAGGTTAAATGTTTCTTCCAAAGCCACAAAACATAGGAGTGTAAGAGGAAAGCACCAGAATTCAATTCAATATTTATTCACTCACATTTCATTGTTGTTTGAATTATACCTTGATACCATATATAAAAATTGAAGCATTTATTAGGAAATATTAAAAATTCAGCCTAATGAAGAAAAATAGTAAAAATATATTGTATGTGAAGTTACCATTACTTATCCAGATTTTTATCGATTTCTTTACACTTTTTTCTGAACACGTTGATCTATCTCGCCCCTACCTTTTCCCTATATTTTCTATAAATCTTACAAGGGGGTATCTAATAAGTTAAAAATAATTCTATTAATTGACAAGCAGTGATGGGAAAACTTATTGCTGAGAGTTTCACAAAATCTTATAGGGTGGAAAATCAGTCTCTTACATTGAAATAATGATCAGAATTAGGAATTGTACTCTAAGAGATAAAATTCTACTCACCACACTCAAAATATAAACGATTTACCTACATCACTGCTCTACAATTTCTGTACAATGGTCTGGCCCCAGAGGACACATTGGGAATCAGAGTTGGAAATGCCAGCTCTCTGCCATCAGAGGGAGCTAAAGAGCATTTTTATTTACTGTAGAAGACTGACCTGGTGGGAGAGGTAATTAATTCATGTAGGCACTTCTGCTTTTGAATAAAACCACAAATCTGATGGCCTTTTTTTTTCTTTGCCCACTGTGCAAACAAAATAAACATGGCACAAATGAACATGTGTGGACACAAACAGAAAGGCCAGCTTCTGTGACGATAATTGAGTCAATGACTCAGTACAAATCTATCCAATGAGTGATTCCAGTCATACTAAAAACAGCATACATCAAAAACTAATATGTGTATATAATAGTAGGATGTGCTTTTGAAACTGCATTTTCTTAAAGATAATCATTTTAGTCAATGGTAGCATAGTAGGAATGTGAAGAAAATTTACAATCCCCAAGATATATATTTTATCTTCAATGAAGACTACTAGCTATTAGAAATAAAGGATTACACAGAAAAAAAAAAAAAGTCTGCCATATAACCAAACTTAATTTCTAAACTACAAGAAATAGTTCATAGAAATGACAAAAAAATTCTACAGGAGTCTCCAAATAGTTGCTTGTATGTTTTTTAATATGAAGCAATTTCTTTTTCACTTATAAAACTAGAACTTGGCTCTGATGCATTTAAGATCTACTTGCTTTTCTTATATATGATGAGGATTGGATACATTTCAATTTTAATCATTAAGTTATTTTATTATGAAACATCTGATGGGATTTAATGAACCAAAAGGAGCCAACAAGGAATTTGTTCAAGTATAGATTTTGAGGTAAGGCTCATCCCCAAACTGAATACACCTATCTGACCAGCCCCAGGACCAAAGGAAAACAGTATTTCCACCGTCCTAGCAGCCTGCCTTTCAGTTAGTAGCTCAGTAATGGTAATCGTGATCCATCCCCACCTCCAAGAGCACAGGATGTCATACCACTTCAACCTGTCATTTAGTTAGACACTTGTAAAGCAAGTTTTCATCCAATGTTAACAAGGTAAAGCAGCACAGCATTTTGAAGGCAAATATTCTGCCTCAGAAGCTACAGTTTTGTTTTGTTTTTAGACATGTATCACCTAAGGTTTGGGGCCCAAGGTTTCAGGACACATCATTTTATTTTTCTTGTTCCTTCTGGTACCTAGCTCAGTTTTTTCTTTTTAATAGAGTTTTATTTCTTAGATTAGTTTTACATTCACAGAAAAATTGAGCAGGAGGTATAAAGATTTCCTACATGTCTCCACCCTTAGGCATGTACAGCCTCCCCTACTACCAAGATCCCTCAGTAGATGAATACATCTACTATAATTGATGGACCTACATCAACACATCGTTATCACCCCAAATTACACACACTGATGGGAGGGTTGCCTTCTGCTGCTGTGCATTCTGTGGGTTTGGACAAGCATATGATGACATGTATCCACCATCATAGTACCATACGGAGCACTTTCAATGCTTTTAAAAATACATATCAAAATGTAATGCTTATTGTGTATTTTTAATAACTCAACATAATTATTATAACTATAAAATATTTCACTATGCTCCTCAGCTTCAAGGTATCCTTATTTATTTGTTCTTTAAATTTCCCATAAGTGCTATAATTTTCAAAATTTTCAAACTAATTTTCATATTGTTCATTTTCCCCTTTATTGATACTTAATATAATAACTATAGTGGTACCATTTACAATTTTAAAAATATTCCTGTATTTAAAGCCTTCTCTGTCATTACATTACAATTTCTACTTTGCTAGCCCTAGAAAAGAAGATTCTCAAGGGTCTATTAAAATTGCAGGTTACCAGAAAGATTTTCTTGAAAATTATTATTTAATGAGTTTTGAAACAGAACATGTTATTTAGAATTCTTTATATTGACATACTGAGTTTCAGTTGTGTTCTCAGTAATTTATGATATAGACTAGTGATATTTGTGTAAGTGAATATATGGTTTAAAGCAATCTTATGGGTTTATATTACTAAAGATATTGATTTAGTATTAATTATCACAGAGATAAGCAAAAAATACAGCAAACTTTCAAATTTAAATCATAAACTTTTAGTCATCTACCTTGGAGTCTACAAATTAATTTCTATATTTACAAAATGGAAAATTTTATTTTCATCAAATACTATTTCAAATTATCTTTAAACAGTTGTATTAAAAATAAATATTATAAAAATGAGTTCAACTACAACTTGAACTTTACCTTAGAAATACAAACAATGTAACCTAATCATTTGTACCCTCATATTAATCTAAAATTTTTTTAAAAAGTAAGATTTACTTAAGTATGGCTTTAGCATTTCTTAAGAACCAAATATATCTTCAATTATTGTATGGAAAAGAAATGGTAACTTTGAACTCTATGTTTTATACATAAACAATGCGATTTATATGACAGAAATTAATCAGCAGTGATGAATGTTTATATTTCCAAAGAAAGAAAAAAAAATTCAGTGATAAGTAATTTGAAGTATTGGGTCTATTTTTTAAATACAAAGTTCCCATCCAATTTTGAAAAATTGTGAGAGGTGGATACATCTTAGTATTTGCAACTTTGAGCATTATTCTCTTCTCAAAGGTAGGTTTTTCATTAGTGAATAGAAATTATAAAACACCAAGGCTTTGCTTAAGGCTTAAAAGCATAGAAAAGGCATCAACTTTAGATATTTCAACAAATTATCTCAATTGAATTATATCTCCAAAGGTAGTTGCTATTTGTAAGTGGAGAGAAAAGGTGGGGAGAGAAATGCAAACGTGAGCTCTGGAGCTTAGCGTGAAACAGAAGAATTACTCAAGTCATGATGTTTAATATTTCAAAGGGCACATAACAAGCATTTGCCCCACACCTTGATGATAATCAGACCATTTATGAGACTATGGAAGAAAGAAGTTTATCCATAATTTTGCCTGTTAGGATAAGAAAGAATATTTATGTCAATATTTCAAAATATCTTCAGTCAAAGGCAGAAAGTGTCCAAGATTTGCTTAGAATACATAGTTTACATATGAAGCTAATCAGAAGTGCAGAACGGCAGGTATAACTCCTGTCCTTACCCCAGAGCAGTAAAAAAGACCTTAACCCCATGGTGGCATTAAAATTTCTTTAAAGATAGAAAGAAAAAACTATAGATGGGGAGTGAATATGTGTAACTGACATGTCAGACAAAAGACTTTTATCTAGAATATGTAAAGAACCCTAAAAATTCAACAGTAAAATACTCCATTTCAGAAGGACACAAATGACATTAACAGACAAATGACAGGTGTCCGATATCATTTGCTATTGGGAAATGCAAATCACAACCATGATGAAATTTTACTACCGATTACAACAGATAAAATCCTAAAAACATAAAAGATATGAAATGCTGGTGAGGAATCAAACACCCTGAATTTCTCACACATTGCTGGTTAAAATGTAAAGTGGCACAGTAATTCTGGAAAATGCATAGGACTAAACTTACGGGTGTGTTTGTGCATACGTATATTGTAGATGTTCAACAGATGTTTAGCACTTATTTTAGGATCACTCGATCCATGAGACAAAAATGAAACTTGTGAAAATTACCAGTGAATAATTATTGATGAACATTCATGGGAAAAAAAGGAGAAAAATTTAAAAAATAAGACAAAAAAACTTAACTCCTCCCCCAATATATTCCATAAAAGGAAAACAGAACTTAACATGTGCTGAGCACTATTCTAAACACTGTACACATATCAACTAATTTAATTCTAGAACAGTTCTATTTTACACAGGAAAAATCCTAGGCAAAGAGTAATTAAGTAAGATATATATATATATATATATCACACACACACACATATATATATATATGCCCACTGCTAATAAATGGTAACTGTCACTTTCAATTTTAGGTTGTGTCAAGACCCTATGCTCTTAATTACTACAAAATATGGTGCTAATTAAATAGAGAGGGCAAAATAGTTAAACTGAGTTGCTTTGGAATGTCAAAGACCAAAAGCATATTGTATGCATAAAACTAAGTAGAAAAAAATCTGGGGTATTACTGCCATTAGGGATGTTGAAATTTCTCAAACCCATATAAAATTATATATAATTTGTTCCTTATGTTTTCACATGATGAAATTTATAAGAAATAGATCTTGATAAAAGTTAGGTCAACTTTTAAAACAGAACTTAGAAATATTAATTAATTGTATACAGACAGGACAAGGACAGTATAAAAACAACCTGCGGTGGCTTAGTAATGTGGGGACTGGCCTTTGTTAAATTATATTTCCTGGTATTCCCTTCCCTATATGGAGCAGGTTAGGGTCTGCCACAGAGGAGACACTCTGTGCGCAATTTAGAGGGAAGAGGCAAAACAGCAGTCACATTGTTCCTTAAGCTTGCAAGGATATTGGGACAGAGTCAAAAGATGCTTTTATTGCTAACGTATGTTGTCACACATCTGCCTGCTTAACAGATTATCACAGGGCAATGGTGAAGCCTGCAACTTGCCTACTTTCCTCTGAGCTTCCTACAGCTTGTCAAATACTTGGAACAGGCTTGCAATTACTTTCAAGTATCAGTTTCTCCTGTGGGACACCCATCTCATGAAGGGCCAAGGAGAACTGATGTGTGCTCCAGTCTGTACCTGTTGGCTGCAGCTCATGTTTGTGGCTTTTAGTTTGGCTTTGCTTTCCCCCAGTTTACATGCTTCTTTTTCTTCCTGCTTGCCTGCCCTAGAGTATTTCAGCTCCAGTACTAGAAAAAAAAATCAATATTATTTACAGAGACTGTTCTAACTCGCTCCCATAATCGTATATGTTCAAATCCTGTAACAAGGAGAGAGAGAAATGCTCCTGGTGATTCTACTTCTAATTGATACAGTATCATATAGTTAGCAAAATTAATTAATTTCAGGGCTTTAAATTCCCTGCTGAAGTCTGCATAAGAACCCAGTATGTTCCATGACTGCCCTAAAAAAATCGTATCTCCTGTAAACCTTCTGTCTGAAAGATCTGAAATAAGTATCAAATTTAATCACGGTGGTTGAATTGCAATACAAATGAATTCTCTAACTCACAGGATCATATTCCTTAAAGTTGATGCATTAATTGGAAAGAACTGGAACTCTGAAAATTAGGATGGGGCATACAGGAAAACTTAGATGAAATGTGAACTTTGAATTCCTAAAATCTGATAAGCCTTCTTTGCCAATAGAGGCATGCCTTCCTCCCTGCCTGAGAAAGCCAGATGTCCCTTGCCTGAAGAACCTGTAACAGCCACCCTGGAGGTGGTTGCCTTGTAAGCAACTGTTGAGAAAATGCAATGGAATGGAAAGGGGTAGATGGAAATACTTGCTACAGCACATGCTGATTGCAGAAATGGACTATAATACTTGAGGTTTTCACTCTTATTTTTATATGAATGGGGAAAAAAGAAACAGTATTTGTTATGTGTACACGTGTCTGTAAACACACACACAAATATACATGCACCCATGTAATAATATAATTCCTCTTCCTTTCTAGTCCTCTATCACCAGACACAAAATGCACTAATAGTTAGCAATGTATATTTCATGATTTAACTTATACGCTATCAAAAAAAGAGTGTGAATCAGCTAGAAGAAGGAAAGTTTTTTCTTGAAATGGGACTTTGTTTCATGTTTGAAGGAAGACCAAGTCATTGTTCAGTTTTAAAGCAGAATTAGTTATGTCATGTATTCACATAATACAGGAGCATGAATTAATTTACTTATAGGTTAAGTATTGTTTAAAAAGATGTATGAAGCTTTCAGGTTCAAACTGCACAAGCTACTGTGGCTTTTATAATGTATGAACTGGACCAGAGTGAACTATGATTCCCAGAATTCCCTTCTCTGTATATTTCCAATTAGGGTAGGCCACAAGGGATACTTGTTTCAGATAGGTTTTGAGGGCAGCAGTGAAGAGGCAGCCATATTAATTTTTACTCTCAGAATGCTGGGGCAGGGATGCTAGGAGTTTCACAGGTCACACATGTGGCCATCAGTCTGCATGCTGACCTCTCTGGCAGGGACAGCAGTCAGTCCTGCAGTAGCTTCGCCCTCTCTTACATCTCCCAATTCTGGGTCAGGAGAGTGTTCAGAGGGTACTGGCTTCTTCTGCAGGACATCCATGTCATCACGAGGAATTGATAAGTGACACATATGCCGTCCATCTTTGTGCTCTATGGGTTCCATCTTTTCATTGCCCTCTCTCACTTCATATACATATTCTGTTCCTGTTTGTCCTGAAAACGTCAAGTCCTAGCATTGGATACAAAGAGGGTTAATATAATCAGTACGTCGAATAGTTTGGGCAAATCTCTGTTAGAAATCTTTTGTTCCGAGTCAAGTGCTGTGCCTCACACTTGTGATCTCAGAAACTCTGGAGAACTTTTTTTTTTTTTTTTTTTGAGACAGAGTCTCACACTGTTGACCTCAGTAGAGTGCCATGGTGTCGTAGCTCATAGAGACCTCAAACTCTTGGGCTTAAGCAATTCTCTTGCTTCAGCCTCTCAAGTAGCTGGGACTAGAGGCACCCACCACCACATCTGGCTATTTTTTGGTTGCAGTTGTCATTGTTGTTTAGCAGGCCCTGGTAGAGTTCGAACCCACCAGCCTCACTGTATGTGGCTGGCACCCTAACCACTGAGCTACGGGCACCAAGCCAACTCTGGAGAATCTTAAGAATCACCTACGACAAGAAGTGAAACAACAGTCTGGGCAACATAGCAAGTTGTGATACCTTTAAAAAAAAATTAGCAGAGTATATGGATCCCTCAAGCCCAGAAATTCCAGGCTGTAGTCAACCATGATCACACCACTGTACCCAGCCTGTCCCTAAAAAAAATGAAAAATGAAAAATGAATAAATAAAACCTTTATTCTGTTATATTTCAGGGATTTATTGATATTTTACAATTATCCACATACAATTTCAAGAAACTAAAGCAGTTTAAGTTTATTTTTACTAGACATGTAATAATTGAAAATGAAAACTGCTCTTCTTTGCCTTCAGAACAGAATATAGGAAACATTTAGAAATTCTTTTTCTCCCTTGTTATAAAAGGATTGGTATAGACGGACAACAACTGAAGTCATGCCAGTCTCTGGGCCCTTTTATATGAATGCATTCTGATGCTCAGTCCTGAATAGTTGGAGGAATCTCTTCTCATAGTTTTAGATAACTAAACAATGTAACCTAAATATTGTACCCTCATATTAATTTGAATAAAGTTAAAAAAATACATAAAAGAAAAAAGTTCACCTCCACTACTGCAACCACTGGGACAGAATGATAGAATAGTCATCACCCACCTAGGTCCTCACAGTGTAACCTTTCTCCAGACACAGACCTATCTTCCCACTCTCACTCTCCTCCCTCCACAACATTATCTGTGGATGATCATACAAGAACTACTATTTTTTCCAGCTCTATCCCCTCCAATCAGTCCTGTAAGCTAGTAAGTCAGGTGTCTAAAACTCATTATTCAAAATGTCACTTTTTATAGTTAAAATCATTTTAACTATATCTTAGTTTTGCCTGATGGGAAGTCATTATTTCTTCCTCATATGAAAACAAAGCAATTCCATAGTCAATAAGAAAGCAATGAACATTTTACAAAAAGACAGAAACATGAAAACAGATCATTTAATATGCCATGTATGCCTAACAACAAATACACGTACCAGTCGTCTTCCATTGTTCATTTACGGTGTTTTTTCAAACTAAATATATTTTGGTCACCTGCTCCTCCCACATGGTTACGGCAGGGTCTGCCAACCACATTCTCTTATTATGGCCACAGGACTAGGCAACTAATCTAAACAATGGGAACCAGGGTACCCAAACTCATTAGGAAACAATGTTTTCTAAGTAAGAAGATTAAACTACTTCCTTTGTTTTTTTCAAGTAGTCAAACTACTTCCTTTAGTTTTTCAAGATACTACATATAATATTATTTTCTGCTGGCAATTTGTGGGTTCATGAGCCTGTAAGGTCTGCAGCCAAGCTTCATAAGTTAGATAAAATGAAAAGATAAAGAGAAAAAGGAAACAAGACACCTAATGAACACACCTTAGTAAAAGAGTGTGAGTGTGTTTGCGCGTGTGCACATGAATCTTCTTTTCCCTTTCACTATGCTATTTTAGTCTGGGTTCTACAATTCATTTATAGAAAAGTGAGTGAATTCATTACATTACTGAAGCTGCAGGTGGTCTACAGCTTAATCAAGGTGTTAATTGGCTGGCACTAAGTGTGGTTTGAGGTTAGTGTGGCAGATGGAACCCAATGAATATAGAGTTTTGTTATACAAACTATAGATGTACTTAAGCTTTCTACATCTGTGCTGCATTTTTTTCAAATAGACATAGGTGATAAAACACCTGCTACTTAATTAACACCCTTTGTAGTCAATCTCAAAGTTAGATGATTCTAAAACCTGCTCTGCCAGTAGTAAATGTTAAAACTTTGCTTGCTATTCCTGGAGCTTACTCTTTTCCTTATTGTACAATATAAAACTTAAGAAACATTCAGGTCTTGCAAATGAAGGAAAGGAAAGATTATTAATAAATGAACTAATTAATAGATAGATACATGAAATAGAAAATTAATGTAATTTTGAGTTGATAATGATGACGAGGAAAAGTGTGGCTGAATTAAAAGAAGCTTTGCAGAGAGCAGACACTTCTGGGGAAATGGCAAGTTTCAAACATACTGGCTCCCCTGAACTCTCAAGGCTGACACATCTGCCTCCTATGAGTCAAGAATCTTCTATGGCCAGAACAGAAGCAACTAAGCCTGTAGGTCTCTTTTGGTTCTGAAGAGCATAAATAGGGCATGATTTGTCCTTTTCCGAGAAGGCAGTGCCTGGGGCCCGGTAATAGAGAGACCCATGGTTTAGATGAGGCTGAGTCAGGTCCTGGCCAGAGCTAGGCCTAGAGAGATCCTCACATTTAGAAAAAGGGCACCATATGCTCAGAGTGTCTTGTCTGGATGGCCTCGGAAGCTTGAAGAGAAGCTTCAAGGTTCTCTCTGTGACTAACACTGGAGAGGACAAACACACTGGTAAGCAGAGACAGGTTCCTTCTGACTCTTCAGCAAGAAGATCCCAATCTGCCTGTTGGTAAAAACCCAAGGGAGCAGGGCAAATACACCGTCCACTCCTACATGGATCACTACCGTGTGAGGGATGCCAGCAGTGGGACCTGAGTCCTAAAAGGTGGATGGAGAAAATAATAGCATATTCCTAGCAAAGGCCCAATACAAAGAAGAAAGAAGTAGATGACTGAGGGCCCCTGAAAGAATAACTTTTGGAGTAGACAAGTGGCAACTTTTTATTGCCAACCTTGGTGTGTAGAATTTGTTCAATTATAAGCCTGGTAACGTTATATTGCTATAACTTGTCTATGCATGACTCTCCATTTTTATTTATTTATTCTTTTTAAGTAGTGTAATAAGCAATTTAAATATCTCCACACAACACAAAGAATGGGCTATCCCCAATCATTCGTATCTATATACATTAGTGTTCCTCTTCCCACACCTTCTGTTTCCGCCCTTATGAGAACAACCCTTTTGAAGCCTATATTTATTCTTCCACTTCTGTCCTTTTCATATAGCTGTGACTCATCTATATTTCTTTATTTAATATTCTATTTTATTTTATAGTCAATTGATCTTTTTTTTATTAAGTCATATATACATAGATCATGAATACATTGATGCCTTTATGGGATTCAATGTGTTGTGTTATCTGTACAAACTGGTGTGCTTACATCCTACTAATTAACAAAGCTTTCACCTCATTTACATAATCACAGTGTTAAGACATTTGTGTTCTATACTTGATAGATTTGACTTGTAGCCTTGCAATATGCTTCACAGGTGTGGTCCCACCATTAACCCTCCCTCTATCGAACCATCCCCTCCCTCCCCTTCCCTCCTTCATCCTGGGCTATAGATGTGATTCATCTTTCATATGAAAGTGTGAGTGATTATAAATTGGTTTCATAGTAGTACTGAGTACATTGGATTTTTTTTTCCATTCCTGAGATACTTTACTAAGAAGAATATGTTCCAGCTAAATGTATTGTAAACATAAAAGAGGTAAAGTCTCCATCTTTTTTAATGCTACATAGTATTCCATGGCATACATATACCATAATTTATTAATCCATTCATGTGTCGATGGGCACTTGGGCTTCTTCCATGACTTGGCAATTATGAATTGAGCTGCAATGAACAATCTGGTGCAAATATCTTTGTTGCCAAGTGATTTTTGGTCTTTTGGATATACTGCTAGTAGAGGAATTGCAGGGTCAAATGGCAGGTCTACGTTTAGATCCCTGAAGTTTCTCCAGACTTTTTTCCAAAAGGAAAATATTAGCTTGCATTCCCACCAGCAGTGCAGAAGTGTTCCCTTTTCTCCACATCCACACCAACATCTATAGTTTTGGAATTTTGTGATGTGGACTACTCATACTGGAGTTCGATGATATCTCAAAGTGGTTTTGGTTTGCATTTCTCTGATGATTAAAGATGATGAGCATTTTTTCATGTGTCTATAGATCATGTGCCTGTCTTCTTCAGAGAAGCTTCTGTTCATGTCTCTTGCCCACAATGAAATGGGATCACTTGTTCTTTTCTATGAATAAATTTGAGTTCTCTGTGGATTCTGGTTATTAGACCTTTGTCAGAAATACAACCTGCAAAAATCCTCTCTCATTCTGAGATCTGTCTACTTGCTTTTCTTACTGTGTTATTGGCAGTGAAGAAGCTTTTTAGTTTGATCAGATCTCAGTAATGTATATTTGGTATTGCTTCAATTGCCCCAGGGGATCTCCCCAGCTAATTTTTTCAAGTGTTTCCCCTGAATTCTCTCAAAGAATTTTTAGTTTTGTGTCTTAAGTTTAAGTCCTTTAACTTTTAAGTGAGACTCAATTTTTTTTAGAGGAGAAAGGTATGGGTCTAGTTTCAGTCTTCTACTAGTCCCAGGCAATTCACCCAGCACCATTTGTTAAATAGGGAATCTTTCCTCCAATTTATATTTTTGATAGGCTTATCAAAGATCAAATGATGATAAGTGTCTGGGTTCATCTCTTGGTTCTCAATTCTGTTCCATACATCTACCTCTCTATTTTTGGGCCAGTACCATGCTGTTTTGATCACTATAGGTTTATAGTATAGTCTGAAGTCTGCAAGATTCCTCCTGATTTGTTTTTATTTCTGAGTAACATCTTGGCTATTTGAGGTTTTTTCTGTTTCCATATGAAATGAAGTACTAATTTTTCCAGATCTTTAAAGCATGACAGGGTTGCTTTAATAGGGATTGCAATTGCATTAAATCTGTAGATTGCTTTGGGTAGTATGGACATTTTAACAGTGCTGATTCTTCCCAGCCATGAGCATGGTATATTTTTCCATCTGTTAACATCTTCAGCTATTTCTTTTCTCAGAGTTTCATAATTCTCTTTATAGAGATCTTTCACGTCCTTTGTTAGGTACACTCCCAAATATTTCATCTTCTTTGGAACTATTGTAAAGTGAATAGAGTCCTTGATTGTTTTTTCACCTTGACTATTGTTGGTATATATAAAGGCTAAGGATTTGTGAGTATTGATTTTGTATCCTGAGACGCTGCTGTATTCCTTGATCCCTTCTAGGAGTTTTGTAGTTGAGTCCCTGTGGTGTTCCAGATATACAATCATATCATCTGTGAAGAGTGACAGTTTGATCTCCTCTGATCCTATTTGGATACCCTTGATCACCTTTTCTTGCCTGATTGAGATAGCTAAGACCTCCATTATAATGTTAAAAAGCAGTGGGAACAATGGGCAACCTTACCTGGTTCCTGATCCGAGTGGAAATGATTTCACTTTTACTCCATTCAATATGATATTGGTTGGTGGGTTTGCTGTATATGGCCTCTATCAGTTTAAGAAATGTTCCTTCTATATCTATTTTCTTAAGTGTTCTGATCAAGAAAGGATGCTGGATATTATCAATAGCTTTTTCTGCATCAATTGAGAGAATCGTATGGTCTTTGTTTTTTATTTTGTTTATGTGATGTATTCTATTTATAGATTTGCATATATTGAACCATCCTTGAGACCCTCAGATAAAATCCACTTGGTTGTGGTCTATAATTTGATATGTTGCTGGATTCTGTTTGCTAGGATCTTATTGAATATTTTTGCATCAATATTCATTGAGATATTGGTCTATAATTTTCTTTTCTTGTTGGGTCTTTT
>NW_003852408.1:18352296-18376294 GCF_000181295.1 Otolemur garnettii
GGGAGATTTCTTATAGTTGATGCTATTTCAGAACTTGATATAGGCTTGTTCAACATTTCCACTTCTTCCTGGCTAAATCTAGGAAGGTGGTGTGCTTCCACGTATTGATCTATTTCCTTCAGATTTTCTTGTTTCTGAGAATAGAGTTTTTGTAATATTCATTAAGGATTTTTTGAATTTCTGAGGAGTCTGTGGTTATCTTGTCTCTATCATTTCATCAATTTCATTGGTGAAATTAGATGTTTTACTCTTTTTTTCCTGGTTAGGTTACCCAAAGGTTTATCTATTTTATTGATCTTTTAAAAAAAACAACTTTTTGACTCATTGAGCTGTTGGATAATTTTTTCATTTTCAATTTCATTTAATTCTGCTCTAATGTTAGTTATTTCTTTATTTCTGCTGGGTTTGGGGTTGGAATGTTCTTTCTTTTCCAGTTGCTTGAGATGTCCCATTAAGTTGTTGATTTCCTCTTTTTCCATTCTTCTGAGGAAGGCTTGCAATGCTATCAATTTCCCTCTTAGGACTGCCTTTGTGGTATCCCAGAGGTTCTGGTAGTTTGTGTCTTCATTATCGTTTTGTTCCAAAAATCTGGTAATTTTCTTCTTAATCTTATCTATGACCCAGCTATCATTCAGCATGAGGTTATTTAGTTCCCATGATTCTGTATGAGTAGACAGATGCCTATTGTTACTGAGTTAAACTTTTATTCCTCATCCATATTTCTTTATAAAAATCTATTTTCATTCTAATTATTTTATGTTTAAATTTCTAAGGATTTATGTTTACATGTCTAAGAGTCATCCCTAGTATTAAATGTCATTATAGTTTATTAATTTTATAGTTTTGTAACAGCCTGGGATATGGTATTCAACCACACTACTATTGTAGAAGCATCTGATTTGCTTCCATGTATTTGCTACTGTGACAAAAGTTGCTATGAATATCCTTGCTGAGAGTCTCCAGTGTACACAGATAGATCTCCTCCTAGATCTATAGCCAGAATTAGTTCATCATATGGTATGAAAAATTATACACAATGATATCAAACTGCTTTCCAAAAATTTGTACTAACTTATATTTACAGAAACAATGTGTAAAGGACTCAGAGGGTTCATATCCTCATAAACATTTATTATAATGAGCCTTTAAATTTATTTTTCCAATCAAATGAAGAAAAATACAACCTCTTACGGTATATGAAGATCTTTATCATTACTTGATTCTAATATACCTCTTTATATGTTTACTGGCAATACATATTTCCTCTTCTGTAAAGTGTTATTAATGATTTATGATTATGTATGTTTTAATAATGAATTTCCATTGTTTTCTATATGTCTAAAGACTAGGGTTTATTTATATTAGCGGTTCTCAACCTGTGAGTAGTGACTCCTTTGTAACAATGAAAATACATCATGGCATTAGGAATGTTGAGAACCACTGATTTATATATCCTTGATACTTACTACTTTATTGTTTGTAAATAATAAAAATATCTTTTCCCAATCTGTAACTTATCTTTTAATTTCTTTAAGGTATCTTTTATACATAAACATAATCACATTTATGAAACTCTTGTAGTGTTTTATGCTTTATTTAAGAAATTGTACCTTTCTTAACATATTCACCTTTAAAACTCCTAACATTTTGCTATAGACATTTTATTCCTCAGACCTTGTGGAGTTGGTCTATGTATATGAAGTGAGAAGAGGACAAATTTCCTATTTTTGTTGTCATTGTTCATAGACACTTTGAGACAGAAGTTTCACAGAAAAGAGAAGTATTTATGGAACAACAACAACAACCTCAAACAGAAGCAAGAAGGTTCTGAAAGTGAAGTTAAGGATAGTCATGGTAAAGGATCATCTTAGCAGTCTGGCTTATTACATGAACATCTGAAAGCATAAAGCAACCATACTAAGCAATGGACATCATATGTGAAAAAATAAGAGGCTCACGAGTTAAACACAAAATAATTGGATTTTTAGAAAAATAGTTGTAGAAAAGACAATAATTAAACAATGTCACTTAAAAATAATGTACTCACTAGATTGAAAGGTTCAGCAATGAAGGTATAAATAATGAGAAATAAATAACACTAGGCATATTCTTGTCAAATTCCTGAACTCCAAGAATTTTAAACCAATATTCAAGAAAAATCTCACAGGCTTCCAGCAGAATGGATGAAGCAAGAAAAAGAATCTAACAAAATATTAACTACCAAAAAAACAATACTCATGTTAATAGATTCATTCCTCATATAAACATTATAAAACTAGGAATAGGCAAAAATATCTTTAAAATATGATAAATGCTATTTACCATAATCAAAATGTCTAAAGTAAAATAAAAATAACAACATAATTAAAATATCTTACACAAAAATAAAATTATTTAATTAAAACCAGAAATTTTATAATTATAGTCATTATCATTAATATTTAACGTTTTGAACAAATGCAGTAAGAAAATTAAATGATCAATATAAAAATATTTTTACATTAATATGACTTTATACCTAGAATGTCTGGTTATATTCCCATATACTACTAGAACAGAATCATATATCACATTCCTCTGACTGAAAGTCATAGCTGATCTCCATTCTAGAAAACTAGAACAAGACCCTAGATATTAAAATACACACCCCTATAACTCTGTGTATTCTTCCTTTTCCAACACAATATCATAAATGTCTAATGGGTTAATCTACTTACTTTCAAAATAATGCAGTGCCATAATTGCTATAATTGAGCTAACTTTTTCTTTAAGACAAAAAGAAGAGGCATTGTATAGATCTTTGAATGCCAATATAAGGTCTATACTTTCTAAGTAAGTATAGTTTGCTCATTTCAAATTAACAACTGAACTTAATAAATGTTTATAAATTTAAATTTAGAAAATCTTGCCCTAGTATCAATATTGTGTTTCTCTATTAGCTCTGATGAGAATAAGGCTGAACATACTAGATGTTATTACCAGGTTCAATTTTTTCCATTTAGAATAAAATACTATAAACAGGGACACACATAAATTACATTGATTTCTCAATTCCAATTCCTTCCTATGAAGTTACAATCAGACTTTTCTACTCAGCAAACTACCATTTACCAGGTACTGATTATGAAGGATATTGGGGGAAAGTTAACACAGGAACTTATAATTTGGTACAGTATCAGAATAGTGTTATGACACAAGATATAACAAAAGAGAAATGCACATTATTGAATGAACAGCAAGTGATAATTAGGCCACATGTGGTCAGTCTTCCTCACATTGTCAGGGAAAGGATTGCAATGTAGCAAACAAGGAGGCATTAAATTAAAATCAGCCCATACAACTCAGTGTTCTCAAAGCTAAGAATTGTTAAGGATCTGAACTGTAAAACAAATGCTGATTATTATTCTAAACTACAGAATAATAAATACTTTGTTCTTGACTACCAGGGCTTTCTTCTTTAAATAACTAAAGGAATAATATCCTTTAAACCTCAGCTCAAATAGAATCACCTCTAATAAAAGCTCTCATTTTGACTTTTCAAATTCCCATCACAAAATTTATTATTTCATCCTTTCTGCTGTCAAAGCAATTTTAGTCACTGCTTCAGCAAATTCAATGTGTATCGTTTTAGCTGTCTGTCTCTCTCCTTTACCATACTATGAACTTTTGAAGCATCATGCTGCTATATTTGTAGTATCAAAAAATAAAGAGAACTCAGTATTTGACCATTGAAAGAATGAGAAGGAATTTTTAATAAGAATGAAAAGAAATGAATAAATTGACAAATAAATGGATGAGCTAAATGATTACACAGACTTGAGATCTCAAATACACACAAAAAAACCAGTATGCTAGGGCAGTACCTGAGGCTCAAAGGGGTAGAGTGCCGGCCCCATATACCAGAGGTGGTGGGTTCAAACCCAGCCCCAGCCAAAAACAAAATAGTATGCTAATGGTATATTCCAGTATTACATTTACTCATATTTTAAATAACTTAGACTTCAAAAATGGCATCTATCACCGTCTTCATCTTTTATCCTGAAGTCAAGGTCTCTCATAGGCCTATCATACATAAGATAGTATAAGAATTTCACAGAGTTGCTGAAACTATTCTTTTCTCCAGTCTTTAAATCACTAATATTCAAAGTAGTATTTCCCTTTTCTTTAATCCATATATGTCAACCTATAGAATTTTTAATTCTATTCAAAGAGAAAATAAAATGTTATGTAAGCCTTTAATCCATATAGGTCAACCTATAGAATTTTTTATTCTATTCAAAGAGAAAATGAAATGTTATATAAGCCTTAGCCCTGCCTCACTCTCATTTTCATGTTCTGCATTGTTTCAAAAACCACTAAACAAATCTGTACTTTTTTAACAGTAGCTTGAAATTCCATGTCTCAGTACTGTTCTGGCCAAATTTCCACAAATTTGTAAGTATACACTTATGGTTCAATTGTGAGATCAAGTTTTTTCAGCAACTAGGTTTCTAGCCTTTTCTTAAGAGGTCAGTAAAATCCTGAGCATTTTCCAGAATGCACATGTTTCTAGTTTCACAAATAGAACCAAGACTTAAATGGGGTTTCTAATTCCTCCCAGGAGTGTAGTAAAGCACAAAGCAAATTCTGTCTATTTATTACCCTTCTGTGCACTAAAAATACAGCTGGTCTTTTGCAATATTTTTGTAGAGGGAGCTTAGTGTCTTTATTAACTTTATACTTAAAGCTATGAACAGTCTATTGCCCATATATATGGTCATTACTCAAAGCACTATACAATTTCAACCAAACAAAAAGTATGTGCCAGATTTAGAAAATTAAACAAGGTAGTATAAATGTCTATTGGCTGATCATAACACACTGCACAATGGACCCAACTATTTTGCATACCGTCACAACCCAGATCTAAACAACTTGTGTTTTACTTGTAATATCCATCTTGTATTTGTTGACTTGATTACTTTGAACAGTTTACATCCACAGCAAGTCTTAACCGAATTACATTTCTGTGTTATATTACCTTTCTTCAAAGGACCTAGGTCACTTTGAATTTTGTTAATATCCATTTTAAATTAACGCTAATGCTCAAAGGTATTAAATGTGCTGTCTACCTCACCAATAAGGAAACTGGAATGACTAACCAAGGTACTCATTTTATTTTTTACTTTTTCACCCTATGATTATTCATTCAAACTGTGCATACTGAGTACCATGTATGTATCAAACACTATAGGTGATGCTTAAAAAGTTATTAATAGTGCTGAACCTACCCACCTTCAAAGTACCTAAAAGAGAAAAAAGAAAATCCAAGTCAATGTCCTACAGTGCTCTAGGTGCTATGACAAAGGAAAGGCAAATGACTCTTTCAGAGGAGTCAATAAAATCCAAAAGAGTATTAAAATGTCAGTATATTTAAAAAGCATATGTTTTGTGGTCAGAAACTGAGACTTCTTTTTTTTTTGAGACAGTCTCACTATGTCACCCTTGGTAGAGCACTGGGACATCACAGCTCACAGCAACCTCAAAAAGTTGGGCTTAAGCAATTCTCTTGCCTCAGCCTTTGAGTAGCTGGAACTACAGGTGCTCCCCACAATGCCTGGCTATTTTTTGGTTGCAGTTGTCATTGTTGTTTTAGCAGTCCCAGATCAGGCTTGAACTCCCCAGCTTCCATGTATGTGGCCAGCGCCCTACTCACTGAGCTATAGGCGCTGAGCCAGAAACCCAGACTTCTAACAGAAGCTTACTTAGTGTGTGACAATTACTGATGTGTCCCTTTAACAGCCTCATCCATAGGACAATAGACAGATTGGTCTAACACCAAAAATAATGGTAGCCTCTTCTTCAGAGCAATGTAGCCATGGACTATATATGTCACTACTCCACTGTTGTAGCTGCAGCCCCTAGGCAAGTGACCCACAACATACAGGAATTAATATGGAAGTAAGAGGATATACAGAGCTCAAATATGTTCTGTAAGACTCCTGTGCATAATGCCAAAGAGAAACACCAAATTGACTTTGTGTAATTTAAAATCCAACACAAGGACAGAGTCATGATTGATGGCATAATGTGAAGCCAGTTCTATATAACCAACTCAGTTAATTCCCATTCTGTGGACTAAGTACAATTTGCACATATGCTTCCTCAGGGAAGAATAACTGGTATACCAGTTTACCCACACACCTCCTCATCCCTCTTCTAGCCTGCTCAGTGCTGTAGGGGCCAATATGAAAGCTACTTTTCCTCAGGGGTCCCTGTCAGTAGACTCTAACTGGGTCCAGGCCATGGGAAATGCTTACTGGAAGTATGACTTCAAGGCAGCAGGGAGGGCATGTCTGTCTCATGTGATGTCTCTAGAAGCTGCTGTGTCTTCTTCCTGGGTCTGGCTCTGGCTCTGAAGGCACAGGCACGACTTTCTCTCTGGGAGCCCTGACTCCTGTCTTCAGAATCCTGCCTCCCAATGGCGTCCCTCCAGCCTGGTGTAGGACCTTGTCTATCACTGCTTTATCATTTGCCCCCTTGTCTTCTTTGATTTCTCCGTGTTCTCATCTTCCATATAACCATGGCCCTGCATTACATTCCTTCCATTCCAACTACCTAGACTGATACTAAGAGTATACATTAAATAATTATACCACTTCTGAAGTAACTGTAAGTTTGGTAAGTAACATTTCTTTCATTATTCATAAGTGTGGGCTAGGACATAATGTGAAATCAATTCAGTACAAGTAATTCTTAAATTCTAAGAGTGGCACAATTATGAATGCCAGATACCAGCTTGTTGATGGCTGGTTAACATGTGAGAATAGACCTGAGAATATGTAGAAGAATGAAAAGAATTAGAAATGATTCAGAGACTTCAGACACATATTTTTCCCCACATCTAAGTTTTAAGTTAAGTAGTAAGGAGAGAAAAGCACTTATTCCTAACCAGTTCCTACTAGAAGGCTAATCAAGAGGACGAACATGCTCCTTCAGAGTCAGCTGAATCTCAGGCAGGATTAGCAATGAATGCTCTACCCAAGACGTAATGTCTGTCCTCAAGGAGCTGATGTTCCAGCAGTGAAATTAGACAATAACCAAGTAATGAACAAACCATCAAGTGAAAGAGAATTATAAAGATAAGAAAAGAATAGATGATAATGTGAAAGAGAGTGAGTGGAGATGAGGGTTGCTGTGTGGTGGTAGAAGATCAGATCAAGTAATTAGGGAAGGCTGCTCTGAGGAGGTGCCACAGAGCCAGGGCCTGATGATGAAATGGAGCTGAGTTTGTGAAAATCCAGGGAAAACACTACTGGAAAAGCAAATGCCAAGGCCAAAAGTGGAACAATGCAGCAAGTTTAGAGAACTAATGAGATAAATTTGTTTCTGAATCAGAAACTTGTATTTATTAGTTCTTCAAGTGACAAAACATATCAAAAAAGTACTAAATCCCCCAATTTTGAACTTATATTTAAACAGCAATAAATTCATTTCAAAACAAACAAACAAATAATGGAATATGTAATTATGTCCACTTTCAGAAAATGCACTCTAAGATTGATGGTAAACATGCCCCTAAGCCATTAGTAGTCTTCTTGCTTTGAGCACTTATGTTGTTCCAAAAGACCATTCTGAGTGTTTTTAATGTATTAATCCATTTAATAACATAACTACCTTATGAGGTAAGCACTTTTATACTATTACCATCTCCATTTAGAACTGGAAAACTGAAACATGGACTTTAAATAACTTGTTTAACATCATACAGCTAGCATCTATAGAGTAGGTATCTGAATCCAAGTATCTGTTTCAACAAAATATTTTCTTAACTGCTAGATCAAAGTATTGTGATCAAAGGTATGGAGATTTGGATTCTGAAATCTGGGTTCAAATCCCAGCTCTATCACCTACTAGTTAGTGTTCTAACATAACTTAATAATCAAAAGGAAGACAGTTATTTTTGCCACTATTACTAACGACTACCCTACTTACAGTTTTTAGCACTTCCCTCTGAGTCTCCAGGGCTATAGGCTTCATCAAAACATCCTCCTTTGACACTTCCTGAAGTACTGGTATCTATTATTGCCTTTATGCCTTAAATTTTTAAATGGATGTTAGCTCAGAGAACAAAAGTATATTCCAAATAATTTCTGAATATGCTTTTCAAAATTCTGCTTGCTTCTGGAGTCATGCAGGAGATTAATGTGTCCCCTAAATGGGCTTTATTGTTATTTTACTTTTTCAAAGATGATGATAAATAGCCTGAATTATTTCTCAACCATTGATATTCTCCCTTTAAAGGAAAAAATTACCATAATATAATTTGTTCAAGTACAAGCGTTTGTAATTTAGAATAGTGATAATCAAAACCTAGAGTGTAGATATTTTTTCTCTAAGTTTAATTTCTACAATGTTGTCAGGCATAAAGAAAAGATACAGAAAAAACCATTTTCCTTAAACCGGTGAAAATATGTTGAGCCATAGTTTATGCAATTATTTATTAAGCCCTATTTAATTAATCTAATAAATTGATTTTTGTTTAATTAATTTATTACATTGTTAAATACGAACCATGATGAAGTAGTGGTTCATATAATCTTCTAGTAGATAATTTGATAAGTGTTGATAATTCTATTTGAAAGATATATTTATTATTCCAGGCTTTGGACACTGAGGGACAAATAAGGTAGAAATAGAGCTGGCTTAATTGATGTTTACTGTCATATCTTAACATGTGTTTTATGATTTTTATAAGTCAGCTTTAGAATATTAACCAAATGACTTGCATGCATTACAGCAATTTTTTAAAAGTGCCTAACATACTCTTAGTTAAATATTTATTACTGGAGCAATCTGCCTTTTCATCCATTTAGGTTATTATTTGTCAAAGTACATCTAATAGGTACAATTCATCCATAAAAGAAATGGAGACTAGTTTAATTGCAATGTAGAAAGCTATTATTTGTTAGATGAATGAAACAAAAGAGGATGATATAAAAATGGACACATCATATAAAAATGGAATACTAAGAGAAAATCCTGACTACTTCAGCTAAACCCAGAGATGAATGCTTCATGAATATTCCAGACTCTTTTATTGCTTTACTTGTCTATATTTTTTCTATTACAAGGGAGCATGGAATTCAAAGTTTAGAAAAAAAAACAAAATTTTACCTTCTGTTTAGTGACAACATAGTGAAAAAGAAAAATTTTCACACACATGAGAAACCAGTAACTATTTCAACTAGAAAAAAAAAGAAAAAGAAAGTGGTGGGTTTATGAAATACCATCAGCAGTAAAAACTGATTTTACATAAACATTCAATTGCTAAAGAAAAAAAAATCTGCATTTAACTTCACATGGCAACTTCCACATCAGCCTTATACTCATCAAGCATAAGGTACAAAGATAGCCAAATGTGAATATCTATACCAACCAAATGGAGGCATACAGATTATTGAATTTTTCAAAATGGAAAAAATAAAGGAAAAACATATACAGATTCCTGATTAACACATTGACGCCTTCATCATTCTTCACAGATACTCCACATGTGCCCAACTAACACATAAACCTACACAAATGCTGAAAATCGACACTTTGACAGTGGAAGCTGTGGAGCTGCATTTCTTTTCCTAGATGCCACTTAGATTTATACTGTAAAAATTACAAAAAGTAAGAAGACCCCGGGCAAAACTCCTAGATTTTTTACCAAAAAATGTTATTCTACCATAATTAAAAGAAATTGCTAAGTTTGCATAGTCTATGGATTCTATTTCCTTTAATCAGAAGAGTTCTAATTAATATGATGACAATTTAATAAAGGTGACAGAGAGTATTCTCTGAAAGCCTTGGTTGTAAAGATAGGATGGAAAAGGATCACAATTTCTGATCATATCAGGTTTAGGAGGGAAAAATGTAATCCTCTTCAATTCTTCAGGTATATTGTTGAGTTAGAATGTTCAAGATGGTCCAAATTGGATGATAAGCCGCAGAGAGAAAAATGAGACACGGGGGCTCTAGCAACCCTAAAGCAGAGCTCCAGTGAATATGGTCTGTCCTCCAGTGGATTTGGCATTTTATGGTAAAGGAAGAAATAATAGCGGGTCTTACTAAAAATGTAGAGTCCTGGATTCCACTCAGAACTACAACATCAGAAGGTTAGAGTTTGGGGAACTTCTGTATTCATTTTTAACAACTCCCCAGATAATTTTTATTGGGAGATCTACCTTTAGATTATACTTTCAAAAATGAATATGTCAAGTCTTTGAAAAAATATTCCAAAGACTGAAAATCTTTTAAATGGCCCACCATTGGCAAAGTATACAACTGCTACTCAGGGGAACAAAAACATGGAAAAGGGCTGGCATCCATCAGAGTGAGCGATAGTATCCTGAAAAGATTGTTCATTCGTGGTTCCTGCTCCTTTATTCCTTCCTGTTCCCAATACTGCTTTCCATCTCAGTACTTTTGAGAGCTCTCAATAAATTCATGTTTCAATTAGCCAGGGTGCCCTAGAACAGACAAAGTACCCTGACCAAAGTATGCCAACTCAGAATAAACTAGATGTCAAGAGTTATAATATTTAATGTGCGGGGGTGGGGGGTGGTGTTGCTAGCACATAGGGAGCTTTTTAAGAAATGGTCCATTATGGACTCTGCTGTGAGATTCATATTCAGTAATTCAGAGTAGAGCCCAGATTCTGGCTCTACTCTAAACACAGATTCCTGGTTTTTTAAAGCAGATCACAGGATTCTATAAACAGTCACATTTTGAGAAAAAGTAAGCTGGACTATGTTCCAGCTTCCCTAGACTGCCATCCTCTCCTATTATTTATTGCTCTCTAATGTTCAAGATAAAATCCTTTCAGGGTAAAAGAGGTTCAAGGGTGTACCCAGAGATAAGACCAGGAGAGGTTCAGGCCAAGTTTAATGAAAGAGATCTGAAACCCATCTAGATAATGGTGGCATCTGCACCAGAGTGGCTGGGGGCTTGTTTTTATACTAGGCCTATATGGGAGGGAGATCCCACAGGTTGCTGGAAGGCTTTGGCAGGCTATGGCCTTTTCTGGTAGAACACTTGGGGTGTGGCCAGGTAGGCCTTTTGCTCTGGGACAGGAGGTGGAGGAAGGATTTAGGCACCTAACACAGGTAGCTGGTATACATATATTTGTTGCTGTCTGTATCCCCACAACTGTGTTAAGGAAATTAATGGGCTATTTCTGTTTAAAAGGCTTCCTGCAGAGTAGCAGACTCCACAGGGAAAGAAAAGTAAATAAGGAATAGTTAACTGTGGCAACACATTAGTTGATAGTATAATCTGTTTAATTATGCAGTCAAATTAAACAAAACAATTTGCTGGAAGATAGCTCTTTTTACTCACAAAGAACCACGAAGTAAGTTTACATATTCTATTGTCTTGGAAGAAAGCTAGGAAAATGGCACAGGAGGGTATGGGTGTGAACCCTCACCCCCCCACTTATTAGGTACATGACCCTGAACAGCCATTAACCAAGGTGATCTTCAGTTTCCTAGTAGGCAAAATGGACTAATTTCACAGGGGTATTGTGATAACTGCCCAAAGTAACAATCATTTTGTAAGCCATATAATATTAATATGTATGCTTTTATCTACAACTGTCCTCTGACTCTGTACATCCCCTTAATGTATAACTACAGCTATTTACACACTATAAACTAATACCTCCTAATGTTAAATAACAATGCAATAAATAATTTGGATCAAATTATCCAGTTATTTTATTAGGATTATTAGGTTAGTGTATCATGTCTATGCTGTTAAAGTCTGTTTTAAAAAGATAGCTACAATAAGAAAAATCTCAAGAATACAAATACACTATTCAATCCTAATAACTCTGGTACTTGTATTTGTAGGTTTTTATCACCTGACGAATTATGAGAATTGCACCTGTGTTTATTGTCTTACTCTTCTCTTCAGAATAGCTGTACCGATAGTAAATGTCCACTAAATACTTGCAGATCAGTTGTCAACTTGACCTTGAATCCACTCTGATATTCTCAGGTTATTTATCTATCAGTAAAGTGGTTCTAATGACACCAATCTTGAAAGATTGTTTTAAGAATTAATGTAAATACATACAAAGCACTTATAATGCTCCTCTCCAGTAAGAAGTTCAAAGGAAAACATTGATTCGTTTCCTTACCCTCTATTTCACCATTAAGTAAAAATGTTATGAAATTGCTGAGATTCCTGTGTCGATGGTTTTAAACATTATTTAAATCATAAGCTGTCTTTGCCACAGGCATAAATTCAGCACCAACAGGGCAATATTAACCAACCATAATTTATATATGCCTCATTAATGCCTTATGAAAGCATAACAAGAGAGTTTCATTGATGAATTGAAAGAAGAGTAATCACATTCAAGATATAAATGTCAAACTGACCTATCTGGAATTGTTCCTAATCTTTGTGATCAACCTGACCAACAGATAGAATGCCATATTTCAAGAAACAGGCATCCAGTTCTAAGGAAAATAACAGGGGAAGTTAAGATGGGTGTTCATCTTCTGATGCCTTCAGACGACTGATAACCAAAAGTGCCAGCCAGCTGTAACAAACCAGCCAGCAAAGATTAAAGCAAGAAGTATTTCAAGAAAATTGCATCTTTTAATAGTGATATTCTTGCCTTGAACAATATTTGAAGAAGTGTTACTTAGTTACTTAATACATGTTTGTTAATTTAAAGAAATTAAAGTGAAAGTATCCAGATGAAAGTTATAACATTACATGAAAATATTAACCAATTACTTCAAATTCCCACTCTATTTTCATTGTTTGGAAAATAAAAAAGGCTAAAGGAAAACAAAAGCCTGGAAAACTAAGATGGGTACAGGGGTGTAGAGGAATTAGCATATACAAAAAGTATAAATGTAGAATAAAAGAGGTTACCATTTAAAGTAAAGTGAATTTAGCCAAAGCAAGTGAAATGGTCACTATAAATTTCTGGTGAGTAACAGAGAACATAGACAACCAAACTGACAGGTGCAAAAGTACTTCTGGGAAGCTGCCAAGGGTCTGGTATTTTTCTGGCTTTAATTTTCAGAATGGACAAATTTACTGGATAATGTTCAGGGCTTTACTTGCTATCTACTGTGAAGTTAAGCCTCTGAGATGAATAAACCAATTTAGCATCCATTCTGCAAAATGACTTATAATATGTAATTTTTTTAAAGGACCATTCTTTTAAAAAGTTTCCTGCTTTCATTTTTCTTGTAGATTTTGTTTACTCTTTGAAAAGATAGTATCTATCATGGTTATGAACTCCATCTCCCTGCACCCCTATTAACACACACATGTGCACATGCACACACACACACACACACACTCTCTCTCTCTCTCTCTCTCTCTTAGAGAAAACAAAACCAAGAAGAGTTGATTGGCATAGATATGAGCCTGTGGGCTCAAGAAATTTTAATAGAGAGAACTTCTCATTGGGACAAAAAATTATACTTCACACTATAAAGAATCATAGTTAAATTTAGTACCTTCTAAAATATTAAAAAAGGATTGTGGTCCAGAAGATACAAAATTAAACAACTATGAAAGGTTCTTATTAGCCTTAATAGAAGGGAAATTACTTAAATGACTTCCTAAAAGCAGAGGCAGTTGCACCTGACAAATTATCAACTTTCACCAGAGAAATATATAAGTATTCTCTGCAATCTGGAATAAAGGAAATAAACCCAGATTGTGTCTTAGATATATTTTCAAATGCACAGAGTGTAGATTTTGCCATAAAAAGATCAGCCAATGCATACTGGACAGAGACTCTCATAAGTAGACTCGTGTGCATCTAAGCTCTGGCCTTAATGGCTCAGTTTAAGGAATTTCTTTACCAGGTATACCATGACAATAATATCTATTTGCACCTTCTTTTTTAAAAGTAAGTAATTAAATAGTACATGAGGGCTTGGCACCTGTGACTCAAGCAGCTAAGACACCAGCCACATACACCCAAGGTGGTGGGTTTGAATCCAGCCCGGCCCACCAAACAATAATAATGGCTGCAACCAAAAAATAGCCGTGTGTTGTGGCGGGCGCCTGTGGTCCCAGCTTCTGGGGAGGCTGAGGCAGGAGACTCGCTTGAGCCCAGGAGTTGGAGGTTGCTGTGAGCAATGAAGCCATGGCACTCTACCCAAGGGCTCAGCTTGAGGCTCTGTCTCAAAAAATAAATAAATAAATAAATAGTACATGAGAAAATTTGGAGATTTTCTTAACACAGATGCTTTGAGTGAATGGAATTGATCTTCATCAATTTCACACAGGCAGGTGCACAGCATCTCCCACTACTAAACTAAAAAGTTAACTCACACACTAACTTATTACTTGGGCACCAAGAAGATATGCTACAAGCCTTTTTCTTTCCTTTTTTTTTTTTAGGAAAGTTCAATGAAAAATACATAATTCTAAAAAGAAATATTTATTTGCTTTACATAGTAAACAAATATTGTACTAGAATATGTATATATAGTTGTATTTAAATTTTTAACAATTGATTATGCTTTTTAAAAATTAGAAAAAAAACTATCATGTAAAATATGCTTATGGAAGAAATTTAGGAACCCTCATGGCTGATTGCTATCTATTCTATTAAATAATATGAAAGCTCTTTGACCCATCTACAAGGCATTTTACCAACTTGTCTCTTCATCTAACTGAATATGCCTTCTTATTAATGAGTTCAACATAACATATTAGAGATGCTCCAGCCGATTCCTACTCTGCTACATTCCCCTTCTTTTATCTTCCCTGAGAATATTTGCCCTTATCTAATAAGACCTTTTCAGTCCTTCTATTTTTATCAGATGATTTTCATAATATTCAGTGGATTCATTTATTCACCATTGTTTCAGATCCCAAGATGGTGAATGGTAGTACCACAGAGAAGATGAACTTTGTATTTCAATAAAGGTATAGATGAGGCCAGAATTAGGGAAATACATTAATAAACATAGAACGAGAGCTAGAGAAATCAGATGAAATCAGTAAACTAAAGACCAGAAGCTTAGGGTCAGATACGGACAATGAAATCCAGATTGAAGAAAAAGAATAGGAATCTTGATCTGTCATAGGTGTCACCGTGAATCAATAACTAGGATCAGGCAGATATTCAGTAGCCTGACCAAGTAAGGACACATGTACAAGAATGTTCACAGCCACATTATTTCTAATTAGCAAATATCTGGAAATAATGTCAAAGAAGCATATGAAATGTGCTCAATTTATTAACAGAAATAGGTCCATAAAAAACATAACCTATCAATAAACATCAGCAAAATAGCTACAATAAAGAGGACTAATAATATCAAATGTTTGCAAACATGTGAAGCTACTTAAACTCTGAAACATGGATTGTAGGACTATGAATTAGTCCACGAAAACAGTCTTGTAGTATCATTCTACCTGAATATTTGTCTCTCCTTTGTCATGCATATGTTCACCAAACGATACATAAATGTACTTTCACAACAGCTTTTATTATAAAGAAAAAAAGCTAGAAAGAACATATATGTCATAATTGTGGTATATTTGTATAATGGAATGCTACTTAACACCAAAAAAGAATAAATTGCTGAAACTCACAATATGGATAAATCTCATAAAAGCAAAGTTAAGTGAAAGACATCAGATACCGTGCTTGCTTCAGCAGCACATATACTAAAATTAAAATGATACAGAGAAGATTAGCATGGCCCCTGCGCAAGGATGACATGCAAATTGATCAAGCATTCCATAGTTTTAAACGAAAAAAAAAATGACATCAGATACCATAGAAATGTTATTAGATTAGATTCATTGAAGCTTAACAAGGGCTTAATAAAATTAAGCTATGTTTATGAAGTCAGAATTGCAGTTACCCCTGGAGGATAGCTTCTAGGAAGAGACATTAAGAAAATTTCCACATGGTGTAAATGTTCTATATTCTAATATAAGTTATATTTATATGATTGCATTCGCATGTCAAATGTAGCAAACTACATACACACTTAAGATTTGTATATTTTGCTATGGATATGTAAATTATGCTTCAAAAATGACTTGTCTTTTAGAAATGCATCCCAGAGTGTTTACAGATGAAATATTATGTATGATACTTGCTTCAAAATTATCCAGTATATTGGGGTAATTGGATGGACAAATATTAGGTAAGATTGGTGATGTTTCAATAATTCTTAATAGATACATGAAGTTCATTGTATTATCCTTTATGTTTTGATTCATTTGAAATCTTTCATTCATCAATCAATAACAATTCTACACACAGATAAACAGAGGAAGAGATTTGGTGATGAATAGGGGCAAATAATAGAGCCCAACATGTACCAAAAACAAATAAACAAAAAACCCCAAGTAAATATGCAGTTGATAAGTGGAAAAAATGAGAACATAACTGGAAGAGAATGTGGGAGCAGAGGACCATTGTGAGCATATTATATATTAAGGGTTTTTCTTGACACCAAGGAAGAGAAGTAGGAGAACTATTAGAAAAACCACATAATTGGAATTTTAGGAAGATTCATTATACAGAGAGAGGATTGTAGGAGGAAAATATGACCAAGGAAAAAACAGCTAACAAATTAAGAAATGATGTAGATCTGTATGATCTGGCTGTGGCAACAAGAAATGATGTAGAATTATGTAATAGGGCAGCAGCAATAAGTTTGTAATAAAAACACATAAGTGTGAGGACATGGAAGGTATTGGGTCTAGAAACTGTGATTGATTATATAAAAATAACATATAAATGAGGATAATAATTTAATCATTTGTTCATTTAACACCTATAACTGCCAGCAATTTGACAGACTTCAAGAAACAACAGTAGATAAGATAGATACAATCTCTGCCTTATGAGGCTTGAGCACAGGGAGGAGAAATCAATAATCATCAAATGAACAAAAGATGAAAGGATACATTAAAATCTCTGTAAAAAACAAGATTTTGTTACAGAGACCAAATAGAAATAGCAATTTACAGATTGGGAGAAAAGACCTTCCTAAAAATATAACAAGCTAAGACACAAAGAATGGAGAGGGCTCTTATGGGTAAGAGAGGGGTAATACAGAAAGAAAAAGGAAAGCTGTTAATGTTCAAAAAACTGACTTAAAGCCCAGAATACTGACTTAATGAGCAAGGGAATGAATGGTGGAATGGTGAGTGGAAAATTCAAAGCTTTATTGGGCAAAGAAAGAGTTTGGATTTTATTCTAAGTAGAGTAATATGCCATTGAATCGTTTTAAGAGTGGATCTCATCCATTAGTCTTTCATACTAGTCTTAATTACTACCTCATTCCACACATAAACATACAAAAACAGAAAAAAAGACAGTTAAATAGGTACATATGGACACAAGGTCTAAGTGTGAAAAGCAAAGTTTTAAATCTCTTAGAACATCAGAGAATATCTTTGTTGCTTTTAAATAGTAAGAATTCCTTCAAGGGGACAAAAATTATAATTTATAAAAGAAATGATTTTAAAAATTCAAGTACATTAAAAAATAAATGACTTCCTCAAAATATGGCATAATCAAAGTGATAAAATAAGAGACAGATGGAGGGAAGTATGCAAAATGCATATGTGACAGAAGATTAGCATAAAAACATTTTTACGATAAAATTTCCTCTAAAGTCAGTCATAAAAATACAAACAATCCAGGAGAAAAATGAGCAAAAGACATAAATAAGAATTTAACATAAAGGAGAAAATAAAGATTCTGTCCCTGACTTCATGAAGTTCAAAGACTAGAGTGAGATAGATTTTTTAATAAAACAACCACCATGTCCCAGACAGAGGCTGCTTGTTCAATTGGGTCCCAACATGAAAAGATTATAGCAGAGTCCTTCAGGGCTGACTTACGCTCTTTGTATAAGTGAATAAAATATACCTTTCTGCTGTTTTAAGTCTATGTGATTTCAAGGTTGTTATTGCAGAAAAAGATAACCTGATTTGTACCACATGCAAATACATACTCGAAGAGAATTAAAAACCTAAATGCAGGCAGGTGCAGTGATTCATTCCTGCAATCCTAGTATTTTCAGAGGCCAAAGTGGGAGGACTGTTTGACACCAGGAGTTTGAGGCAAAGCTAGGCAATATAGTGAGACTCCATCTCTACAAAAAAAATTTAAAAACTGATGGGCTTGTTGGTACCTACCATGCCTCTAGTCCTACCCACTTAGGAGGCTGAGCCAGGAGGAGTTGAGGCTGCCGTGAATTCTGATTACACCACTACAGTTCAACAGCCTGGATGACAGAAAGAACACTCTGTCAAAAAAAAAAAAAATGGAGACAGGAGACAGAGAGAGATCTAAATGCATAATGTAAAGCCATAAAGTTAAGAACTTAAGAGAATGTACACAATTTATTATAACCAAGCAGAGGAATTCCTAACCAAGTCCCCAAGTGGGTAAAAAACAAAACAAAAACAAAGTTAAAGAGTTTATTTAATGAAGAATACCATTTACTACACTAGAAAATAGGAAACCTTCAGAAAGAAATATACGTTAAAAACCAACCATAGATTAATTAATAATACGCAAGTGATTATTACAAATTATTTTCTACCTACTTTTGAGTAAGAAATGTGTATCTAATAGTGCCTTAGTTTTCCACTGTTATTTTAAAATAACAGTCATGAGTTACTTAACAGATATATGTTCTATGAAATACGTTGTTAGGTGATTTTGCCATGTGGACATCATAGGGGCTTCTTACACAAACCTAAATGGCAAAGTCTACTGCAAACCTAGGCTATATAGGATAGTCTATTGCTCCTAGGCTACAAACTTGCACACCATGTTACTGCACTGAATAGTGCAGGCAATTGTAACATAATAGAAGTATTTGTGTGTCTACACATACCTAAACATAGAAGAAACACAGTCAAAATAAGCTATGTAATCTTTGGAGATTGCTATCATATACACCTACATACATTTTGTCTATGGCCTGCATTCATTTCAGATTTAAAGGGCTCAGAACTGAGTTGACCATATATTTTAACTCAAAACTATGTTAATGAAAATGATTCTGCTTTAGGAATAATCCCTGGTTCCCCTGCTCCATCATATGCATATACCCTAGTGTTGCACATTTAAAGTTGTATCTAACTTCTAAATCCATAATGAACAGAAACACCCCCACCCCACACCACACACCTTACCAATCACAAAACAGTCAGTTAACACATATTTTGCATGTTTTATGTAGTATCCTGTATTCTTGAAATAGAGTAAAGCTAAAGAAAAGGTTATTCAGAAAACCGTAAGGAAAAGAAGTATGTTTACCACTTATGAAATAGAAGTGGAGTGTCATGAAGATCATCCGACTCATCTTTATGTTGAATATACTGGGGAGGAGGAAGAAGAGAAGTAGACCTTGCTTTCTTGGGGGAGCAGAGGCAGAAGACAATCCACAAGTAACCAGGCCCATACAGTTCAAACTCAAGTTGTTCAAGGGTCAACTGTAATTTATTTCTGTGAACTTGGGAACAGTTTGGAACTATGAGTAATCCATAGTCAATATTTAAGAAAATACTCAAAGAGGAGGGGGAAGATCCCTGACTGGAGCCAGATTTTGACAGAATCTTCCATCCAGAGAGAAGTATAATGACCAGAAAGTAGCCAATAAAGCTGAAGATAGGGATTCGAGCTGAGAGAGAAGAGTGATAACTGCATGTCACCTCTGCTGAGGCAAGCTGCGACTTCAAAGAAGCAAATTGCAGGTACAAAACTCATCCCAAAGAAAAAGTGTATCTGTCCCCTCCCCCATGGGAGAGTGTTCTTTTTTTTCTCTCACTGTGGGATCTCTACAAGCATTGAACTGAGGACTTCTTGTCTCACCCCATGGGATAGAGTTGCTGAAAGTGGAGACTACTTCTCCAGGGGGACCCTGCTATGAGCCTGGGCATTCTCTTCCAGGCATGAAAGGAGAACAAATGTTTTCCCCACCTCTCCCCCCTCACCTGGTGGTCCAGAAGCCTAACTCCTGCAGAGACCAGAATATCTGTGATTTATTGCTAGGACTGGGCATTGCAAGAACTGTGGTAGTGAAGCTGCCCTGTAACAGTGGGCCCAATAGTAGTACAGACAGACATAGGGGGAAGGCTGTCAGCCTTGGTTCTGCAAAAGCGCAAATCAGAAGCAGGTGGAGGCTTGCAAGTCCTGTGTGACCCTCACTGCCCTGGCTGCTGCCAGCATGCTACCTGCCCTGCCCCCAGTGGGCTGTTGCTGCCATCACTACTGTGGGTGACCCATGCTGCCTTGGACACCACTGCCACTGCTGCTGATGCATGCAACCTGTGCTGTCCCAGCACTGCTCTTGTGGAGACAAGAGAGCCATGGGAGCTGCCTTGGAGCTGTGCAGAGACACCTCCCATGAAGGTTCAGTGATAGTGGAACAATCTCACTGGAGTCTAATTTTGGAGAGACAACTCGCCAACTCTGAGGACTGCCAGAAGGAGCCAGACCTCGCCCCATAGGAATACTAGAGCTGAGAGTAGCTGGAGCAAAGGTGTGGTGATTAATGGAGAAAAACATTTGCTGTCTTGTTATCCTCAGGTTTGGACTGAGCTCAGGTGGAAGATTCCCCAGATGCCACTGAGTACCTGAGGAAGGCAGGATTCAGCTCCCCCTGCCGGCTGGTGGAAGAGGGTAGTGGCCAGGCAAGGAGGCATTGACTTTCCTTTGACTCTGGCAGGCAGAAAATTCTGGCACATTTGCTTATTGGACAGAACTGGTCCACAGAGACTAGGTTACCAGAGACTAGGATTACCACAGACTGCTGGTTAAGGAAGTGCAAGGTGGGGAAAGGCATCAGCTGCCCTGGCCCAACTCTCCTACTGGGTGGGCCTTTTTGACTCCATGGAGCATCTGAGCAAGCCACACTGAGTTGCCAATAGACCCCTGCTATCTAGTTGCTGAAGACCTTTTGAACTTTCTCATTTGAGAGTTGGTGCTGAGTGGAACAATCATTTTGGAACTCTTGACCTGGGCAAATCACCCGAGGATCCTCCAAGGTGGTACCCTGGTTGTGTTGTAGTGGGTAAGTTTGATTTTTACCTTCTAGGTGTTGCCATGGGGGCAGGATGTCTTAGTTGCTTGTATTTCTCCATAGTTCAGACTTCAACCCAGAGTCATTGATCCACTAGGATTGGACAGAGATCAGCTGAATACAAGACAGAGGCACCTAGCCCCATCACACCAAGAAGATAGCCAGAGTCTCAGGCTTTAGTACTAGATGGGTCATTTGCAAAGCTGTAGGGGAAAAGCTGCAGTCACCAGTCCCAGCTCTTTAACAAAGGGCTGGTTAATCACAACTCCAGGATCCCCCAATCCAATTTCACCTTACCTGCTCATCTAGCCAAATGGGGAAAAACAATCATGAGGCGGAATCAATGAAAAATCTCTGGCAACACGAATAATCAGAGTAGAACAACTCCCCCAAGGAAGGACAAAGCAGACACACCAGAAGATCCCATTCATAAACAAATGGCTGAGATGTCAGAAATCAAGTTTAGAATTTGGATGGCAAATAAGATTAACAGAATGGAAGTAAAGTTGGAATTAGAAATTCTAGAAACAATTCAAAAGTGGTCTCAAGAATTCAAAGAAAAAAATCACCAAAGATTTTGACATATTGTGAAAAGAAGTTGCAGCCCTCTAAGATATGAGAAATACAGTAGAATCCCTCAGTAACAAAATGGAGCAGACAGAAGAAAGGATTTCTGACAATGAAGATAAACATTTTGAATGCTCCCAAATGCTCAAAGAGGAAGAGAAGTGGAGAGCAAAAACAGATCATTCTCTGAGAGAGCTGTGGGACAATTCCCAAAAAGCAAACATTTGCCTTATAGGAATTCCTAAGGGTGATGAGGTTGCTTCAAAAGGACCACATACTCTACTCCAAGAGATAATCAAAGAGAATTTCTCAAACATGGTGAGAGATTCTGAATTCAGATAGCAGATAGTTTCAGAACCCTAGCACAACTTGATCCAAATAAAGCATCTCCCAGAGACATTATAATTAACTTTGCCAAAGTTAATATGAAGGAAAAAATTCTGCAAGCAGCCAGACACAAGAAAACCATAACCTACAAGGAGAAGAATATTAGAATGACCACAAATCTCTCTGCTGAAACTTTTCAAGACATAAGAGGTTGGTCATCTACCTTTAACCTCTTAAAACAAAACAATTTTCAACCCAGGATCCTGTATACAGCAAAACATTTATCATGGAAAAATTAAATACTTTAATGACATTCACATGTTAAAAAAATTTTCCATAACTAAACCAGCTCTCCAGGATATTCTTAGACCCATCCTCCACAATGACCAACACAATGCTCTACCACCAAAGTAAATTCACTCAGAAACTTTTGATCAAATCATAACTTCCACAGTGGCAAAAAGATTAAAAATATCACAGGACTTTCAAAAAACTCGATTCCCAAAATACTACCAGGCTTATCAATACTCTTAATTAATGGAACTGGCTTAAATTGCCCTCTAAAGAGGCACTGGTTGGCTGACTGGATACAAAAAAAAAAAAAAAAACTTAGGCCAGATATCTGCTTCATGCAAGAATCTCATCTTACCTTAAAAGATAAATATAGATTCAGGGTGAAGAGATGGTCACCTATATTTCAGGCAAATGGAAACCAGAAAAAAAGCAGGTGTTGCAATTATATTTGCAGATACAATAGACTTTAAACCAACAAAAGTGAGGAAAGATAAGGATGGTCACTTAATATTTGTTAAGGGAAACATTAAACATGATGAGATTTCAATTATTAACATTTATGTACCCAACCAGAATGGTCCTCAATTTATAAGAGACTCTAACTGACATGAGCAACCTGATTTCCTCCAGCACCATAATAGTTGAAGATTTTAACCACCCTTTGGCAGTGTTGGATAGATTCTCCAATAATAAACTAAGCAAAGAAATTTTAGACTTAAAATTAACCATTCAACACTTGGATTTAACAGACGTCTACAGACAATTTCATCCTAACAAAACTGATACACATTCTTTTCATCAGCCCAAGGAACATCCTCCAAAATTGATCACATATTAGGTCATAAGCCTAACCTGAGTGAATTTTAAAAAATAGAGATTATTCCTTGTATCTTCTTGGACCATCATGGAATAAAAGTTGAACTCAGTAACAACTGGAATCTGCAAACTCACACGAAGACATGGAAACTAAATAATCTTATGCTGAATAATAACTGGGTCATAAATGAGATTCAGAAAGAAATTACCAAATTTTTGGAACAAAATGATAATGAAAACATGAACTACCAGAATCTGTGAGATACTGCAAAGGCAATCCTAAGAGGGGAATTTATAGTATCGCAAGCCCTCCTCAAGAAAATAGAAGAGATGAAGATGAACAACTTAATAGGACATCTCAAGCAACTGTAAAAGGAAGAACATTCCAACCTCAAACCCAGCATAAATAAAGAAATAACTAAAATTACAGCAGAATTAAATGAAATTGAAATCAAATGGATTATACAACAGATCAATGAATCAAAAGTTGGTTTTTGAAAAGTTGGTTTTTTAAATTAGACAAACCTTTGGGTAACCTAACCAGGAAAAAAAGAGTAAAACCTCTAATTTCATCAATTAAATTGATGAAATGATAAAGACAAGATAACCACAGCCTCCTTAGAAATTCAATAAATCCTTAACAGATATTACAAAAAATCTATTCTCAGAAATATGAAAATCTGAAGGACATAGACCAATACGTGGAAGCACAACAACTTCCTAGACTTAGCCAGGAAGAAATGGAAATGTTGAACAAGCCTATATCAAGTTCTGAAATAGCATCAACTATAAGAAATCTCCCCAAAAAGAAAAGTCCAGGACCAGATGGCTTCACATCAGAATTCTACCAAACCTTTAAAGTGGAACACTTAGTACCTATATTACTTAACCTTTTCCAAAACATAGAAAAAGAAGGA
>NW_003852408.1:18376687-18388346 GCF_000181295.1 Otolemur garnettii
AAACTTTTACTCTTTGCGTAAGACATGATTGTATACCTGGAAAACCCCAGGGACTCAACTAAAAAACTCTTAGAAGTAATCAAGGAATATAACAGCATCTCAGGCTACAAAATCAATACTCACAAGTCAGTAGCATTCATATATACCAACAATAGTCAAGCTGAGAAAACAGTCATGGACTCTGTTCCTTTTACAGTAGTGCCAAAGAAAATAAAATATCTGGGAGTGTACCTAACAAAGGACATAAAAGATCTCTGTAAAGAGAACTATGAAGCTCTGAGAAAAGAAACACCTGAAAATGTTAACAAATGGAAAAACTTACCATGCTCATGCCTGGGAAGAATCAACATTGTTAAAATGCCCATACTACCCAAAGCAATCTACAGATTTAATGCAATCCCTATTAAAGCACCTCTGTCATACTTTAAAGATCTGGAAAAATTAGTTCTTCATTTTATATGGAAACAGAAAAAACCTCGACTAGCCAAGACATTACTCAGAAACAAAAATAAATCAGGTGGGATCATGCTACCAGACTTCAAACTATACTATAAATCTATAGTGATCAAAACAGCATAGTACTGGCACAAAAATAGAGGTAGATGTTTGGAAGAGAATTGAGAACCAAGAGATGAATCCAGATACTAATCATCATTTGATCTTTGAAAAGCCTATCAAAAATATAAATTGGGGAAAATATTCCCTATTTAACAAATGGTGATGATGGAATTGGCTGGTGACTTGTAGAAGATGGAACCTGGACCCACAACTTTCACCTCTAACAAAAATTGAGTCTCACGGGATAAAGGACTTAAACTTAAGACATGAAACTATAAAGATTCTTGAATAGAGTGCAGGGGAAACACTTGTAGAAATTGGCCTGGGAGAAAACTTTATGACGAGGACACCCCGGGGCAACTGAAGGAATACCAAAAATACATTACTGGGATCTGATCAAACTAAAAAGCTTCTGCACTGCTAAGAACACACTAAGTAAACCAAGTAGACAGCTCTCGGAATGGGAGAGGATTTTTGCATGTTATATTTCTGACAAAGGTCTCATAACCAGAATCCACAGAGAACTCAAACTTATTCATAAGAAAAAAACAAGTGATTCTATTTCATATTGGGCAGGAGACTTGAACAGAAGCTTCTATGAAGAAGACAGGTGCATGGTCTACAGACACATGAAAAAATGCTCATCATCTTTAAGCATCAGAGAAATGCAAATCAAAACCACTTTGAGATATCATCTAATTCCAATAAGAGTAGCTCACATAACAAATTCCCAAAACTACAGATGTTGGCATGGATGTGAAGAAAAGGAACACTTCTGCAGTACTGTGGGAATGCCAGTTAGTATGTTCCTTTTGGAAAGAAGTTTGAAGAACACTTGGGGATCTAAAAACAGACCTGCCATTTGATCCTGCAATTCCTCTACTAGCAGTATATCCAAAAGACCAAAAATCACTTGGCAACAAAGATATTTGCAAAGATATTTGTTCATTGCAGCTCAATTCATAATTGCCAAGTCATGGAAGAAGCCCAAGTGCCCATCGACATATGAATGGATTAATAAATTATGGTATATGTATGCCATGGAATACTATGTGGCCTTAAAAAATATGGAGGCTTTATCTCTTTTATGTTTACAGTAGATTTAGCTGGAACATATTCTTCTTAGTAAAGTATCTCAAGAATGGAAGAAAAAGTATCCAATGTACTCAGTGCTTTTATGAAACCAATTTATATTTATGCATACTTTCTTATGAAAGATAGGTCACAATTATAGCCCAGGATGAAGGAGAGAAATGGAGGGGGTAGGGAGAGAGGGGAGAGGTGTGATATAGGGAGCGTAATTGGTGGGACCACTCCTATGGAGCATATTGCAAGGGCATAAGTCAAATCTATCAAGTACAGAATATAAATGTCTTAATACAATAATCAAGTAAATGAGGTGAAAGGTATATTAATTAGTTTGATGTAAGCACTCCAAATTGTATAAAAAATCAACACATTATACCCCAGAAAAGGCATAAATATATTCATGATCTATGTGTATATGGACTCAATAAAAGGAAGAAAGACAAAAAGAAAAACACTTGAGGAGAAGTATACAGTTCTCATATAGGCTTCCAGAAATATTTGTTTAAAATTGTCCCTTTTCTTCCTCTGTAATTATTGAGCTATTTAGATATTTAGATTATTATTTTACTTGAGCTAAAAAACTATAGCAGACCTTCCATACTTGATCACCTCCCTATAGTAAGTTGTCCTTATTTACATAGACTAGACACACACCTCATGTATGAATTAGTACAGTAGGCCTAGTTCCTTACATTGACCACCTCTGTATGTTGACCATATTGTTATGATGTTGATCAGTCCCCTTGGTTGGTGGCAGCTTACAGAGGTTCTGTATATTTCTTTCCAGAGTCTATAAATTCTGGAAAGAATATTTTACTTACAAATGTTTCTTCTAAAAGAACAAATAAACAGATCATAAGCATTTAATAATATAAGAGAATGACACTGAAGAACTATAACCTTTCCTATACACATTTGCTCAATTTAGATGACATTACGCTAAGACTTTCTAAAGGTCAACCTTCTAAGTCAAATATTTCATATTTAAAGGTAATAAGTAGGTTGTTGTAGACTTCGTTTTCCTAAGAAAGCTTATGTAACATGATAAAACATACTAAAATTAGTTATGTTTCATCTCTAGGTGCAAAATAGGCCCACATTCTCTTCTCCTCCCAAAGAGAAAATATATGCTATTCTAATTTCATTATTTCATTTGAAACCTTGAGTGAATTTAATTTCCATTGAACAAAAATTACAATATAGAATATATATAAATCTTTTTCTGCAATGATAATCAGAGCTATTGTATGAGGTCTGACAATTAAGTCGAACTTGCCACCTTGGTAGGTTTTCACAGCCTTGTTATATCAGTGTCCCACAGCTATGCTCATGTCGACATATGGTGGTTTCTTCCTGAGTGGCATTCATTATTGTTGTTGCATGATTTTGTGTGCTATATAATGACAGGTCTGATTGTGGTTCCAGAAAAAGAGTTCCAAAATTGATTTGAAATGTCAACTAGGCCCTGGCCTCGGTGAATAGCTTTCCAAGGGGAGCTATGACATGGTGACCATAGTGATATTCATATTTGCGGTATGTAGCACTTTTTCTAGGATGAGTTCACAAACATAATTGTTAGATCTTACAGAATACTTAATCTTAATTTAACAATAATTTTCCAACTGGCAAAAATAAGTAGAAAAGTATACAAAATTTCAAAATATCCTGCACTCCAATTGTTTTCTTTTGAAAATTTGTTTAGTCATAGTCTCAGCTGTCAGCCCCAAAGATATTATCTGAAATTTAGGTCAGAGAGAGGTCTCAAATTTGAAGGATTTTCAAACTCACACGTAGGTTTCATAATCAAAAGTGAGCATGGTTTAAAGAAATATTAGTGTTGTATGAATGGAGATTATCAACAATGCAAACATAGAAGGCTAAATAAATAATATTTTAATAAAAGTTAATCCTTACATGCCCTGATAAAAACAAAATTTTAAACTAGATCATATTTTATAAAAGACAAGGACGGGACATATTTATTCAAGGTTCAAATCAGCACATATGAAAGTTCTACACTGTCATTCAAAAGCGCACAAACTCCTTCTGTTTTCAGTCCACTCGTTGTTATTCCACATAGAGAAATAAACCTGGTCTATTTCTTATTAAATTAAATCGTATTGTTTTATTTATTTGATATGCTATCAATCTGATCTTTGAATTTGTTATAATAAGAAGTAAAACAAATAAATGTTGCTGGTAATTTATAATAATTTGTGATTTGGCATTAAATAGCAAAATGATCTGTCTACGGACACTGACGCAGGATGAACATTAACTTTCAGTCAGTTAGTAATTAATGAGGCACAAAAGCACAATGATGAAGTAGACAATGGTGATCAAAGTACGTTTTAATATGGTATCAGATAATTAATGCAATGACTTGCAGAATAAATGCATTCCATTTTAATAAAAATTGCCATCTAATTTGCATAATAGCAATTTCTGTCATTTAAATATTAATATAAGAATTACATGATTAATATTTCTATTGGAAATAGAAATATTTCTATATTGGAATTTAAACTCCAATATGTTACTTAAAGTAGCAATTTAATTTATCTAATGTCTAAAAATACATGTTTCTATTCTAATGGTTTATGACTTTATGTGGCACAAAGATATTTATGTCATATAACAAAACAAAAAAATCCTAAAACGGTTAGTTTTATGACTACCTAAAAATTTAAATCATCAAAACTTCTGACAGTTACCATACAAAACATTTTAAAGTAATCTTAGAAAGAGCAAAATGTGTCAAGTTTAATACATGCTCAAAGAAACACAGAATTTCTTCTGAAGCTAATTGACAACAGTTACTGCCTGTTTTTCTCTAATTTATTCCAGCTGCATAAACTCAGCTGTTATTAAACTTGACAAAAAAATGATGTCATTAAGTAACCAGATGATTTAAAAATTTTCACTACCACATCCTAGTGAGTTCTAATCAACTCAATGCCAGTTACACTGGAAGTAAAAGAAAAAGTCTCTAGGTTAGAATGTGAATTCTTTTGAGTTTGTTATTTTTACTTTTGATGGACTAGTAGCCTAGCATTTTGCATACTTCAAAATTTAAATTACATCATGCTTCTCAATTATCTTCTATAATTTTAGTGTTATTTTTCCTCCCTCAGAAAACTCATCTATTATATATATTTAATACTATAGTTACATTTATAATATGTCAAATATTGATTGTAAAAAGTTCAAAGAAGCCCTAAAATAGTTCTAAATCCTTGAGATAATTTAGATATATAGACAAATAGACAGACATGGATATGGATATTCTAACAGTAAATTAATTCCAAAATTGTTATAGTCTTTATGCTAGTCAGACACATAGAAAATGTACATTAAAACATTGAAGAACATATTTTAAAATAGCATATGATATACTCAAGATGGTTTGAAATATAAAAAAAAAGGTTTGATTCAGTTCAATTTGATTATTTTCTGTGTGTCTGGCAACCATCAGGTGCTGGAATATACATCTGCCAACACCCTGCTTCAAGAATTGAAGCAGTCAGAAATTTAAATAACTAATTGCAATAACATTTACTGAGAACCCAAAGGAAGGATCACTTAGTGGAACCCAATGAGAAAAACTTTCAAGAGACAATAATACTAGAGATATAGAAGATGAATAGAGACTTGACAGGTAAGGAAAGAGAGAAAAAATATCACAAAAGATGAACAGCACAGTCAGAGAAAAAACCTAGTCATTTTTTTTTATAATAAAAGATGAGGCTTGTAATGAAACAAAGCATAAGGAGGATCTATAATATTAATCCTATTCAAGGTCAGTGAAGGCCTTATATGTCATGCTGAGGAATTTGTACTTAAATCTGTAGATGATGGGGGAGTTCTGGGAGGATTTATCTAAAAGAAAGTTCTTTGGGAGAACTACTACTGGGTGGAGAGTAAAGGTTAGACGGAAGAGGAAGAATAGTTAAAGATAAGGAGATAAAGGATTTCAGAAATAAACTGTGCTAGACATGATGAGGGTCTGACCTTCAGAAATGTCAAAAGAGATGAAAAGAATGTGACACTCTGAACAATGTGTACTAATCAAAGCTAATGGTGTTTAATAAGATGTGGGGCGAGAGAAGGAGTATGAAAATTCTACTTTGATTCTCTGGTTAGAGTATAACCCTTACCTAATAGGAATCATTCTGAAGAATTTCAGAGAAAATATTAGCTATAGTACGCTGGCAAATAAGATGGCTAAGAGATTGACACAAATCTTCAGAAAATATCCAAATACAAATGACACAGACAGAACATTATTGAATTTTGAAAGTAAAGATATCTACAATTTTGCACGTAAATATACCTTTAAAATATATATTATTAACGTAGAAACCAAGCTATATCAAGAGCTCATTAGCAGAAATGAGATACAGATGATGAGATAGGAAATAAAGGGAGTACAAAGGCCTTCTTCCATATGATTAAAGATGTGGTTATAGGGCGGTGCCTGTGGGTCAAAAGGGTAGGGCACAGGTCCCATATGCCAGAGGTGGCGGGTTCAAACCCAGCCCTGGACAAAAAAAAATACGTAGGTATAATTTCATGAATTTGATCAAGGTCTACACAGAATCTTAGTTTTCAGGATCTGGTAAAATTCCAAGAAAAAATAATGAAATTGTAAGAAAAATAGTGATAGATCTGACAGGGGTATTCAAAGTTGCACATTAAAATGACAAGAAGCATGTTATAATAGAATTCCAATGCATTACATCACAGTTTTTCTTACTTCTGAAGCAGTTTCTCAGAAGACGCTAGCTAATCTTTGAATATTAAATAAGTCAATAGATTATTTTTCTACAAAATTAAAAAATTAGATTGAGTCTATTTTCCCTAATTAGGTAAAAGCAAAAATATAGAAAACTGAAGCAAACATGGTGGTATTGGTTGGCTGGAGGTGGGAGGATATTGACTAAAGTGGAGATTGATATAATTTTTAGATCATTAATTAAAATATATTATACTTGTCTGTTTGAAGAGCTGACTTCAAATGGGGAAAAAAGGTTGAAATGATCTGTGTGAGTTCTACCTGCCACAAGAACGGTGTATTCAGCCTGACAAAGTGGTTTTTCCATTTAGAGATTCATTCATATCAACCACCTCATTGCTCTGTATTGCAACCAAAGAGAGTTTCATTAGCACCATTCAAACTCTGAACTTCTTCCTTCCATAGAGAACAGACACAGATAATAGTTCTTATCCTCCAGTGACGATGCTCCTGTGAAGAGGGACTTCCCACAGGTCTCCAAAGATATTAATGCCTAAAGGAACCAAGGAGTCTTCTAGTCTATTATCTCCATTTTTAAGATTGCCAAATGCTTTTTGAGTATTGAATATTAGGGAGTAGGACAGGATGGACATATATAGTTTATTAAATATATTTGCATTTTTCCACCAACAGGTTGACTTACTGACTGTACAGCCTTAAAGTATTTGATTTTTAAGCAAATACTTCAGAACAAAATGAGTATATAAAATTATAAATCCCTTATTCAATTTTTCCTAATAAAAATAAAACACAAGACTGATTTAATAAATACCAGACTGAATCAATCAGAAATACCTTGTAAAAGACTCATTGTACAGCAGGTAGACCCATTTTCATTATTATACATATGTGTCTACATGGCATGTGATTGTGTTTAGATTTTATGTAATTATACCAACATTCAGAGTAAAGCACAGTTTTCAGAGTTCTGATAGAATAAGAGGTCCTTTTTGCTTTTGATGAGCTATAGCCCTAATGTTGTAATAGTAAAACATCTTCCTTTAGTTACTGTTCTTTAATACAAACAAAATTACAAACATAATTGAGATACCTATTATATGGAGCAAGGAATCTTAAATGTGGTGACATGATTTTATTTTTGACCAAACTCTAGTTAGGCTTCCATGAATCCTCTACTCAACTAGGCTCTGACTCTTGTGCTTCCGTGTTCATCTCTACATTGTCTAGGTATAGTAAGAATCTTGCTAAATCAGGTTAGCTAGAAGTCCTCATCCTGAATGTATGAACACCCTCCTTATCTAATCAGGTTCCTCATCCTCCACCATCCCTCAGGTGATGCATGATCACCTAGGCCTGTGTTCAGCAAGAATTCTGTTAGGTTGGTTTGACTAGAATCTTTTCCCTACCCTAATGTTTCCTCTTGGTAACTTTCCATCTACTGACCCTCACCTTGCTCCTTGCTATAAATTCCCACTTTTCCTTGTTATATTTAGAATTGAGCCCAATCTCTCTTCCTACCACAAAACCCACTGCCATTGTCCCTATACCTATTCATGATGATCCTGAATAAAGTCTAACTTGTTGCTCTCTCAGAAGTATTACTGAAGAATTTTTTAACAGAGGTAACATTTTAAAATAAAAGAACCAACATAAAACTAGCACAATTGATTAATTTTCAAATTTTATAATATATATTGGAATTTCATCCCTAACTTTAAGCCAATGGCCTTCTTATCTTGGAGGCATTGTATTCTCTTGCACATATTGCTAAGAAATTATATAATTCTTATTACCAATTGATAATAGCAAAGACACAGATATAAGAATTTGCATGTTCCTCAAAGTGTGAATGACTATTAAAAATTTTTCAAAAGAGACCTTAATATAGGTCAAAATTAGATGATCCTTCCTTTACATATATGGGTAACTAAACCGATTTTAAAACATGTACTCCAGAATCTAATACGACTTGAGTGACAGGTCACAGTGCTTCCCAGAAAATAAAGGACAAATATTATCTTTGATTTATAAAATATTAAACAAAAATATACAATTATATATAAAAACAGTTGGAACTTAGTTATTATAGCTTTTGTAGAAAACTAGCCATTTTCTAGAATGATTTTCATAGCAAACACTGACCTTTTATACATTAATGTGTCTTTTTTGACTATTGGCTTGGTTGAAGATTAGGATAGGAACATAAATACACTTCAAAAGATTCATAACTATACAGATCAGAATAAAAATGGGAGGAATTATCATTATTCTTGAAGTCAGATGGCAAAACTTATAAATTCAAAAACGCACACAGAGTTACCAGTGTTCAAGGGAAATTATTCTCAAGGCAAGGTGAACCTGTACTGAAGATCTTTGAAGAAAGGATGAGGAGTGGAGACTCCCCTAGCACAGGAGATGTATGCCCCAATTTGGATTACAAAATTTGGAGCAATTGACTAGGTGCACCATTGGGAGAAACTCGAAGTAAACTATGATTATATTAATTATAAGTTAGAAATATTTTAATTGCCTTAAAAATGAGCACTTACCATTTGTTTATCAATAAAGTACCTGCATATTTAGCAAAATAAATTGTTGATAAAATATTTAAAATTGGAGGGTATTTTTAGGCTTACTGTTATATATAAACTTATAACGCAGAGAGATATTTATGTATGTTCATCCACAGTATATATAATTTTCTGCCATTTATAGGAAGTTTGGGCTCCACATCAGTCCAACAGAACTGAGAAAAACCTTATATCTGAGCACAGTCAATTAAGAATTCTATATTATCCTTTTTTATTCAAAAAAAGTGTTATAGACTCTACTATAATAAATACCTTATTATATTTTATTTTTCTATGAGAGGTAATAATGATTGACTAATGTAATAAATGAAAAACCATTATAAATAATACAGTTTTCTATTCTAAACATAGTTGATCAGATTATCATTTACATTTAAACTAATTTTTCTAAACCTCCAATTTTCTACCATGTAATAACCTTAATATTAGAATTGATTGCACTTTCTGATATCTTCCTATTCAACTATAGTTTCTCAGAATAAATAGGAAGTCTCATCACAATATCACTATATTGGGTTTTTGGATTCTTTTACCAAAAAAAATCACAGATGTATGAGGTGGTTGGTGTTTTTCTAAAAATAATTTTAAAGTTTTCTAATAGTCTAAGTCATTGTCATATTTTATTACTTGAAAGCTTCATTGTAATGGTCCACATTCAATTTCCTGTTAATATGAGGATATGAGGATGTATTCTTTTGAACAATAAGTGATGGACAACATATAAATGTTCTATTAAAAAAGATAAAATGGAGGAAATTAACTAAAACTGTTTAAAAAATATTCAAGTGCCTTTGGTGCTTAATATTTAAATAAGGAAAAATATCCCTTTCATATACTACCCAGGTCACAATTTTATATATCTATTTAGTAATAGGAATAAACAGAAGACTGCTTGGTGACTCACACATTTACATCTTCGAAGCTCAGATATTTTCTCTGAGCTTCAGATATATATCCAATTTCCTACTAGTAATCTTCATCTTTCACGGATGCTTTAAACTCATTCTCTCTCTCCAGTTCCACCATCTAGTTTTCCTCTTGTGTTCCTAATTTCAAGAAATATTACTACCATACATTCAGTGACCAAGCTGGATATCAAGACTTCTCCCTCCTCTCCACTCATTCACTAACTTGATTCAACATCCAAAGTCCTTTTTAATTTGTTTGGGCTCTTCTGTCCCTAAGGCAGTGCCTTAGTGTCGGTCCTCTTTTCTTCTCTCTAAAATTTTAATTATATCTTGTCTCCAAACCTTCAGTATTAATCATTTCTAACCCATCCTCTTTTCTAAAATTATAAATCATGTCATTCCCTTACTTAAAAGTCATCGATTTCTCCAAATTAATTAAAAGACAAGGTTCAAACTCGTTTTTATGGATAACATGGCAGGCAGCATCAATTGTGATTAGTCCTCTCCCTACCACTTTATTCACATGTTTCACATTTACAATTTTATCCTACAGTATTTGATTTTTTGCAGGTCTTTTCACAAGTAAGCTTTGTTGCTTAAAGTTAGGTAATAATTTGAATTACTTACTTAAAAGAACAAAATACTTTACTCATTGCTTGAAGAGATGTTTACAGAATGAGTATAGGTTATTTTGGTTAAATAACATCAGAAAATACCTTTGCTAAACATTTACCATTTAAAATAATCTGTATGATTTTTTTCTTTAGGGTAGATGCCTAGTAATGGGATTGTAGGATCGAGGACATTTGCAATAGACTATTTATTGCAGCTCAATTTATAATCACCAAAATGTAGAAACAGCCTAAATGCCCACTAACCAAGGAATGGATTAACAAGCTGTGGTATATGTGTACCATGGAATACTATTCAGTCATCAAATGATGGAGACTTTACATCTTTTGTATGAACCACGATAGAGTTGAAACACCTTCTTCTTCGTAAAGCATCATATGAATGGAGAAGCAAGAATCCAATGCACTCAATTCTAATATGAAGGCAGTAGATGAGCTAATACAAGTTTGGGGGTAGGGGAATGAGGGAGAGGGAATAGGAGAGGAGGGATGGGGATGGGGAGTCGTGGTGTATGGCAGACCTCTTGGAGGCAGGACACAATTATAAGAGGGACTTTACCTAACAACCAGTGTAACCTAATTCTTTGCACCCTCAATGAATCTCAAACAATAAACAATAAAATAAAATAAAACAAAAAAGAACCCACATAACCATTCTGTTTCTCACCTTTATTTCATTCAATAAATTACATGGGACTTATTTTTTTAAATGATTTATATGGTAGAATTTACATAATCACGTTATAATTGAAATGATTTAGCACCAACAGTTTAAGGATTTGACAAATTATAATTAGCCCAATTTTTTGACTTCAGAATGGACATTTTGCTATTACTCCATAGTACAGTTAGAGGGAAATAAGTGAGAATGAACGTGAAGAGGGCAACTCTACAATAATTGAAGGCCTATAAAGAGCTTAATTATACTACCAATTTTTTTTTCAAATAAACACAACTATATAAATGATTTAGTCACAGTGTTTTACAGTTCTAAGTGTATATACTGACTGATCAAATGGCTAAAAGATTTCTTACACTAATATATATTTTTATCTTTATCTGTTACTAATATTTTTCCTTCTTTAAAACTCCAAGTTTTCTATTAACAAAATAAAAATGTTTGTT
>NW_003852408.1:18389048-18411243 GCF_000181295.1 Otolemur garnettii
GTTGATGGAAGTATTTCAGATTGCATGTGAAAACCCCACACTGTACCCCAGAAGTGCATTAATGTACATAGTTACCATTCAATAAAAAAAAAGTCTATATAATGCGTGCTATGGTCATTTTGCAAAAATAAATTGTATCTGTGAAGTGTACACATTTAAACTCACTTTGCAAACTATGCTAAGCATAGTTATTCTTTTCACCTTTAAGATTCATCTTCTTGAGTTATAAAAGAAAAATATTCACATGTTATACTCTGGAAAGTGAGAAGATTTTCTAATCTTAAGAAACTGTGAAATAATGGCTACTTTTAGTCTAGCCAAGACTGAGACTGAACGTTACATCTTATTTTATATGTGGACGTATTTTTTTTAAAAAGTCATTTTATAATTGAGTAACAAACTGCTAAGAAGAATTTTTACATTTTACAATATAGTTAAATAGTATGAGTTTATCTTATTGTGATCTAAGTTCCACTTGATAAATCATTCTAAACTTTCTATCCCAATATCTCTTTGAAGATTTTTAAGTGGCATGTATTCAAAAGAAAATAGTTTTAGTCATATACCAGGTACTATGGTCTGAATGCCCCTCCCCACACCAAAATGTTAAAACATGACAAAGTACTTAGCTGAATTATGTTCCTGTCTTAGTATTTTGTAGAAGGGAGAACTTGAAAGTGATAAAATGAGATATTGAAGCAAAGAAATTTTTAAGGTGCAGACTGGCTTCTAAAGTACTTACAGTAAAATGTGAGAAGAGAGAAATAATTTAAAGACAAAAATACCAATCTAAAGGTAAACAGAACTTAAAAATTTCAAAAATTCTCAGCTAATCTACAATAATGTTATTTCAGATTAATATGAGGGTACAAATAATTAGATTACATTGTTTGCGTTTGTTGGGTAAAGTCCAAGTTGTACTTTCAGCCAGATGAGCCATGGACCCTTACATTGTGCGTGTTAGCTAAGAGTTTACTAATCCCCCTCCCTCCTACTCACTCCTCCTCACTTGAATTTAATTGTGTTTTCTCTGCTGGAGGCAAGTAGTTGTTCATCTACTAGTTTCATATTAGTCTTGAGTACATTGGATACTTGCTTTTTCATTCTTGTGATATAAAGAATGTTCTAAGGAGAATGCTCTTCAATTCTATCCAGGTTAATACAAAAGATGTAAAGCTTCCATCCTTTTTTATGACCAAATAGTATCCCACCATAGTTTATTAATCCATCCGTGGGTAGATGGGCACTTGAGTTGACTATGAATTGAGCTGTTCTAATGCTAATGTTCTTATAGTAAAATGATTTTTGTTAACTTCTGGATAGAGACTTAGTAATGGAATTGCAGGGTCAAATGAAGGGTCTACTTTTAGCTCTTTGAGGATTTGCCATACTTCTTTCCAAAAGTATTAGTTTGCCATACCACCAACAATGAAAAAAATATTCCCTTCTCTCAATATTCACACCAGCATCTGCAGCTTTGGGACTTTGTGATGTGCACTATCATTACTGGGGTTAGAGGAGACCTCACATTTAAAGAAATGAGACAGTATGATTTGGAAAAGAAGAGCAAGGTTGTGGCCACGTGACTGATAAGAAGATTAGTCTAGACAGGCCATGTCTCTGTGAAAGCCAGGAACTATTGGTCAAGACAATGAAAGAATGACTCCTATAGCATCTCAAAGATCATCAGAAGCTTTGCCTCCGCCACAAGCTGAAAGTGCAAGGGTCTTGGGGGCAGAACAATGTCAAAGGATGAGCCACTGCTTCCCAGTGACACTTCACATCACAGACTCTGTTCCCCTTACTCTGATGTTTTCCTCAGCTGCCCCACAAGGGACACTAGCTGACCCAGGTGTGGCATGCAGTGTACCAAACAAAACTTAGGGGATGTGGCTGGCTCTATATATATTTCAATGGATACCCTGAAGAACCATGGGGCCCAGGAAGGAAACCACATTATAGGTAGAGTCACCTCAGAGAGATCTCACTAGGGCAATGTCCAGTGGAACCATGAGGGCAGAGCACCCCTTCTGACCAGTACAGCCACCAGACCACAGCACCCCTGTTCTTCAGACCAGTATAGCCACTAGTGCAAGATTCCAGCCCAGGTAAACCACAACCACAAGCCCCAGGCATAGAGCTGCTGCAGAGGCAGGGCTACCACAGAGAACCACGATGGTGGTGAAACCCAAGCACAGAGCTACCACAGCGTGGGCTGTCCAATGGCCCATCCACCATCCCAGATGGCCTGGAGAGCCAAACTTCAAGTCTAACAAGATTATTCTCAAGTCTTAATGTTTGGTACATACTTAGGACCTGTTAACCCTTTCTTCCTCATTATTTCTCCCTTTTATAATGGTAATGACTGTTCTGTGTCTGCCCCACCACTGTAACTTGGAAGCACATTACATGTTTAATTTCCAGGTTCACAGCTGGAGAATAATTACTCTCAGAATAAATTGTATCTTGAATCTCACCCATATCTGATTTAGTTAATATTTAGATAAGCCATTGTACTTGGGTTTTAAAGTTGATGTTGGAATGAGTCAAGATTTTGGAGGCTATTGGGGTGAGAAGGACAGGAATCTGGGGGGTGGTGCAAGTTAGGGGTGGTATAGGGGTGGAATATGATGGTTTGAATGTTCATGTTCAACCCAAAATGTATATTTGAAATCTTAACCCTCAAGGTGATAGTATTATAAACTGGGGCATTTGGAAGGTGATCAGGTCATGAGGTTGGATCCTCATGAATTTATTTAGCTTTATAAAAGCTGCCTTCTTCCCTTCCACAATGCAAAAAAGCGCCATCTGGAAAAAGAAAGAATCTCCCAGTACTTTGACCATGGACCCACCCTCCATAAATCTGAGGAAAAAAATCTGTTATTTATTAGCTACTCAATTTATGGTATTTTGTTATAGCCACCTGAAAGGATTTGGCTTATCATCACAGAAATATATAACTTCAACTAGTCAATTTTCTACCAGAAAAATTCTAGGAATAAGATTTCAAATAACAGTGATTTGTACTGAATATTTCCTTCTGATATAATCCCTAAAAATAGGAATCTGAATGCATGGCATACTTTGGTACATTTATCACTATATACATCATGATATGTTATGGTGATGATTTGATTAAGTGCTTCCGTTTGCAAAAAAAGATTGGGATAATAAATGTTTCAGAAGTAGTCCCTTTTAATCTTTTTGATACTATTTCCTTGTCATGGACAAGAGTCATAACTCAAATGAATTCTGACAATTCTGTCACTCCAAAAATGATTTGTTAAGGTTAACTTATGCAAATATAAATGTTTACAAATTAATGTATTGATTTGACAGAGCCTGTATTTTACCCTTCCAAGAATAGGAACTTTGCTAGATTTTAGAATTAATGAAATCAAACTCAGAAAACAAAATAAAACAAAACTTGCTATGAGTTGCCCAGATGGAATTAATGTGTTCGCCAGGAGATATATGATCCTTTGGTTGTCTTACAGGTCTTTATTCTTCTGAAAAATGTTTCATCATTCATATATAAAATTTTAAGGTCCTTTAAAAGCTTTCAACTGTTATTGTTAATCAGTCAAGACATTTAAAAAAGAGAGATAAGAGCACCTTTTAGCCATGCTTCCTCTGACATACCAGTACATATGCAATTTGATCTCATTATCATTAAAATATATTTTTTGCCTTCCAAGAAATCCTTAAAATGAAGACATTGATGAACATTGTTCCTGAATACATTGTTGATTGGCTTGGTTCCTTTTTCTAAAAATATATCATCTAGATTTACTTGTGTCTAGTTGATTTCTTCTTTATTTATTTATTTATTTATTTATTTTGCTATCTAGTTTCTGATACTTTCTCTTGGATAGAAAACAGTATCTTGACCAAATTATAAATACATAATTCTATAATTTTTTCATTAATACTCTTTGATCTCTTTTCCCCTCACATATTAAAATAATAATTTCCTAAGCAACACTGAATCCCAACTTTAATTTCCTTCTGAACCTTAGAATGTGTTTCCTAGTTTAAATTCAGGTTATAGTATGTCACCATTGAGGGTGGAGGGTTCTAATGTCAGTAACCTAACTGTATTTCCCAAAAGTTGGCTCCAAATGCTAATCATATAAAGACTCCAATGAAATGTTATCATGATAAAAGTGATTTAAACAAATTTAGCCAAGGCTGTATATTATGGAGAGAGACACTCTGCTGAGTGATCAAACATATCAGAACAAGGCTGTTACACAATTCCTAGCTTCAAAGATTTTTCATTAAAATTTCTACAATTAGGTTAGTCTATTATTTTTCTTAAAATGTCTGGGGGCATCATTTTTTTCTTTAAAGAAAAACAGTGAGTGGAAGAATATACTCATTTTGTTTGTAATTTAGAGTTTCTTTTGAAACCTAAAATTAATTTTAAAATATTCACAGTTACTATAAATTATCCTAAATTTGTTCTTAAATAGTCATAGATATCCAAATTTTCCAACAAAATTTTAGTTTTCATTATCTAATTAAATTATTTTAAAAAGTATTCAGGAGATTATAATGAAGATAATTAGAGGGATAATTTACAGGAAAAAAACTTTTTTTTCTATGCAAAAGGCAGTGGGTAATGTGTTTCAACATTTAGTTAGTTACTGAAACAATGAACAGGATGGAGTTTTTCTAATTCAGTTACCCACCCCCCAAAATGCCAATCTCTACTGTTTGCTATTTGCCTCTGACATAATCGCTTTATGTTCAGTGTTCCATAAAGATTTAACAATACACAAAAAACTATACATGTGAGGGGTAAAATTCAACAGTATTTTCTACCTTCTGCCATTTCTAAAGCAGGGAAAACCAGTTAATAGCATTTGGAAAAAATGCAATAGCACAACTAATGTTTCCAAAGCAGTTATAACAAATATAAAGGAAAATGGAAAAAGATACTAGGGCAAATATTAAATATTATATCAAACACATTGTTTTAGATCCAGTGTAACTAATTATTTTCAAAACTAGATACAGACTGTCTATTCACTGGCAAGCTGATGATGTTTTTCTTTCAGTTTGGAAAGGAGCCTGTTTTTCAGAGAAAATGTATTATTGGCCACAAAAAAAAAATCTAACATAGAGTAGTCAATTGAATTTATATATAAATGTAGTATATTGGATTTATCTTTTAAAACACACTCTATGTTGTAGATACAGCACTCACATTTGAAGCAAAAGGAAAAAATAAACAATGGCCTAATTTACTGAAATGTCCATAGCCATTAATTTTCCATTAAATTAAAAATACACAACATTCAATAAATATCAATGTCTTCCATTTTTACATTTGTGTTATAGTTTTATATCATCATTAAACATTTTAAGTGATACAATATGCACAGTACTATTTCCAGAAAGTGAAGTTCTATTTATGTAATTAGTCACTAATGCTTAAACAACTTCTAAATAGAAATGAACATTCTATTCTTTGCAGAACAGTGTTCTCTCCTATCAAAATGTAAGCAGACTGAATCAAAGAAAGTAACATAAGTTCCTTCCTTTCTGTTAAAAGAAATAGGTTTCTAACATTATCAGGAATCCCCTATTACTCTACTACAATTAAATTTGCTTCAATATTTTGAACAACATGCCATCCTATTTATAGTATCTTTTCTAAACATATTTCTTAGAGAAAATCATAAATGGAATCATCAAAACCCCCTGTTTTTAAACTCCTCTATTTTCAACTTCTATCTTGTCTTCCCCCAATTTCAAATCACTGTACTTTCTCGTACCACCCAGTTTAAATATCTCTTTCAGTCCATGACCTTAAGGCCTCATATTTCACACCAAAGCTGTGTACCCAACCCACCTTCCAATTACAGAATGCTTTTATATAAAAAAAGGCAGTTGAGGCCAATTGTTAAAAATAACATTTTTTTTCTTCCCATCCCTCTTGGCTATGAAAAACTGAAGATTATATATAAAAGTAAGGCATAGTCATCAGATCCATGGTAATGATAAAAATAATTTAGAAAGGATAAGATATAGGATGCAATGTTATATATGATCTAAAATATAAAATTGGGATACTTAGAGAAAGTTCTGGATAGTATCAAAGGTATCATAGATAGATTCTACATAGTACCTATTCTCTTTTAAAGTACTTCATGAATAAAAATATAAGCTTTTATATTAATATTATAAAATAAATATAATTTATGTTAAGGAAATTCAAAAAGGAGATTGCTTCAGAACATTTCAGCTCCTGTGCAGTGGCTCATACCTGTAATCTTACTACTCTGGGAGGCCGAGGCAGGTGGAGAAAGAGTCATCATGTCTGTTCTTGATGGTTTCCAATATCCCAGAATCTTTCTCTGTAGTAGCCAATCAGAATTGATTCCCACAACATTGCTGTATCTTTAAACACTTGGGTTACTTTGAATGTGTATCTTTTTCATGGAACCAAAGATCCTTGAGTAAAAGGAAGATGATTAAAATATTCTTGGTAAATCACAATAGGTCTCTGGCAATGAACTCCAACCAAAAGGAAATTGTTGAAATGTCAGAATTGGAATTCAGAATATGAATGGCAAGTACAATCAATGAGATTGAGGGGAAACTTGAAAACAAACACAAAGAAATGAAAAAAAGTAATTTAGGACATGAATAAACAATTCACTAAACAGATAACATTAGAAAATTATAACAGAATTTCTAGAAATGAAACAATCATTTAGAAAATGTCAAAATACAGTAGAAACTTAAAAGCAGACTGAACCAAGCAGTCAGAATTTCAGAGCTTGAAGACAGGTATTTCAAATTAGCCAGGTTAGAAAAAATGAAGGAAAAATAATCATGAAGAATGAACAATATATTCCACAAATATGGGATTATGAGAAGCAAACAAATATAAGGATCCTTGAAATAAAAGAAGATAAAGCAAAAAGCACTTAAAATGTACTTGAAGGAATTATAGAGGAAAACTTCCCAGATATCATTAGAGATTTAGACATCCATATACAAGAAGATCACCAAACAACTGGAAGATTCATGGCAAATAAGATATCACCAAGGCACATAGTAACCTGGACAAAATCCATGTAAAGGAGAAAATCCTATAAGCTGTGAAGTAAAAATATCATGTAACTTGCATAGGAAAGGTCAACAAACTGAAAGCAAACTTTTCAACAGAAACGTTATAAGCCAGAAGGAATTAGGATCTCATTTTTAGTTTTCTTAAAGAGAATCATTGCCAGGCAAGAATTTTGTATCTTGGAAATCTGTTTTATAAATGAAGGAAAAATAAACTCTGTCTCAGACAAGAAAATGCTAAAGGAATTTGTTACCCTATACATGTCCTACAAGATATGTTTAAAAGTATTCTACACATGGAACAGAATAATAAATACCCACCAGCGTGAAAACATTTGAAAGTTAAAACTCACAGCTCTTATACAACATTAACACAAGAAAGTACAGCAACTAGGCAATGATAAGTAAACATGATGACCAGAACAGTATCTCACGTATCAATACAAACGCTGCACATAAATGAATTTAATGCTCCACATAAAAGATATAGATTGGCTGAAGGATTTAAAAAACACAACTCAGATATATACCATCTCCAGGAAACCCATTTAACTTGCAAAAATTCTCATTGACTCAAGGCAAAGTGTGGGAAAAAATATTCTTTGTAAATGGAAACCAAAAGCAAAGAGGAGCAGCTTTTTTCACATCAGATAAAATAGACTTTAAATCACCAATGGTAAAAAATAACAAAGACAGTTATTATATGATGAAAAGGGGAACAATTCAACAGGAAGATGTAATGACCCTTCATATACACACAAATGTATACATGTGTGTGTGTGCGTGTGTGTGTGTGTATACACACCCTGAACACAGGAGGTCTCAGATTCATAAAAAAATTATTCCTAAATTAAGCAAGGGAATAAACAGCAACATCATAATACCCAGGGTGTTAAATACTTTGCTGACAGAGTTGGAGAGCTTGTAGAGGTAGTAAATTAACAAAGAAACTTTGGACTCTAATGAGGGGTATGTCATAAACTGGTATAACGAAAGTAAAAGAAGTACGGAAAAGGGTGAGGAATAAAAAAATCTACATGTCAGGTACAATGTATAGCATTCCGGTGACTAGTACATTGAAAACCCTGACTTTGGTGTTACATAATTTATCCATGTAACAAAAATCTTGTACTCCCTAAATCTATTCCTATAAAAATACTAATGGCTGAGCTTTTAGCATTGAAAACTGGCTACTGTTTACCAAAACACAATTACATTTAGAATACAAACAATAGAAATCAATCACATGTATCAATCATCTACAGATTAATGTAATTCTGGTGAAAGAATTCTATTTTAATTTCTTGTGAAACATTAGTGTCCTGTTGAAGAACAGAGATATGTCAAAAATTATCACAAAAAATAAAAATGTTATAAATAATTAGAATTAATCAAGGGTTAAAAACTGAAATCTGAGTTGATTAGAATCTGTGTTGATTAAAAATGAGTATCCAACTTTGTCTCCAGAGTTTCTGATTACTTTATTTTATTTCTGTTTGAATCTGATTCTTTTAATCAGAAGATTTAAACAGGACTGGCAATGTCTCAAGATAACCCAGAAGGATGAAAATCATAGCATCACCAATTAATTATATTCAGATTATTTAAAAGTATTAGCCAACTATAAAATAACTTGATAAGAAAATTAAGTACTAAAGTAAAAAGAAGCATTCAGAAATTATTTTGAGAAACTGATTCTCATTGGGGCCTCACAATTTTTTAGGATATAAAAACAATTATTAAGGGTATATATCAACCTGGTGACCAAATCAGGAAAGGCAAGCCAAATATTTTCAGCTCTTACACTCTGAGAATAAGCAATGTCTTAAGTTAAAAATATATCATTCTGCACCATCTCCAGAAGGACCATTTAATTTGGCTTTGTATTAGATTGTTATGCAGATGTTACACAAAAATAACTTAAAATTCTAATTGATTTTTAGTCAACATAGGGTATACCATATGTTAGGTATTAGTACGCTTAGGTCATTAGTACATTCTCAAAATTGTCAAAATTACTGTGAAAATAGCATTTTACTTATAAATATAATAAAATAATAGCTATAAACTCAATATTATATCCTCTTAATACTTACCTGAATTCTTACAATAACTGAAAAATACTTCTTTTGAAAACTACATTTTTTCTTAAAGATTAAAGAATAAAATAATTGAAGTGGGTAGGAGAACATAATGACCCTCAGACAAATGATAAATTATGTTTTTTTTTTTTTTCTTTTTCCATCTGAAGGTTTCTCCTTTTAAGGTTAAAAATATCCTTAAAGAAATAGTACTTAAATGTGTTTGCTAATACTTCTCATCCAGAGAGGTTTTGACTTCCTCTCTATTTTAATTCCTGCCAGCATCCTTTGCAAAATCACCATCCAATTTGGATAACTCCTCTAACACAGTGTCTTGGTTTCTCTTTAATTATTTTTTCCTTTTCTCTAGCAAACCACTGAATTTGCCAAGTTTTTGAGCTGTTTTACAAGAAAAACTAGCCTTTTGATCATACTTTCCTGCATCTAGTCACCATGACTTCCAATTTTAAAGCCATTACCATTCTTATAAGCTATGAATCCTTTCACTCCCTTCCCAACTCGGCATGGACCTAATAATCATTTCATGTGATATACTCACAGCAAGCTGGGTAATTTTTTTTCCTGCTATCTATTCTACAAAAATGTCTCTAAAACTCCCCATCATTGCTTCATATCATCATACATTATTTTGCTTCTGGCATTCAGTTAAGCTAGAGATAAATTATTTTAAAGTCCTTTACCTAATTTAAAACTGTTCTTCAGTGCTTTTGAGGCCTGAGCTTCCACTGGTTAATTAATACTCCTAGGCAGTAGCCCTTTAGGGTCTCAATGAAAAACCAAAGAGCTTTTTTCTTTGTAGATCTTATTTCTAAGTTTTGCTGGCTCAAAATCCTGGTCTATTTCTCAGTCTTTCAACTACAACTTCCTAATCATCTCCTCAGCTTTGCAACAGCTGCTTTGGAATCACAGATATTATAAAAAGGGGAAAAGCAGTTTCCATGGGTGTAGGGGATAAGATCCTTTTGCTCAAGACATGGCAGTTCACCTCAACGTGCTCTCTCAAGAGTTGTTTCCGAGAAGCGTCTCCTTGAGGATCTGAGCTTCTACACTTGCCTATTAATGTACAGGAATGTGTAGAGTGACTCTCCCTAGGGGGCGTGGAGAAATAGCCGAGATGAGCTGGAGAATAGAAAGACCAGTTTTGGAGCATTGGGTTCTATTCTCTGCATTCCTCCTTCATTAGCATTATAAGGTGTAACTTTACCTTGGGCAATCGAGGACCGACAGCCAGGCTCCAAAATATTTTACTCTAAACAAAATCAATTGTATATGCGTTCCTCAGCCTTCACACTAAATTGTAATCTCAAATGGTTGCTTCCTCACGTTACTTGACTTCTTTGTAAATGTGTTAAATTCTTACTAAATGTTGAAAAGTATAAAAAATAATCAGTAAAGTTTAGCAGGGCCCCCGACCAGAGCGAGTCCCGGTCTCCCTTGAAGATTCATTCCGTCTGCAATTCTTTCCCCTACGTCATTGAATCAGAAGCTCCAAGGAACACACAACAACACATGGGCAAGTTCACCTGCTTAGGTTTCCCTTCTCCCCAGATTTTGACTCATGAATCTTACTACTCAGAAGCACCCCTGTGCCTTCTAACAGATGTCATTTTATATTTTGCTCAAGTTTTTAATTCTCAATTCAAGAATGGCTCAAAAACTAAGCTAGTTTCATTGCTGAAAGTAGAAGTCTATATTTAGTTTGTATTCGCTCATGGACTATATGGCTCCTACCAGAACATGTAAGTCCATTGAAGAAAATAACCTTTGTCTTCTGCCCATTGTTATCTCCCTCACACTTTTTTTTTTTTTGAGACTTTCTTTAAAGTCTCACTTTATTACCCTCAGTAGAGTGCTATGGCATCACAACTCACAGCACCTCCAACTCCTGGGCTTAAGTCATTCTTTTGCCTTAGCCTCCCGAGTAGCTAGGACTACAGGCACCCACCACAACACCTGGCTATTTTTTTGTTGCAGTTTGGCCTGGGCTGGGTTCAAACCCACCATCCTTGATATATGGGGTGGCACCCTATCCACTGAGCAACAGGTGCTGCCCAACCCTCACACTCTTAAAATAGGACCTATATAGCATTCAATAAATACTCCAAGAAGAATGAAATGAGCATGGAACACAAAGGAGAAGTGAGGATCACAGAAAGTAAATAAATCAAATCAATAGTTGCAGAACTTGTAAGTGATAATACTGGAGTAGATTCAGGTCTAGGGTCATTGTCACAGAAAGTAACACTGACACATCTCACTTGAATGACTCCTCTCAAAAATATTACTGATAAATTTTTTTTAATAAGTATTTTATTTTATGAGAGAGTCTCACTCTTTCACCTGGGCTAGAGTGTGGTGGTGTCAACACAACTCACTGAAACCACAGACTCCTGGGATCACATGATTCTTTGCCTCAGCTTCTAGAGAAGCTGGTATTACAGGCACAAGCCACGATGCCTGGCTAAAGTGTCTATCTTTTTGTAGAGGCAGAGTCTCACTTTTGTTCAGGCTAGTCTCAAACTTCTGGCCACAAAGGGATCCTCTAGCTTCAGCCTCCTGAAGTGCTAGGATTACAGGTGTGAGCTACCACATGCAGTCAAAAATAAATATTTTAATATTAGTGACCATAAAACAACCATTAACTTTTTGAATTTACACATATAAGTTAATTTTTGTGATTGTAACATTTTCATCACACTAGTAATGAAATTAAAGTGTAAGCTCAAAGGCTAGACTCCAGGAGTAAATCTTAACTTTGACATGGAGCAGCTGTTAAGTGTTAGCACCCTTAATTGTTCTAGATTCAGTTCCTTAATCTGTAACATGTAGTTAATGGAGTTAATGGAGATATAAAATGCTCAGCATTATTGTGCATATTAACAAAGTTAATAAATGTTAAGTACTCAAAACAGTACCAGACACATCAGTTGTGTTCGATAAATGTTAAGTAGTGGTGGTGCAGAGCGACTTCTCCAGTTGTTCATGTGCTACATGCAACACATTTACTCTAAGTTGTCATTACCATAATTACAAGTAATTTCATTTAAAGTATTTCATGCATATATTAAATTACTTCAGATTTTCATGATTTAACAAATTAACAATATTCTCAAAAGTTTTGTTGTTTTTAAATTACTGATTCAGGACTACAAACTAGGCACACATGTTGCCTTCAGTGCTCTCCTCCTGTATTTCAAGTGTTAAAAAATAGCATAGGTCTACACACAGTGAAGGTAGATAGAATAGCAAAAGCAGATTAACCCAAGCAGAGGAAGTCATAGCTCAAGTCAGCACAAGGGAAGGTTTAATATAGGCAGATGCTATTTACTTCTTAGTGACAAAGCTCGCTTTACTCCTCTCTCACTAATTGGCAGGGAGGGAGAGAGCAAGAGGAGCTGGTTGACCAATCTACAATCTACATGTCCTTCCTCATATATGGCAGCTGCTATCAGTACAATCATTCGGGGCTTAGTAACGTTATGTCAGAGAAAACTACAACAAGCCTAATAAAAACATCCATTTAGTCCTTCATTAATAAATATATACAAATAATAAAGAATTAGGAATAGGAACAGAACAAAAGCAAGAGAGAAAAGGAAAACATTACATACTACTATAGACTATATTCCTACAAAATTTATGTCAAAGTTCTAATAGCCAATGTGACTATACCTCTGGAGACAGAGTTTTTAGGTGGTAATTAATGAATCTCATAGTTGAAAATTGAAAAAGATAGCAGTTTAAAATAGATACTGAAATAAAACTTAATTTTGAGTATTTAAGTTTACAATTATAAATATGCTCTTAGTGGTAGGAAGTGGAAGGATTAAGGATATCTAGTTCTTGTCTTTCACTATGAAAAATCAGTAGATTAAATAATTGTGAAAGCCAAGTGATATTTCTTCTGATAATCCCAGAATTATACTATATTAGAAAATGTGTTAATGTCATCAATTGTATAAATATATGAAAGAAAATTTATTAATAATATAAACAATTTTTTAAAAATCAATCTTGATTAAAATAATTTTAGTAAAATAATTATAGAAGGATACTTTATAATCATGATTTTAAATAGCTATTCCAAATCTATAGTCCCTTTGTAACTATAGGTCCATTCCTATTAAATTCAGCAATAATTTAAAGGAGTTTATTATTAGCTTTATTATTTTTATGGAAGTTATAGTCAATATGTTTAGATGAGTAAGTGAAATAAGGAGTATAAAGGTGAAGCATAATATCCATAAGGGTGGATATAATATAAAATGACTAAACATAAGTTTAGGAGAATTTCTGTAGATCTGACAGGATGAAAATGTCAAGAGTTTCTTGAGAGAGATGAAAGAATACTTCAGTAAGCGGAGTGGCATGACCTATTCCTCAATGGGACTGTTAAATATTAAAAAGATGTAAAATCTCTAAAAGTAAATTTATAAATAAAATGCATTCCAAATCAAAATCTCAGAAGCATGATTTGCTACTGAATCAAATGAATTTGTAAAGATTTTCTGGAGATGAAAATTGTTAAGACAAAGAGAAATAAACATTTAAATATACAGTAAAAATTAACACATAATTTGACTAGTGTTAAAATAGTGTCAGTTAATTGAAATATAACAAAAGGAAAACTGGAATTTATAACATGCTGACCCTAGAACTTAAAAGTTGGTAGAAAAGTAGCACTGTTTAATAAATTCTACTTAATTATGGAAAAAACAGTATGTTATATTCCTAATTCAAAACATACAGAAAAACAAATTCAAGATGAATATGTAAGACTAAAGGAAGGAACACAATCATGGTATGAGTTAATATTGAATATATCCACATATACACACAAGCCCACAGAAAAAGATATTAACAGATTAGAATATATTAAAAGAATCTTTTAATCAAAAGATACATATTGAAATAATTCTTTCATCAAATAAAACTCTATGAAATTAACAAATGACAAACTATGAATGGAAATATTAGACTTAAAATGGTATTATAAGGGTTAAAGTCCTTAATTAAATTAGTACAAAAAGAAGAAGATAAAATAACATGAACAAAGTAAACAAAGAGGCAAATCACCTTCATCAAATTACAAATACTAAAGCAGCATATAAAATTTATATTACCTTAACAGAAATCAAGTAAATGTAAATACAGATACATCCACACAATTAAGATGCTTTCTAAAAATATTTTACTGACGAGTTTTGTTCTGGTTTTTATTTTTAAACATATCAAATATTGTGAGATGAGTATCTCAAATATTATCTAACGGAAAGGTAAATATGAAAAGCCATTCAAGCGTGTGAAGCTGGTAGTAAGTATAGAGAGTTAAGATTACTTTTTCCTCCTTAGAATATTTCTCTACTTACCATATGAAGAATGACATTATGTAAGTAGCCTCCTAGAGAACCTTGTTGAACTAACACAGATAACTGATGGTGGTAATTTTGCTCTAAAATAGAGACAGCAAGATTGATGTTGGAAAGAAATGAAGAAAAGAAGATATTTTTAGAAGTCAAAATCAACAAGATCAGTGAAGAAGCAAGAGATAACGATGACTCCCAAATATGAGCCTTGATAGTAGTCTAAGATTAAGAGAGAATAATAAATTCAGTTTTAAACATGTTGATGATGTACCTGTCCATCTTAAAGAACTCATCAATTTGAGTCCTCCTTAATAATACATCAAATAAAATTTATAATGTTTGAGAAAAAGGTAAAAAAAATTAAAATATAATTTTAAACTTTCTAAATAGGGGAGAGGAAAACCTCAAATGTTACCAGTATGGATTTTCATCAAATTGCAATGATAAACAATAAAAGAGAGAGAAAGATATAAACAAAGACTATATATAACAACCAGAACTCCCTATTAAAATGATTGGAATAAGCCTTATAACTCAAATATAAATGAGTTAAACTTTCTAACCTAAAAGACATAGATTCAATGAATGGATAAAAAGAAAAAAAGATGATCTAAATATACACTGCCTCCAAGAAATACATCTCATCTGCAAAGGCATATATAGACTGAAGCCAAATATCCCACGAATATTGAAACAAAAAGTAAGCAGGAATAGCTATTCTTACGTCAGATAAAATGGACATGAAGTCAAAATAGTAAAAAGAGACAAAATAAGAGCATTATTTAATGATAAAGTGCTCAATTAGCAGAAAAATGCAACAATTCTAAACACATGAACCTCACCCTAGAGTATACAAATATATATTAATAAGGCTACATCTCCAATTCAAAGGGAGCTATTTCTCCAGTAAAATAATAATTGGGGACTTCAACAATTCACTCTCATCATTAGATCATAGTGACAGAAAATTAACAATAAACACTGGATTTAAACCACACATTAAATCAAATAGACCGAATGGACATTTACAAAACATTTCAACCAATAGTATAGAGTACACACTTTTCTTATCAGCACACAGAATAGTCTCTGAGTTAGATCATATGATATGACACAGAAAATATCCCAACTTTAAAAACACTGAAATCATATCAAGTATTTTCTGAGATCAAAATGGAATAAAAGTAGAAATAAATTAAAGAAGAGAATTTTGAAAACTACAAATATACATAAATTCAGCAATATGCTCCTGAATGATCATTAGGTCTAAGAAGAAATAAAAGAAATCTTGAACAAATGAAAATTAAAACAAAACATAGCAATACTATCATCAAACACACACACACACACACCATGATCAAGTGGGATTTACTCACGGATACAACAGTTCAACATACATGATCATTAACATGATACATGACCCATGAGAAAATTCTATGGCTAAGACCTCAAAAATGCAGATAAAAAAAGGATAAATTAGATCATATTAAATTTAAAAGCTTCTGCACAGGGTGGCATCTATGTCTCAAAGGAGTAGGGTGCTGGCCCCATATACTGGAGGCAGCAGGTTGAAACCAGCCCTGGCCAAAAATAAATAAATTAATTAATAATAAAATAAAAGCTTTTGCACAAAAAAGGAAAGAATTGACAAAATGAAGAGAAAACCTTTCGAAAGGGAGAAACTATTTACAAACTATTTCACAAAAGACTAATATCCAGATTATAAAAGGAACTCAACAGTAAATAATAACAATAATAATAGTAATAATAACCCCAGTAAAAAGAGGGTTTGGGATATGAATATACATTTCTCAAGTGGTCAACAGTTTCATGAAAAAATATTCAACATCACTAAAAGGGAAATGCAAACCAAAACCACAATGAGATACCATTTTATACTACTTAGAATGGCCATTATTAAAAGGACAAAAAATAATAGAAGCTGTCAAGGATGAGATGAAAAGGAAGTTTTATTCATGATTCGGGGAATTCAAGTTAGTACGGTTGTAAATAGTACCACAAAAAAACACTATGGAGGTTTCTTACAAACTAAAAACAGACCTGCCATAGGATTCAGTAATCCCATTGCTGAGTATATATCCAAAGAAAAAGAAATCAGTGTTATCAAAGGGATACCTGCACTTGCATGTTTATTCACAATAACAAACATATAGAATCAACCTAAGTATCTATCAATGGACAAATGAATAAAGTAAATGTGGTAAATATACACAAAATGACCATAAAAAGAATGAAATCATGGCTTTTGCAGCAACATGGGTGAAACCGGTGGTTATTATTGTAAGTAAAATAAGCAAGATGCAGAAAAACAAATCTCACAGGTTCTCATTCATATGTGAGATCTAAAAAGATTGATCTCATGTAGGTAGAGGGTAGGATGATAGAAACCACAGGATCCATATAGATTGGTCAATTAGCATAAATATACAGAAGATATAAGTTATAATGTTTTGTTTTCTTGACCAGTATGAAGTGAGCATCTTAATCTTTCTTAACTTTCATTGTTTTAAATCCACTTGTATCTGAAAATAAGATTGTAACCCTTCTTTTCTTCTGATTTGCATTTCCTGAAATACTGTTTTCCAATACTTTGTTCTGAGTCTTGTTTTTTCTCTCCAGGTTAGACGTGTTTCCTGGAGACAGATACGGATGTCTTGTACTTTTTTATCCAATCACCCAGGCGGTGTCTCCTCATGGGGAAATTTAAGCCATTAACATTTGCTGAGAGAATTGCTAAGTATGGTAGAGTTCTATTCATTTTATTTTGTGTAAGTCCATTGCTTAGTTTTATCTTTTGCATCATTGTGGAAGCAGTTTTGTCCTTTAGTTTCTGAAAGTTTAGTTTGCCAGTGGTCTACTGTGAAGATCAGTGTGGTGAAGAATAGGTATACATACTTCCTGTTCTTATTGTGGCAAACTTCCTCAATGTTTTAACATCAGCAAAAAATTCTATTTCTCCATCAATCTTACAGCTTAGCTTAGCAGTACATAAAAATCTGGACTGAAAATTGTTTTGTTTAAGAAAGTTAAAGGTAGATGACTATTCTCCTCTAGCTTGAAAAGTTTCATTTGAGAAGACCACTGTCACTCTGACCAATTAGCCCCGATAGGTCAACTGATGCTTACTCCTGGCTGCTTGCAGAATTTTCTCTTTCATTTGGACTTTGGATAGGTTCATTGCAATATGTCTTGGAGATGCTGTTTCTGTAGAGACAACCCAGGGTTGTATTCCTCTGAAACAGTGGTTCTCAACCTTCCTAATGCCTCCTAGTGCCATGACCCTCTAAAACAGTTCCTCATGTTGTGATGACCCCAACCATAAAATTATTTTTGTTGCTACTTCATAACTGTAATTTTGCTACTGTTATGAATCATAATGTAAATATCTGATATGCAGGATGTATTTTCATTGTTACAAAGGGGTCATGACCCACAGGTTGAAAACTGCTGCTCTGAAAGAAGTATGTCAGAACTTTTGCTTATGCTTAGGAAAATTTCATTTATGATATCCTCCAGTAAGGCTTCCATTCCTTTGGGTTGTTCTTCCCCTTCAGGGATACCTATAATTCATATGTTTGAATGCTTCAAAAGTCCCATAATTCTCTAAGCAAACTCTGCTTTTTCTGTCTTCTTTTCTGCCTCTTTAAATACCTGGGTTAGCTCAAGATCTTTATCTTCTGTCTCTGAGATTCTTTCTTCTTTGTATTCCAATCTGTTATTGACACTTTCCACTGTATCTTTACGTTCCCTCACTGACTCCTTCAATTCCTTAAGCTCCGCTATATCTTTTCTAATTTCTTTATATCTTTAATTCATTACTTGGGTTTGTTTTTGGATTTCCTTTGATTATTTTACACTTTCTCTTCAATTCCCTTTGCTGTTTTTTTTTTAATCCATATTTTAAATTCCCTTTCTTTCATTTCCATTATTTTTTCACAGTTGGAATCCTCTGTGGTAGCTACCTCATGAACTCTTGAGGGGATTGATCTGTTCTGGTTTTCATGTTGCCAGAATTTTTTTGTTGGTTCTTCCTCATGTGTGTTTTCTTTTTTTTTTACTTTCTTTCTCCACTTTTTCTTCTCACTCCCTCCTTATCTTTAAATTAATTTGTCCTCAGTTGTTAAAGTGTTGCTTTTGGTATAAGGCCAAAAGGAAGAGAAGAGTAAGGAGAATGGAAAAAAGAAAGAAAAAATAAGAAAAAGGGTGAAAGGGAAAAGAATGAAAAAAAGGAGAGAAGAAAAATACAGAGAGATGGGAACAATAGTGGTATTCAGCATGGTGCTTTAACTTACATTCATAATTCCAGGATTCTGGAGGGCTGGGCTGGGTGATTTCTTTGAAGTCAAGATCTCCTTGTCAGCCTGAGCTAAAGCAGGACCCCACCTCCACCAAATAAAATAAAAATTAGCAGTGTGGCACAATGGGGACCTACCAATACTATCCTTCCACAGGTCAAATCTAGAAGGACACCCTTTAGTAGGCCGTGAAAGCCTCCTTGAGCCAGATCAGTGAGATAGCAACCCATTCCAGGCCTCAGAGTGAAACTCTGTCCCATAAATAGAATAAAAAAAATAGAATAAAACAAATTAGGAAAAAAAAGAAAATTATAAAAAGGGATATCCTAGTTGTTTGAGAAATTTATTGAGAAAGATGAGAAAAGTAGAAAAATCTCTACATAACCAAGGAAAATGGGAGGGAAATATGATATAAAGAAAGAATAAAAGGGGCAGATAAACCACAGCAAAAATGGAGCCCTTGCTATTGAAGAAAGTAAAAATGAAAAAATAAACATACAACAAAATAAAGCAAACAAAAAACTAAGAAAAAAATTTGAAAAAACGAATATATATAAAGTATAGATAGATAGATACCAGTTGATGCACTGAGAAGATAGGGGAAAAAGTTGGAAGAGGTATATAATATAATGCATTAACTGGACACCAGGTGATGCTCTGGGGTTAAGAGATGCAAAACATGCACACATGCTGGGGACAGGATGGGAACAGAAAGCCACTATCCAGTTGCCAAGGAGAACTGATCTCATCTTCCTGATTTATTTGCTCTCAATCAGGGCTTCAATAGCATTCAGTGCCCACAAGGTTGGGAGCCTGAAGTTCTTGCCAGAGTATTTAGTAGACAAACTCTGACCTTCCAGCCTGTGCCCCTTAGCCACAAGGTGGCTTTCCTAGACAAGCAGAAGCTGCTCAACTACCTGCAAGGATTGCTGCCAGGTTCAGCAGGTGAGCCAGAACTGTCCTTACACTAGAATGCCGCAGGCTGGGCTGTCTCCCAGAAAGTCCTCCCACAATGGCAATGCCCTGATAGCAGCCAAACTGATGAGAGGTCTACTTGCCCAGTGGGTCAGTTTGGGCTGCTAGGTACTGTTCAAGTTCACTTGCCTGCTTAAGCCCTTCCAAGGTAGCCATGGTGAACACCCAAGTCCAAAATAACCAGTAGGACAGGGCTTCCCTGTCTCTGGTCCTCTGATGGCAGGCCCAATGGCTCCTGCTTGCACCCAGGCATTCACCTTCCGTGAGATCCTTCCATTGCTCCTGACTCTCCTGGAGTCACCTATTGCTGTACTCTGCCTCCAGAGGAATGTTTCTGGGCGGGACACCCCAGCCAGAGGTGGTTGAAGACTCCTTCCCCAGTCTCACTAAAAGTGGCTACCAAGGAGATGTCTCTAGTCTGACACTTTGCTCCATAAGTTATAATGTTTGATAACAGAATTGGGTAACTATAATTAGCAACAATATATTGTATGTTTTAATGTGTCTAGAAAAAAGAAGTGAAATGTTCTCAGCACACAGAAATCAAAATGTTCAAGGTAACAGATACCACAAATATCCTGAGTTGATCACACATTCTAACTGAACATCACATGCATCCCATAAATACATAGATATTATGTATTGATAAAAATACTTAAAATGTTTATCTTTAGTGATTTTACCAGAAAAGTTCTGACATTGGAGAGCTAGTTTAAATAAAATCACTATCATATAATAAATATCTGAAGATATTTTAAAAAATAAATCATGAATTTTAGCAGACCAAAGAAATGTTCACATTCAAAGCAATAAACAGGAATTTATTGTTTCTCTTTCAATAGAACATAGCAAGAAAATAGAGAATACACCATGATTGTTTTACTTGGAAAATTGCATTTTTGGAGCCTTTTTCTATTTTATCATTTCAAGACTATAAAAAGGTGATATTGCTAACATGATATTTTGTCAATGATATTGTCATACAAAGAAACTACATCAATGATATATTTGGTTACCTTCTGATACTGATTTTGTTTAAAAAGCCCTGGGGTGATCACTTAAATAGAAAAGTAAATGATATTTAATTTGAATTCTGAAGGGAGTTCCTAATACAATATATTATTTTAATCTATGTTCCATAAGTGAGGTGTAATCTATTTCTATTAGCCTCAGGTTCCTTTTCTTCTCTCCTCCAGCTCCATAAACAAAAGTTTCCATATAATTTAAATTTCCAAGGGTATTTAATCACACATTCATTAAACAGTTTTACTTTTTAGGTCTCCAAAGGCAAGGAAAACACAAAGGAGACATATTCATCTTCTAAGGTAATTATAACCCCTACCAACTATTAATAATATCATTCTTATTTCTAAGTGAATTTTTCAGTTATTGTTTGGTCCTTATCTTATGAGAATATTAAAAAAAAAAAAAGAAATGTTAAGCAACAAGAAACAGGCCTCCTCGAACAACCTGTTTAAAATGTACTTCATCTCTGTTTATTTCTCTGTATCTGCCCTTTTTCTTCACAGAGCTCATCCTAAATTCAATGGTCATATAGTTATTTGTTTATTATGTTTTGCCAACAAGAATGGAGGGCCTACTGCCTACCACAGTGATTGCCATTTAGTAAAATATTTGTTGAATTAAATCATTATTACTACAGGTTTGTATATGTTGTCATCAATATGCATTCAATCTGTAATTTTTATGGAATTCTATGTTCAGAGACTCATCTGAGCACTATGAATAAATGAATAATGAAAAATACACTTCTGACTTCTGATTTTAACACAGTAAGGTAAAGGCATATATAAAAACAAGGACAGAAATAACACATGTTTATGCTTGACAAAGCTGGAGCCACCTGTAATCCCAATCTGCAATATGAGAAAACAGGAAGCAGATGGAGAAGTGGTAATGATTTAGCACAAGAGAAGAGAGCAAACATACAGAGAGGGAGAAAAATAGAAAAATTCAACTAAGAGATTCAAGTAGAGGTAGAAGAAGTAACTCAGTCTACTTAAGAAGCAGTTGGGTCTAAGAATCTTTGGTCCCACAGCCTCCTTCATAGAAAAGTTGCAAGATGTATTTTCCAAGGAAATTTAACCACAAAGGCTGTACCCTCAGGGACTCCACTTCAGAGTAAGACAAAGGTAAATTGCCAGACTATAGAGAAAAAGAAAACAGTGACACCCCACAAAAAGGATAATATTCTTACACCCATTAGCCCTCTTTTAATCAGCTGTGGGACATAAGAAGCAAGGCCTCATATATGTAAGCTCATTCTCCAAAGAGATAAAGGTAGAAATTAACATTTGAGATGCCCCAATTAAAAAGGTGGATTTTTTTTTTT
>NW_003852408.1:18411707-18429733 GCF_000181295.1 Otolemur garnettii
GTTTAAAAATAAAAATAAAAATAAACCTAATTTAAAAAATGGGCCAGGGCAGTGCCTGTGGCTCAAAGGAGTAGGGTGCCAACACCATATACCAGAGGTGGCACGTTCAAACCCAGTTCTGGCCAAAAAAAAAAAAACTCTGTAAAAAATGTGCCAAAGACTTTAAAAGACAGCTCACAAAGAAGATACACAAATGGCAAACATGTATATTAAAAGATGCCTCATAAATCAGCCATCAGGGGAATGCAAATTAAAATAAGACACCACTATATACCTGTTATAATAGTCAAAATTCAGCCTAAAATTAGTTTATATGCCTGTTAGAATTGGCCAAAAACTATCAAATGTTGGTGAGGATGTGGATTGACAGGAACTCAGCTTAATTACTGGTAAGACTGCAAAATGGTGCAGCCACTTCAAAGACAGTTTGCTGCACACTTAAAAAACTAAAACTAAACATACTCTTACCGTACTATCCAGAAATCATGTTCCTTGATGTTTACCACAAAGATTGAATACCTGCACATGGATGTTTATAAAAGCTTTTTTAATAATTGCCCAAACAGGGAAGAAAATAAGATGCTCTTTAGTAAGTGAATGGGTAAAACTATGGTACATTCAAATAATGGAATATTATTCACTGCCTTAAAAAATGAGCTATAACATCACAAATAGAGATGAAGGAAACGAATGAATACTGTTAAGAAAAATAAGCTTGTCTGACATGGTTACATGGTATAGATTCTAACTATATGACATGTTAGAAAGGACAACACTATGGAGACAGTAAAAAGTTTAGTGTTTTCCAGGGGTTGAAGGATGAATACCCGGAACACAGAGGACGTTTTAGGGCAATAAAGCTCCTCTGTATGATAGTGTAATGCTGGATAAATGTCATTATAAATTTGTTCAGACCCACTGAATGCACGATACCCAGGGTGAACCTTAACGGAAACTGTGGACTTTAGGTGACAATGATGTGTCAGTTATAATAATTGTACCACTCTGGTTTAGGATACTGATGATTGAGGAGTCTATGCATGTGTAGGGGAAGATGGCATATGGGAAATCCCTGTACATTCTGCTCAGTTTAGCTGTCAACCTAAAATTGCTCTTACAAATGAAGTATATTTTTAAATAACATAATTAATATTATCTGAAAAATAAAAGAAGGTATTTATGCAATATACACATCAGTAATATGAAGAAAGAACACTTAGAAAATAAGAAATAGTCTTACATATTAAATATATGTTGCTTAAATTAAAATGCTAATTCAATGTTTGGAAGATAAAGTCAAACAAGGTATTCAGAGAGTGCAACCATATGGAAAGATAAAAGATAAACTAAGTAAGAGGGAAACTCTTTAAATCAGAAAGCCAATACAATAGATCCAACATTTAACTGTATATATTCTTAAAAGGAAACAAGAAAAATGTGAGGAACTTCTCAAAGAAATTAAACAAAGCATGAGCTAGACCTTCATTGAAAATTATGTAAACTTTTTACTAAAATATTTGAAAAAAAGATGTCAATCAAGTTATTCCACGTGCATTGATAAAAATCTTTTATCATTGTAACTATTCCAGTTATCTCCAAATTAACCTGTAAAGTCAAAATAATTCCAATAACAATTTCACAAAAAGTTTTCTGAGGAAGCCAACACGATTAATGAAAAGCATATACAGGAAAGTAAAAGTGTTTGAAAAGCCTGTGTCAGTTTTGAACAAAAAGTGCATAAAAAGTAGGAAGGTCCATTAAACCACTATTAAAGTGTATTTTAAAAACACAGTAATAAGTCGTTTGGTCAAGAGCAAACTGACCAATGGAACAGGATAGAGGGCTAAGAAAATTACCAGTATAAAGAGGAATTGCTATATTGAACATTAAACGAATTGGAATGCAGGAAAATGCATCTAAATGGCAAAACACAAGGAGAATAAATAAAAATATATAGATCTTTTCATCAATACATGGAAAAATACTAAATAAAACCCCAAAAGTAAAATCCATTATATAAAAATTTGAAACATTTTAATACATTAAGTATTTTCATTCAATAAAAGACACCATAGATGAAAATAACCAATAGAAAATAGGGAGAAGTTACTTGCAATGTCTAAAAGCAATAAAAAACATATAAATTTTTTTAAAAAAACAATAAATGGGCAAAAGATACAAAAAGAACACTTGTAACAAGGAAATAAACTTCAAGTGAAATGTTCAACCTCACCAATTTCTTTTTATTCAGGTCATGCATTAATATTTCTTTTTGAGTGAATTTGGTAGTTTGTGTCTTTTAAGGAATTTGCTTCTTTCTTCTGAGTCACTGAAATCATTGGTCATAAAATTGTACTTAATATTCCCTGATTATCCTTTAAATGTTTGCAGAACCTGTAGTATGAGACTCTTACTCATTCTTGTTATTGGTATTTTGAATCTACTCCTTTTTCTGATCAGTCTGAGTAGACATTTATCAACTTTATTGATCTTCTCAGTGAACCAGCTTTTCATTTCATTGATGTCTCTACTGTTCACCTATTTTCTATTTTATTGATTCATTTGTTTGTATTATTTAAATTCTTCTATTACATTGGGCTTAATTGGTTCTTTGACTCAAATATTTCCATAATTTAAGTAAAACAAGAAAATACACAGCCTAAAGTAAATGGAGAAAAAAACAATTTAAGAACGACAATAAGTAACATTAACTACCAGAGACATTCATAGCTGAGTCAACTCATTTTTTCCCTGTATATTTGTATTATCTCAGTGAAAATATGCCTCATCTTTTAATTAGGAATGTTTATGCTTAGTAGGAGTTGTTTTTTTTCTGGTCCTTTTGTTAACATTCTCATGATTAATGCATCATAATTAAAGACATCAGTGAGGGAGAATAATTGAGGAAATTATGCCAATGCAATGGCTTCTTGGAAGGATTTTACTGGCAAAAAAGAAATAAACAAAAACTTAGTAGCATCAGTAACTCAACATTTTGTTGCTTATTTTTCTTTATTTTAAAGTTAGACTGAACATGTTTTTATTCTACAAATCAATTGCAGTGAGAAAATAATACTTTCTTCTTAGTAAATAAGAAAATACTAAAGAAACTAAAGCTTTATAATATATAAATATAATTATGTTTAGTTGATTACATTTAACAACAAAATAAAAAACAAAAAAGATAAATGATCAAAGCTACCATCTTCAAAATGATTTAATATGCATTAACTAAGTTTAAATTACATGATAGCAAAATTTTAAAATGTTCTTATTTATTCATGTATGTCTGAAACAATTCCCAATATAAAATAAGTATTCTTACTGTGTTTTTTTTTTAATTCTAGAAAGAGAATTCTCATCAAACTAATTTAAAAGATCAAGTATAGCTCTGTTTTAAGGCCAAGGACTTGATTATGAAAATAGACTTTTTTTCCAGATTAAACTAAATCTGATTTTCATGGTACTTACAGATTATTGTGCCATGGATTCTATAGGTGAAATTTATATTATGCAAAAAGAAATCTCTTAACTGTTAAAAACACTCCTTTGTCTACACAAAAGAAGACATTAATTATGCACTAGTTTTTGTAGGAGAAAGAAAACACTATTGTTTTCTTTTTACCTATGTGTTCATAGGGGTCTGGTATTCCTTTTCTTTATTCTTATTTCATATCTTAGAAGGTCCAACCCACACTTCTCTACTTAGCCGAAACCTCTCCATTCTTCATGATATTTCAAGAGCCAAATACTATCAGCATTTCCCACTGTCTACAAAGGAAAAACTACTATTATCATCTATGTCACAAATCTTGGAAAAAATTCTCCAAGAATAATTCTCCAAGAAAACTTTATGATTCTATATTTTTTAAAACTTAGATTTTTACATTTATACCCTCTCTCTGCATCCTGATATAAGTTTGTTGAGAGATTTTTCCTCCTGCAATTAGGGGCTGTTTCCCAAAAAAACACTCTCAAATAGCCTACTGCTCTTTCCTTACACAGACCTCCATTTATTCACAGCCCCCATTCTCAGCCTTACTTTTCACTGTAAGTGAAATAACCTAGGAAGTCCCAGACGAGACACCAGGAAGATTATGGTACCTATAGTACTGAATTAATGACAGAAACAACCCACATGTAACGATATGAACTACGCAGAGGTAAGACCTTTCTACTCTGCACTTGTTCCTCACTAAGCACAAAAACAGCTTCCATGTCTGTCCCTGCCTTTTCATGTTCTCTGCTATGGGCAGCACGTGCACTGGCTCTTTGACTGCCATCGGTACCATAATCTTCCTGGTCTCATATCTGGCACTTCTATTGTCATTTCATTTATGGTGAAAAATAAAGGCAAAAACATAATACCCCATTTTTTAAATCACAACATTAGTTAAAATGCATAATTATATGATAGTTAATTGCATATTCTCCATTCTCCAACTTTGCCAAATTGTTAAGATTACAAATTAAACTTTTTTTTGATTTTTTGAGACAGAGTCCTACTTTGTCACCCTCAGTAGAGGGCCGTAGCATCATAGCTCCCAGCAACCTCCAGATCTTGGGTTTAGGCGATTCTCTTGCCTCAGCATCCCAAGTAGCTGGGACTACAGGTCCTCGCCACCATGCCTGCCTACTTTTTAAAATATTTTTTATTATTTTATTAAATCATAACTGTGTACATTAATGCAGTCATGGGGTACAGTGTGCTGGTTTTATATACAATTTGAAATATTTTCATCAAACTGGTTAACATAGCCTTCATGTCATTTTCTTTTTTGTTGCAGTTTGGCTGGGACTGGGTTCCAACCTGCCACCCTTGGTATATGGGGCCAGCATCCTACCCACTGAGCCACAGGCACCGCCCATAAATTAAACATTTTAAAAACATAAAGTTTTAGTTTTCACAATACATAACAGAAAATAAAATGTAAGAAAATATGAAATGTTCCTTGATTCATATAAAAGTAATCCACATCTACCATTTCAGAGTAGCATCTATATGATGATAATAAATAATAATTATGGAATATGTACATCCACAGAGTTCACAAAGTACAGGCTTTTAGATCATTTCAAACCTTATGTCATATAAGAAGTCAGAAGTGTGTGATTTGTTAATGGGGCTTTGTTTTTTTAAAGTAAAACCTAAAAAAAGTCTTAAAGTGCTTGTGGGATTATGAATTTAACTACATTATCAACCCAATTTATTAATATTTCAACATTAAACATCACTGTACTGTTAAGAAAACTATTTATTTCACTTCATTTATTTGAAATGTGCCAAGGTGATTATGAAATGCAAAATATGTCATTACATAAATAGATGACATTAAGAAACTCATGATGTCAAACTTAGTATTTTAACTTGTGCTCTTTGGAAAACTGTTTAAAATTATAATATCATTAATTTTTAAATATAAATAACAATCTTAAAATAATTTTTAGTACTAGTCTACCATATTATTTTTTTAATCAAGCTTTTGGGAAAATTGGTGTATTTAATAGTATGATTTATTAACATGGACAATTGTAGTAGTTTTTGTTAGGTTACAACTCAGTGAAGCACTAATTATTCTTTTTTTTTTGTCATTTTTCTTACATTTCAGTTTTTATATATATATATATTTTTTTTTATTGAATGGTAACTGTGTACATTGATGCACTTTGGGGGTACAGTGTGGAGTTTTCACACACAATCCAAGACACTTCCATCAAACTGGTTAACATAGCCTTCATGTAACTTTCTTAGTTATTATGTCAAAACATTCATATTCTACTCATAGAAAGATTCACTTGTACCCTTGGAAGATGAACCACAGAAGTGAACCCTCGAGTCCCTCTCCCTCCACCCTCCACCCTCCCTCCTCCTCCCCATATCCTTAGGTTGTTATTAGGTTATAGCTTTCATATAAAAAGGTTTAAATTAATTTCATAATAGGTGTGTGTACATTGGATACTTTTTCTTCCATTCCTGTGATATAATTATTCTTGTATCAAGAAGTTGATCATGCATGCATTATTTATTTATTTATTTATTTTTGGTGAGAAAATCATGTTTGCTGTGTTTCAATATTTCTATACTGAAAACTTCTCTGGACTTTTTATAAACATATAGCGGTAGTTATACAAGTTGAAAATGTATAAGACTTAGACAATATGTATTAAGTCAAGTAAGTGTCACTTTCAATTTAGCTAGATACAGACACTATACTTAATAAATATGTAAACATTATCATCATGTGCTATGATTTAAGAACATATATACTGGAGATTTAACAGATGGCCATAAGGGGCAGTATCCCATTGCTGTAAGACCAACAACTTATAGATTCATTATTTGCTGCTATTACTAAATCCAAAATTTCTAAAGAAATTATTATACCACCACTGAAGGGTATGTTGAACTATATATCCATGGAATTTATAGCATAAGATGGCCAAAAAGTTCAGGTGCAATCTAAAGTAGTGTGCAATTTAAAATTGCACATGAATTTTATGGCCACCCTGTATTTAAGACTACTACAAATTTGCAATTTATAATATATTGGATTAAAGTGACCTATAGGAACTCATTTCTGCTCCTGCTCCTCCTCATCCTGAATTCCATCAGTTAACACTGATTGTCCAAACCCTGCCTCAAAGTGCCAGATGACAGACCTTATCTAAAGAAGTATATCATCCCTAAGAAGATTAAATGGCACATTTGCGTACTTTTAAATTTGAAGAAGATTAAATGGCACATTTGCGTACTTTTAAATTTGAATCAAAAAATGCATTTTTATAGATCACAGTTACATTTATACAGCACATTTCTGCTGATAAAATGTTTAGAAAGTACACCCAAAGAAAACTATTATACAAAAAAGTACTTTGCCTTAAATATTAATAATGATTATATGTATGTGTCTCTATATCTGTGAATAGATGCATGATTATAGATAGGTAGGTAGGTAGGTAGACAGATTAGATAGACATTTTTTATTTTATTTCAGAGCAATTCTGATCCATTGAAGGGTAAATATTAATAGTAGGCTCCATGATTTGAATTTAAAATGTAAATTCAAATATTTTATATTAAATAAATCAATAGTGAAGCTATTAGTCAAAGAAGAAAGGAGATAAATAGGGAAAAGGTGGTTTCCTGGGCCTCTTTCCTTGGATCGTAGATGGTTGCCTTCTTTCTGTGTTTTTACATAGAAAGTATGTGTGTGCCTGTGTCCTCATCTCTTCATAACACCAATAATATTGGATTAAAGCCATCTATAGAAACTCATTTTACCTTAATTAATTCCTTAATGTTCTATCTCCATTACAGTCAGGTTCTAATGTACTAGGGGTTTGAGCTTCAAGATATCAAGCTTAGGGGAATACAAATAAGCCCATGCTAGTAGAGTTTGCTGAGTGATGATCAATATAAACCAATGTAACCAATGCTCAAAATGAGAACCATCACCAAAATCTCTGAAAAGTTCCATGTGTGCCTTTCCATTCTGTCCTTTTCCCCTTCAAAAAGGCAAACGCTCTCCTGATCTCTAACCCAGGAATTATTCACTCTCTAGTGGAACGTTTACTATTTGGGGTCTTGCTTCTTTCAATGAAGATGTCTTTGAGATTCATCTATGTTTTTGTGTAAATCCATATTTAATTCTCTTAATGCTGAATCATGGTCCATTTTGTGAATATACCACATATTTTAATTGGCTCTTTTTTATATAAATTTAGTTTACTTTCAATAGTTCGTTATGAATACTGCTATAATGAACATTTTTGTATAAGCCTTTTGTGGACATACATTTTTAATCATTTGAAATAAATGCAAAGTAATAAATGTGCTGGATATTAAAGTAGATGTATGTTTACCTTTTTGAGAAACTGCCAACCAAATAGAGACTATGCTAAAATGGACATTTTAAATTAAAGTGTATATTTAAAAAACGATCACACAATGTAAAGTAACTGAAAACGTAGGAGAAATCTTTTGCAACATATAAGATAGTCCAAAAGTCAATACTGCTATAGAAAGAATGACTCCAGTAAAACAATAAAAAATATAAATGGAGATACTAAAAAATATACTAAGAGAATATTCAGGTTATATACAAATTTTTCTTAAATGGCCAAACCACTGTAGATGTTCAAAGAAATTTATAAATAAATTTGTTCATGTTGTACTTTAGAATAGCAAAATATGAAAATAAAGTAACTACCCAACAATGGGGGAGATTACATGCCAGAATACGTAAGACAGAATACCATGCATCCATTGAAATGATTAAGCTTTTTGGTGTTAATAACATAGAAAATGCCATTCAAAAATAGGCCAAAAAAGTCTGCAAATATAAACTGCATAATTTCTACATTAAATAAATATCAAGCATGCCTATGCATAAATATTATTAAAGGATATATAAATATTAATATAAATTACCTTTTTTTTTTTGAGACAGAGTCTCAAGCTGTGGCCCTGGGAAGAGTGCCATGGCATCACAGCTCACAGCAACCTCAAACTCTGGGGCTTAAGTGATCCTCTTGCCTCAGCCTCCCAGGTAGCTGGGACTATAGGCACTCTCTACAAGGCTTGGCTATTTTTTGGTTATAGTTGTCATTGTTGTTTGGTGGGCCTGGGCTGGATTTGAAACCACCAGCTCCTGTGTATGTGGCTAGTGCCCTAGCCACTTAAGCTACAGGTGCTGAGCCAATATCAATTATCTTTGATCAGTAGGATTATAGATGTTAATATTTTATTTTGGTATTTTCTCATATTCTTATAGTTTTCTAGTGGAAACACAGATTACATTTATATTCAGGAAAAAAAAATAAGTTTCTCCCCACCAACAATATGCAAACTAATTCACATTACTTTTTAAATTTCAAAGACATAAAGCTTTACATAAACTTTTAAAATTATATTGCAATCAACTTTTGGTGCCATTTGGTCATTACATGCAAATTCAGTAAGAAGATAGACAATGTTGCAGGGGCTTTAAAATAGACTCCAATAAGAATTGTGTTAGAGAAAGTGTGTCACAACCCAGAGAAAGTACTCACAAATTGTTTGTCAGTGAAGATAAATGTCTGTGCCTTTCAGTCTGAAAAGTGTCAGACTAACCCTAACTGCTCAATAAAAAGGCATGTCTGGTACAGAATACCAAGGCATGGGAGAAGGGAGGAGAACTTTAAGCATTCTTCTTAATCTGGCCGTGAAAGCTCATGTAGATATTTACAAAAAGAAATGGTATTAATGTATCACAAATGTACACCCATATATGAATTAGTTTTGTGTATATATGAAACAAATAATACTATGTGACTCAAATTCATGCATATATGTTAATTTTCTCATTTAGTATTATATATACATAAGCTATATATATATAGATAGATGTATATAATCTACCACATAGAGAAACTATGTTCTAAGAATACCTGCATTCATAGCAGTATATGTGTAAATTAATGATGCAAGTATTTATTTTATTGTGTTAGTTCTACAATTTACTGGAAAATATAAACATAGTTCTTATATAAACCATTCCACATTATTAAAATACAGGATTAATCTTTAAATAACTAACCAGTTAAATAACTATGAATAGTTAAGGGTTATAAGGTTTCAATATTTGGAAAATATAATGATAGCTTTTTATACAATAATATTCAAGTTTGGGGAATTCAATTGAACTCATTGATAGTGAAACTATCAGTAAATTAATTGAATTTGTCTTCATGATGTCAATTTCCTTGAATCCCTAAACCTCTCACCAAATAAAATTATATCTGATATAGGAATATATAAGATCTTCTTTAAAGAATATATAAAAGTTAAAGTATATAAATAATCCGTATAGTTCAGGCCAAAGTAAAATGGCATAAAATGTTTTCTAAAGATTGCTTTATAAAAGAAGTATTAAGCAATACAAATTTATACTATGACTGTAATTTTAAAAGCAACCAGATCCAGCAACACGAATTATAATAATTTTTAAGATTTTGTTTTATTCTTCTATACAAACAGATCTTCATAAATGTACTCCAAACTTCATATAAAATACTCCTAATTTTAAAAAACAAAATCTTAAACAAAAATTTTATGAACAGGTATACTTTTAGAGGAAAAGAATTTCCTGATACTGATATTTTCCTAAAAGCTAACAAAAATTAAAACCCTGATGGCATTGCTCAGAATTTATCTGGAGTGTTCACATCAAATTCCTTTCTTCAAATCTCAACTAAAATGTCCATAAGGACAAAAATCCCACATAACCATGAATATATACTAGACACAATGTGCAGAGCCCCCAAGGAATTCACTGGAGTAGTTCACTGACTGTAAGATTCCAAACAGATTCACTGTGCAACAGGTCCAATGGTGATGACATTTCCATTAAAGATTTCAATTTTTATTCATATCATTTTCTGAAACAAATGGAATAAACTCACAGAAAAATGAGAATGAAAGAAGAACCTTTCATGTTGTAGAGATTTCAAACATTTGAGAAAGATATGAAGGCACATTTAAAGTCTTCATTATATCAAACAGAAAAATAAAGTCAATTTGGAATGCATGAGGATGGTCTGCATCAGATAGAAAGGTATATACTCTTAGCAAAACTCTACAGAGGCAGTGGACTTCAAATCTGCAGGTGAAAAGCCTAGAACAATGGATGGGTGCAGGAGGAAAGGACTGGTACAGTTTCTGTCCATGAAGCAACTGTAGCAGTCTGCTCTCCTATGTGCCTCTTCTCTACCCCTTTTTCTCTGTCCTCCATACTAAACTGTAGAGAGCAGGCAACTGGCCACATTCTGCCAAATCACGCAATCTCTCTCCCTCTCCCTCTCCCTCTCTCTCTCTCTCTCTCTCTCTCTCTCCCCCTCCCTCTCTCTCTTTCATACACACACCCCTACCCCACCTCTTATCTAAATAAATAGGGAAAAAATGCCTGAGCACAACCAGACAAAACCAGAGCAGATATATTATTTGCTGGAGTTTGAGCTTTCTCTATTCTATCATTGGCATTCCCAGGATGATCCCAACTTGAAATCTGGACATTCTACCTACCTATGAAAGATGCTGCAAGACAACTGGAATGTCCTAGGGGAAAATTTTTCTATATAGCTAAAGAGAACACTCAGAATTATTCTATAGTCGAATAATCCCTGTCTTACATTTGCTAAATATAAATAGACAACCAAAGGTCAATAGCTATGTGAAAAACAAAAATAATAAAAGATAAAGCTCAAGAGAAAAATGAAAAACCTAAAAGAAAAACTTAATTTGGGAAATAGAATATTTTATAAATAGCTGTAATTAAAATCATAAATTCAAGAAATACTTTGTTATTTAAAGCAAGAAGATAATGCTAAGAAAAAAAGATGAAAAGCACGAATATATAAATACATGATTCTTAAAAAAGAGTATTGAAACAGCAGAAATGATTAATAAAATGAATAAAATTTATTTTATTTATTATAATTTATAATAAATTTATTTATTTAACTTTAACCTTTATAATAACTTTATTTCCAACTATATGAATTGCAGAAAAATTAGAAAATAGAGAGGGGAAGCTATTAGTTAATGGAAAACAATCTCATTTGAAAGACTTGCCATTGTTTGTATTGTTGCCAATTTTTTTAAAAGCCATATTAGTAAATTAGATTTGTGAGGAAACACTATCCAAGAGAACTAAAAATAGAAATAGTTTGAGAGTATCTTTGAGTAAGAAGCAGGTAGAATGAGGTTTGGATCATTTTTCATTATAAACCATTCTGTTCTACTTGACATTTTAAAAATGTCTATTAATTATTTTTCTTTTGAGGGGGTTTGTTTCTTCAAAATTTTGTTAAATTTCAGAATATTATAGAGGTATATACATTTTATTTACATAGTTTGTTTTGTACATTTCAGGTCAAAATTATATATGTATCCTTCACCTGTGTATTAACCCAATCCTTTACCTTCTCCTCCCCCATCTACTTTATTACTATTGGGTTTTACCTCCCTATATGCACATTCAGTGTTGCTCACCTAGTTTCAATTTAATATAGTGTACATGGGGTGTTTGTTTTTCCATTCTTGCAATACTTCATGTAAAGGGATGATCTCCAGGTATAACCAGGTTTTTATAATAGATACTAGATCACCATTTTTTATGGCTGACTAGTACTCCATGGTATACAAATACCACATTTAATTAACCCACTCATGTATTGATGGGCATCTGGATGGTTTCCACATTCTTGCAATTGTGAATTGTGCTGCTATAAACATTTGAGTGCAAGTGTTTTTGATAAAATGTCTGTCCTTTGGGATAGCAGACATTTTATGCTAGTAGGTCTACTAATACATTAAGAACAGAGAGGAAGAGATCATTTTGCCAGACTTCAAACTAATACTAAAAAGCTATAATAACCAAAACAGTGAGTTACTGGCACAAAAACAGAGACATAGACCTATGAATTTGAAGAGAAAACTAGGAGATGAAACCATCTACTATTCTCATCTTATTTTTAACAAAGCAGATAAAAAAAATCTATTAATGTTAAAAAAAAAAAGAATGTTTACAAAATTATTACAACCATATGCCACATAGCAACATTTTGGTCAATGATGGACTGCATAGACTACAGGGGTTTCATTATATTATAATAGGTTTGAAAAATTCCTTTCATCTGGTAATGTTACAGCTATCATAAGGTTATAGCACAGCACATCATTTATATATATTTTTGTGCCATGTTGCTGGTGTGCTCCTATCTACTTCACCACCAGTCACATAAAATTATAGTACATACAATGATATACATTACATAATATTTGATAATAAACAACTATGTTGCTGGTCAGTATATTTACTACACTATAATTTTTACAAAGTACTGTTATTCTACAGAGTATTGCTACTTATTAAAAAGTCAGAGTTAGCTGTATTAAAGCCTCAGACAGGTCCTTCAGGAAGTATTCCAGAAGAAGCAATTGTTTCATAGGTGATAAGAGCTCCAGGCTTTTTACTGTCCTTGAAGACCTCCCAAGGGGATAAGATGTGGCGATGGAGAACAGCAGTAGAGATGATCTGATTATGTAGGTAGGGCTAGGATAATGTGTATGTTTTTGTCTCAGTTTTTGACAAAATAGTTGCAAAAGTTAAAAATTAAAAATTTAAAACATATAGAAAATCTTCTAAATATAGAATAATGATATGAAGAGTGAAAATCATTTTGTAAAGTCAGGTAAGATAATCTATACAGTGTAAACTAATTCTTTATACCCTCAATGAATCCCAAACAATAAAAAAAGGAAAATAATTTTGTAAAGCTATACAATGTTTTTATGTTTTAAGTTAAGTATTTTCACATTAGAGTCAAAATGTTTTTTAAAAATTAAGAGTTTATGGGCGGCACCTGTGGCTCAAGGAGTAGGGCACCAGCCCCATATATCTGGGGGGATGGGTTCAAGCCCGGCCCTGGCCAAAACTGAAAAAAAAAAAAATTAAAGGTTTATAAGGTGAAAACGTTATAGTAAGCTAGGGTTAATGTATTAATAAAGAAAGAAAAAAATTATATGTTTGGTGAAGTCTAAGTCTATATGGTGTTTATAACAGTGTACAGCAATATCCTAGGCCTTCACACTCACTCATTACTCACTTGCTGAATCACTTGTCTTGCAAGCTCCATTCATTGTAAGTTTCCTATACAGGTGTACCATTTTTTATCTTTTATATCATATTTTTTACTGTATTTTTATATGTTTAGATATTTTAAGATAGACAATACTATTTTGTTACAACTGCCTATAGCATTAGGTTAACATACTATACACTGTAGGCTATATGTTATAACCTATTATGTCATATTACTGTACTATGAATATTCAGTACACTAATATGCTATACTATACCATCTAGGTTCACGTGAATATATTCTGTGATGTTCACACAATAATATTATAATGCATTTCTCAGAATGCATCCCCATCACTAAGTGATGCATGCCTGTATATTAATCAGGTGGTTTGCTAGAGCTGGTTCAAATAGCCAAGGAAAAGCAATCATGCTCTCCTCTACTTGGCCTTCAGTGACATCAGATGGGTATCCTGAAATCAGCCATAATAAGATTCAAAACATAGAAATCAGGGGGGCAGAGGCAAGATGGCAGGCTGCAGCCAGCTTTTTACAGAGGCTCCTGTCCAGAAGGGGACTTAAAGGACAGAAGTTTAGCAAGTAAGCCAATGGTTTGAAGCTGAGCCAAGAGAGAAGACTGAAGAACGCACGTCATCCTTGCCAAGCCGAGCTGCGACCCCCCCAAAACAATCAAAAGGTACAAAATCCACCACCAAGCAGATGGGAGTCTCCTCCCCTACAAGAAGTGTTTGCAGGTTACTCCATACAAACAAGCGAGCAGAGTTCAAACATCCTCCCACTCTATCCCACCGGAGAGACCCCCCCCAAAAAAAACTGGACCTCCTACCCCTACTAGGATGCCATGGCACTCTCTTGCCAGGCATAAAACTGCAAAACTATATAAAACTGTATATATTCTCTACCTGCAACTCTGAACTCCCAGGATTCCCCCTCCCCCCAGAGGTCTGGAGGTTTGGCACCTGTGGAGTCCAGATTCTTGGACACTTTCTTGAGAAGAGTGGAAGGGGAAAGCGTTGGTGCTGCTCTGTGCTGACTCTGTGGCATGGGAGCAAGTAGAAGACAGTCAGCTGAGTGGGAATCATACAGGAGTTGAGGTTTCCTGAGTTGCAGACCAGTGGTGGCAGCAGGAGGGGCTCACATCCCTCAAGCCATTCCAGAGACACGTCCTGTCTCTCTGGGCAACCAGAGGTTCTGGGCAGTGGTACCGACCTGGGCGGAGAATACATGCAGCTCAGAGACTTACAGGGAAGGGCTGTGAGTAGAATGCTTATCTGATCATAATAGCACCTAGCCCTCAGGGGAATATTGCTGAGACAAAGGTGGGCAGAGGCTGGAATTGACACCTGAGTGTAAACTCTAATTCCTTGCTGCCCAGGGCTGAGTTTTGTATCTGGCTCTAGCAGCATCTGACCTGCAGAGGAATTTAGCCTTGCTCTGTCCTGTTCTGTCAGCAACTTCAACTGGGTAGGGCTGGAACTGAGTGAATTGCCCCTGCCTATAGTAAAAAACAAAGGTACTCCTGCCTGACTCAGGTCTCCTGGTGACTCAGGGCAGGCAGTCCTAAACCCAGGGGGCAGTTGCTCACTGGAGTGAACTGGGTCACAGTCCTGTGGGATTACCAGTAACTGCCCACACAGAGCACTGGAGTGAGTCATATTTGAGCTGCCAGCAGACCGCTCCTATCTAGCTGCTGAAGACTCTTTGAATTCTCCCACCTGAGACCAGTGCTGACTGGGACAACTGATTTGGACCCCTTGAACTGGGCAAATCACCCAAAGACTATCCAAGATGGCACCCTGGGTGTAAGGTTGAAGGAAGGTTTGATTTTCTGTGTTCAGTTTTTGTTTGTAGGGGGCGGGGGCTACTTAATTGCTGGTATTTCTCCAAAGATGAGACTTCAACCAAGAGTAACTGATTCACTAGGGTAGGATAGAGACCAGCTGAAAATAAGAAAGAGCCACTTAGCACCACCACACCAAGCAGGTCTCCAGTCTCTCAGGCCGTAACACCATATAGGTCCTTGACAAACCTCAAGGGGAAAAGCCAAACAGGGTAAAAAAATCACAGGCAGAATCAGAGGAAAAGCTCCAGTAATATGAATAACCAGAGTAGATCAACCCCCCCCCAAGAAAGGATGTGGCAGATGAAACTGAAGATCCCCTTCATAAACAGATGGCTGAGATGTCAAAAGTCAAATTCAGAATTTGGATTGCAAATAAGATTAATAGAATAGAGGCAAAGATAGAATTCGAAATGCAAGGAGCATTCCAAAAGTTCACTCAAGAATTCAACAAATTCAAAGACAGAAAGGATCTCGGACAGTGGAGCAAAGGTTTTGAATGTGCCCAACATCCAAAGAACAGAAATGGAAAGCAAAAATGGATCATTCTCTCAGAGAGCTCTGGGATAATTCAAAGAAAACTAATTTTCGCCTTATAGGAATCCCTGAAGGCAATGAAGTTGCTTCACAAAACACTGAGGCTCTTCTTCATGAAATTATGAAAGAAAACTTTCCAAATATGCCAAGAGATCCTGAAATTCAGATAGCAGACAGCTTCAGAACCCCAGCACAACTCAACCCAAATAAGATATCTCCCAGACACATCATAATTAACTTCACCAAAGTTAACATGAAAGAGAAAATCTTAAAAGTAGCTAGATGTAAGAAAACCATAACCTACAAGGGGAAGAATATTAGAATGACTGCCGATCTCCCTGACAAAACCTTTCAGGCTAGAAGAGGGTGGTCATCGACTTTCAATCTTTTAAAATAACTTTCACCCCAGGATCCTGTATCCAGCTAAACTGAGTTTCATATATTATGGAGAAAAAAAAATATTTTAATGACATTCACATGTTGAAGAAATTTGCCATAACTAAACCAGCTCTCCAGGAAATTCTCAGACCTATCCTCCATAATGACCAGTGTAATCCGCTACCACAAAAGTAAACTCACTCAGAAACTTTTGATCAAATTCTAACTTCCACAGTGGCAAAAGGATTAAAAATGTCCACTGGACTTTCGAACAACTAGATACCCAAAATTTTACCATACTTATCAATAATTTCAATCAATGTAAATGGTTTAAATTGTCCTCTAAAGAGGTACAGATTGCTGATTGAATATAGAACAGACATCTGCTATATACAAAAGTCTCATATTACCTTAAAAGATAAATATAGACTCAGGGTGAAGGGATGGTCATCTATATATCAGGCAAATGGAAAGCAGAAAAAAGCAGGCATTGAAATTTTATTTGCAGATACAATAGGTTTTAAACCAACAAAAGTAAGCAAAGATAAGGATGGCCACTTTATATTTGTTAAGGGTAATACTCAATATGATGAGATCTCAATTATCAATATTTATGCACCCAATCAGAATGCACCTCAATTTATAAGAGACACTCTAACAGGCATGAGCAACTTGATCTCTCCCCGCTCCATCATAGTTGGAGATTTTAACATCCCTTCAGCAGTGTTCATCCAAAAAAAAAGCTTAGCAAAGAAACTTTAGATTTAAATTTAACTATTCAACTTTTGCATTTAACAGACATCTACAAAACATTTCATCCTAACAAAACTGAATATACATTTTTCTCATCAGTCCATGAAACATATTCCAAAATCAATCATATCTTAGGTCACAAGTCTAACCTCAGCAAATTTAAAAGAATAAAAATTATCCCATGCATCTTCTCAGACCATCATGGAATAAAAGTGGAACTCAGTAACAACAGGAATCTGCAGACACATACAAAAACATGGAAGCTAAATAACCTTATGCTGAATGATAGATGGGTCAGAGACGAGATCAAGAAGGAAGTTACCAAATTTTTAGAACAAAATGAAAATGAAGACATGAGTTATTAGAACCTCTGGGATACCACAAAGGCAGTCTTAAGAAGGAAATTTATAGCATTGCAAGCCTTCCTCAAGAAAACAGAAAGAGAGGAAGTTAACAACTTAATAGGACATCTCAAGCAGCTGGAAAAGGAAGAACATCCCAATCCCAAATCCAGCAGAAGAAAAGAAATAACCAAAATTAGAGCAGAATTAAATGAAATTGAAAACACAAGGATTATACATCAGATCAATAAATAAAAAAGTTGTTTTTTTGAAAAGGTCAAATAAAATAGATAAACCTTTGGCCAACCTAACCAAGAAGAAAAGAGTAAAATCTCCAATCTTATCAATCAGAAATGGTAAAGATAAAATAATAACATACCCTTTAGAAATTCAAAAAATCCTTAATGAATATTACAAAAAACTTTACTCCCAGAAATATGACAATCTGAAGGAAATCAACCAATACTTGGAAGCACGCCACCTCCCAAGACTTAGCTAGAATGAAGTGGAAATGTTGAACATGCCTATATCAAG
>NW_003852408.1:18430710-18456104 GCF_000181295.1 Otolemur garnettii
ATTAAAGCTCCACTGTCATATTTAAAAGATCTTGAAAAAATAATACTTCATTTTATAGGGAATCAGCAAAAACCTCAAATAGCCAAGACATTACTCAGAAAAAAATGATAAAGCAGGAGGAATCACATTACCAGACCTCAGACTATACTCTAAATCGATAGTGATCAAAACAGCATGGTACTGGCACAAAAACAGAGATAGATATATGGAACAGAATAGAAAGCCAACAGATGAATCCAACTACTTACCAGTACCTGATCTTTGACAAGCCAATTAAAAACATTGGGTGGGGAAAAGATGCCCTATTTAATAAATGGTGCTGGGCTAACTGGTTGGCGACCTGTAGAAGACTGAAACTGGATCCACACCTTTCACCATTAACTAAGATAGATTCCCACTAGATTAAAGATTTAAACTTAATATATAAAACTATAAAAATATTAAAAGAAAGTGTAGGGAAAACACTTGAAGAAATTTGCCTGGGCGAAAATTTTATGAGGAGGACCCCTCGGGCAATTGAAGCAGCATCAAAAATATACTATTAGGACCTGATCAAACTAAAAAGCTTCTGCACAGCCAAGAACACAGTAGGTAAATCAAGTAGACAGCCCTCAGAATGGGAAAAGATTTTGCATGTTATGTCTCTGACAAAGGTTTAATAACCAGAACCCATAGAGAACTCAAACATATTAGCAAGAAAAGAACAAGTGATCCCATCTCAGGGTGGGCAAGGGACTTGAAGAGAAACTTCTCTGAAGAAGACACATGTACGGCCTACAGACATGAAAAAATGCTCGTCATCCTTAATCATCAGAGAAATGCAAATCAAAACTACTTTGAGGTATCTTCTAACTCCAGTAAGATTAGCCCATATCACAAAATCCCAAAACCAGAGATGTTGGCGTGGATGTGGAGAAAAGGGAACACTTCTACACTGCTGGTGGAATGCAAACCAATCCGTTCCTTTTGGAAAGACATCTGGAGAACACTCAGAGAACTAAAAATAGACCGGCCATTTGATCCTACAATTCCTTTATTAGGTATATATCCAGAATACCAAAAATCACATTACAACAAAGATATTTGTATCAGAATGTTTACTGCAGCCCAATTCGTAACTGCTAGGTTACAGAAGAAGCCCAAATGCCCATCAATCCACGAATGGATCAATAAATTGTGGTATATGTATACCATGGAATATTATGCAGCCCTAAAGAAAGATGGAGACTTTACCTCCTTATAGATGGAGCTGGAAAACGTTCTTCTTAGTAAAGTATCTCAAGAATGGAAGAAAAAGTATCAAATGTACAAATCCCTATTTTGAAACTAATTTATAGCTTTCATAGGAAAGCTATAACCTAATTATAGCCTTAGAATATGGGGAGGGGGAGGGAGAGGGGAGGGGAGGGGGGCGGATGGGTGGAGGGAGGATGATTGGTGGGACCACACCTATGATCCATCTTACAAGGGTACAAGTGAATCTTTCTAAAAGCAGAATATAAATGTCTTAACACAATAACTAAGAAAATGACATGAAGGCAAAAAAAATAATAATAATAACCCACAGAAATTAGCTACAAATCAGGGATTTTTTCTTTCAAGTTGGGGGTTGGCTTACCAAGAGACCACCATTCTGAAGTGGTCTTAAAATGAAGAACAATATCCATCATTAAACTGTGTCTTTCCTTTTAAAAATATTTTAAACACCCCAATTTTAAAATAACAAAATGTATTTAATTCCTACTGCTCTAAAGTATATTTGTATTAATGTGTCAATATAAAAAGTTAAATCCTACAAAGAACTATTATCAGCCTGAACATCTAAGTCTAATTTAAATCTACTCTAAAACATACCCTCATTATTAGAATTTTATGCAAAGTAACATGTTGCATAAAGTGCTAATCTACTAAGAAAGGAAATTTTTCATGTAACATTTCATAATAATAATTACAATCCTTTTCATTTAGATGAAATAAATAATTGTAGGAAAGGTTTCCAGTGTGCCTAGGCTATAAAATTGGGGCATGAGTCTAAGTTAACTTAAAGAGTTTTATGAGTGGAATTCTTCTGGATTGAGAAATCAATAAATAAATTATGCACTCAATATTAGAATGTGTGCAAGACTGAATATATATAATATATATAATGTTCCTACATATATATGAATTAAAAAGTTAATGCTTGCTACTTTTATAAAAACAAAACAGGTTTCTCATTCTGCAAATTAATTTTACTTAAAATACTTTGTAATTTTATTTAAAACATCAAACTTAACTCACTTCTTATCCACTCCTCTCAAAAGACTAGCTTTTTCTGGGTATTAATGTCTGAGAAAATAAATGTTATTTTTTTTCCAAACTGCCAGTGGAATATTAGAGCTTCACTCCCACTGAAAATTATTCCCTAACTATGCTGAATACCCTTTAGCTACAGACAGGATCATTGAAAACATGGGTTTGTTCAGAATTAGAATTCCACATAGGCTGCCTCTCTTCTGCTAGTGTTCCAAAGTCTATGGTCTGTCAATATCCATCTTGTTCAATATGTATATCACGACTCCTGTCTTTTGCTTGTCTAATCAGCTTCATTTCTTTTTACATTTTTATTGATTTTTTTAAGACCCACACCAATATTTATGAATATATTTCAGCAGAACTTATGGTACATATTGCTACTCGTCTGCCTTTTATTTCTAAGTCAGTTCATTGTTGAAAAATTTTACTTGCTGCAAGAAATGTATTGATATCTATGCTCTCAACATCATTTCTGCCACATTTTATTTTTTGCATTTTTCCTATATTACTTCCCATGTCTTCTGACCTATTTTTAAGTATCGTTTTGGGAGTTGTGCCTCATTTCTAGTTTCAATAAAAATTATTGTCTTATTTTCTGTGTGTGTGAGATTTTTTGTGTGTCATTTTCGGGTTTTGCAACTGCTTTATAATAGAAATGTAATAAAACCCTTCTCTTCACTATATTTGATCAGAATTTTGTACTATAGTCAAAATTCACAATTTCAAGAAGAAAAATACTGTAGCAGAGAAGCAAAAAGACAAAATTTGTTGTTGATCAAGAGTTATAATTAAAAGACACATTGAATGCACATATTTAATTCCTCTCCTCAAATCTCAGCTAAAATGGCAATGAATAAACAAAAATCCCATAATGTTAAAGAACATATAAAAGAGCAATAGAAACAGAGACAGACAACACAATTTTTGAAATTGCAAAGTATATGAATGGTCATTGATTTAGCTATCCTCAGGAAGCTAAAACCAGACAACTTCCAGAGACACATTAACAAGAAGCAAACTAGTTCTTTTTTCATGAACCCTGGAAAATATGACTACTTTCAAATTCTTTAGACCAGAATCAGTACACTACTAGAAGATGATTGCTTTACTATTGGCATTGGCCTTCTACACATGACCACCACCCAGGAGGATAAGTGATAGACACATCGTCAGTCCCATTTAATCAAAAAATGCCTGTCCCTCCTCTGGCATGGCTTAAGAATAACCAAGATGTTCACAATGTGACCACATGGATTAGACACAGAAAGGCCATCAACCAGAAGGGTTGACACTATACACTATTGACACTATACAGCAAAAGACTCAAAATCCCACACAGCAGATAGGCTCTGCCATCCTAGGATACACCCTGAAATATGCTAGCAAGACTGCGGAGGAGGTAGGTGAGCATCCTTGGGTTCTATAGACTGGACTCAGCACTGGAAGAATGAGGACAGGTGAGAGCCTAGACAGTAACTGGCAAGAAGCTCACACTCAGATCCCAGAACTGTCCTATGTCCAACGTGAATGAAAAGGGTAGTGGTCCAGCAGCCAAATTCTATATGATCCTATAAAAGAATTATCATACAATGAGCAGGAAATATCCATTGCCCTGGACACATTCCTGGAACCAGGGTTCAGACATTAAAGTACTAAAAAGACCCAAAGACACAAGTACCGGAGTCCTCAGGCCATTTGGTTGCATCCACACAGAAGACAGATGATCAGGGGGAATCTTACAGAGGATAAATTGGGAAGGGCTACCCTACCAAGCACATCATCTGGCACATAGGATTGCCAGTCACAGACTTTCCCAGTACCAAAGGGGGACTTAAAAATCTCAAAGAAGACATTCTAAAAGGTGAGACCTCTAAGGATCATAGCAAGAACAGGATTTCCCCAAGTCTGTCAATGATACTGGCTGTTGATCCTTAATAAACATACCTGAAACTTCATCTGGGTCACTTCCAAGAATCCTGCTATGACAATACTTCACCCGGGCAGTTATATAGAATAATTATATGCAATGAAGTAAATAAAAGCATAACTTATAGTATGCTTCATATTTTTGAAAGAAAATAGTTTCTAAGAAGTCTATGAACAAAACTATGGAAATTAACACAGTATTAATTTCCGAGGGCTGCAGTAACAAAGTTCCATAAACTAGTTGGCTTAAAATATCAGAATTTATCTCTCACAGTACTGGAGGCCAAAAATCTGAAATCAAGGTGTGAACAAGGTATTTTCCAACTGGTGACAGTGAAAGATAGAGGAACCGTCTCATGACTCTCCCCTAAACCTCTGGTGGTTGCCCACAGCCTTGGTCATTTCCTGGATTGTGGTCACATTACTCCTGGCTTTGCCTCTATCAGCAATGGCCTTATATCCCTGTGTGTGTGTACATGCCTGTGTACACCTGTGTGTGTCTGTGTGTATGCATCACTTCTTTTTTTATAAGGACACCAGTCATATTTTATTAGGGCCTGTACTAATCCAATATGACCTCAACTTGATTACTCCCACAAAAGCCTTATTTCCAAATTTGATCAGATTCACAGGTACTAGTGATTAAAAATATCAATATTGCTGAAGAGCGATAGTTCCCTAGAGTAAATGTTAAAATTTTTAGGCATAGTTTTCATTACGGGGCAAAGAAAAAATGTTGATGTCAATATGAAAATACAAGGAGATGAGTCAGAAGAAAATGACCAACTTTATATTCAATATTTTGAGAATGTTTCAAATGAAAAAAAGCGATAGTGGATCACAGTGCATTGAACAAATTCATTAATATAAAAGTCAATTACATTTAAACTTCTTCAATTTTTTCATTCAGTGAAAAACAATCAAATTATATTTTCTTAGCAAAAAAGTCCATTTTCACTTAATATAAACATTGCATGTATGGGTACTTACGGGAAGAATCATATCTTTTATCTTTTTTTTTTTTTTTTTTTTGCAGTTTTTGGCTGGAGCTGGGTTTGAACCTACCACCTCCAGTATATGAGGCCGGCTACTCCTTTGAGCCACAGGCACTGCCCAGAAGAGTCATATCTTGATGTGCTTTCATTGCTGATAATAATGGTTTAGTAAGCTTAAAACCAAAATTCAATTATTAGTTGTAAGTAGGTTATGAAATGAATTAAGAAAATGATTGTTGATGATGGGCAAAACGGAACAGAGACAGCAGAGAAGTGGAGCAGAGAAACCCGACCGTAGAGGCTATCTTGCTGGAACTTCACCTCTCCCACAACGTGACCCACTGCGAGGTCACTGAGCAGGCAAGTCTCCCCAGGAGGGAGCTGCCCTCTCAGGGACAGTGAGTGATTTGGGGGTGTTATGGAATGCAGAATGTTTGTACCTTGTTAACAAAAGCAAGAGTTGCTTTGGACTAGATAAGGAGAAAAAGGGTTTTGCAGACACCTCACAATAAGGAGCAAAGATTCCCATGGCCCATGCTGTTCTTAAAACTTTAAATCTGCATCTGTCTTTTCATTTCCCTTCATTGTCCTGTCTCTGCCAAGCACTGGGAAAGAACCACTGTGAAGTTTGGTGCTGGTTCCCCAACAGACTCTACCTCAAAAAAATTTTTTTTTCCTTAACGTTACACTCAAAGGCAAACTATAATAGGGACTGTTTCTGGCACTCCACTCCACCTCATACTTTGCCCTCGGTGGTGCCTAGGTGGTTATCATAGTTTTTATAAGTGTGTTATACAGCTAGATTTTGAATTCTTTGAAGACAGGAACTGTCCTACTTCTGTAATTCTATCACCTATAATAGAACTTGACACACGCTAATAGCTAAATATATATTCTAGAATGAAAGAAAAAAATGAACACATAAATCTATTATTAAAATATCAATCTTTAACCTAGAGTATTATCTTACAAGGAAAATAAGAAATGTAAGTTTAATTCTCTTTAAAACTAAGAAAGCACTAAGATCATTTCATTTTTTTTTTAAAAGAAATGTTTCAAAAGAACTTGGACTTCATTTTATTATCAAATGTTAGTAATGTATGGTACCCATTAAAGCAAAAAATAAATAAATAAATAACTGTACCTCAGTGGTAAACTGATTATTTTTATTGTATCATTACTTAAATACACACAAAAAGCTAGAAAACTACCATCCATCGCTGATGTGAATTTCAGAGAATAATTTCATGGGTATAAGAAATGTAGCTTCTTTATCTTTCTCTGCATTAATAAAATTTTTCCTTTGAGCATAATATCTTAAAGTTTCTCATTTTATATGAACAAAAAAGTTAAAACCATATAACCTTAAATATGTTCTGGCTTCAGAGGATTCACTAGAATAATTCACTAATATTTCACAGAAGTCTCAGCGGAAACTTCTGGTCCCTGTCCCTGTGGCCTGTTCTGTTTCAGTAGTTCTCTTCCTGCTCAATTCTAGGGAACACAGGAATCACCTGTCAATTCCTACTCTACCCTGGAGATCTGAAACTGTGATTCTATACACTTAGACATACACGCAACAATTTATTTTCTAGGGTCTTGTTATACAGGGCTGTATGTCGGAAATGAGGAACAGATAGCTTGGAGTTCCGGATCCCACAAAGCTGTCCAGAGGTAAAGGGAAAAGGAAGAGCCCAGCTCTTCACTAATGGTTGCTCTGTTGTTTTAGCTATGCCATGAGCCTGTTCTGCTCACCTCAGGGGTTTAAAACTCAAATGAAAGAAAGATAATCTTTAAGTCTCCCATCTCTTTGTCTCTTTTTTCTGTCACATTTCTCCCTCCAGGCCAAAATACAGAACTAAACTACTTCAACAGAGAAATTTGGGTTTTATACTTAAGTAACAGAAAGTCATCAATGTAGGATTTAAATAGTTTTTTCATGATGAGTTTTCCTGTTTTGAAAGACTTAAGTGACTTTAAAGGATGAATTTGAGTTATGAAATATCAATAAGGGCTATTGAGTCCAAGAAAGAAATCAGAAGGACCTAATTTAAGTAACCCTTACACTGATTCAGATAGCATGGGTATTTAAAAATATAAGTTATCTATTTAATAGTCTGAATATTTAGTTCATTTTATAATTATATACAAGTTACATGTTTTGTAGAAAATAAGTCACATATCACCTGATATGTGATTTTGAGTATAAAATCAATCTGCTTCTAAGTGATAAAATTTGAATATGATTATTAAGAGAGTTTAAAGACCCTTGATGCTGATAAGTGAACTATTATAATTCATCACATTAAGTCAGCTTTAGAAGAGCATCTGTGATTAATCTAGAAAAATGTGTAGATTACTTATATTATCAAAATGATTATATCCATCATAGTAAAATAACTTAATAGGATTCCATTTTAGGAATGCATAGTAATTAATTATCTAGGTTATTAGAGCAATTAGCATAGATTTGTAACTTCACAATCAAATAATTTCAATATTATAAATTATGTTTTACCTTAGATCTATGAGAATTGAAGAAGTTAACCATTACAATATATACAGACATTATGATAAATTTCTCACAGTTTTTAATGAAGTAAATTATACTTTCCTATGAAGTAAATGACAATTAAGATAATATTTTATTTTATCTTTACAGTTCAGTGCTCTTTGTTTTTAGCCCAAAATTTCATTGAGAATGAAACATTTATTAGGAAATAAAGTCAACTGCATGGAGCACAGCATTATGAATGAATGTCAAGGGCTCATTTCTCAGCTTCCATGTCCTCCTCAATAAACCACAATGTGTGAAATAGTCTCCTGATTTCTTTGTGACTGTTTATACTAAATCTACCAGGGACCATCTAATTCCAGAACCAGTGCCACTATCATGCTCATCAGCACCCCATATTTTTGAGACTCTGTTTTCTCTTAGTTTTGTCATACATTCTGCCCTGACTTTTTGTCATATTGATAGTAGATTAATGTCTGAACTGTCTGGTTGATATGCACTACCCTTTCCCTTCTTACAGAATCATGTTTATTTTTCCTACACATAGTAAGTTGCTTTGTTACCAAACCTATAAGTAATGGTCTCCTACAGTCACATCATTTGCTGTTGCAGCCATCTGATAAATGTGAAGGGAACTTACCTAAGTACGGAAGGATGATGTAAAAGAGATTCTACAATTTGCTTATTAACTTCAGCATACACTGCCCAGTTGTACTTGAAACTAGCTTAATACTATGTGACTAAGTTCTGGTAATGTGTAAAACTCCCCAAAGCTAATCATAAAACCTCCAGAGAAATATTCTATTCTCTTTACACCCTTCTCAGAATCTCAAAGGTCATGTGCCAAACATACCAGTGTTACAAAAATAGATTCTAAATACCTACAATTTCTTGGGTCACCACTTGGAGAAAAGATGGTCCAAAGAGCTATTCAAATAGAAAATGTCCATTGCCCAGGCTTGAGTGAAAAACAAACTTTCATCGTACAAGTCTGTGAACCTCAAAATACCTAAGGGCATGCATGGAAACGGAGTAGTAGAAGCAGAGATATAAGAGACTTATTGAGAGCTTGTAGGTCCCTGCCTGCATGTAAAACAATTCAACTACAGTACATAACCTTGTTAGCTTTGGAATGAGTCTTTGCAAATACACAACATAAAGAAACACAGAAGATGTATATGAGAAGTTCTTTACAAAAGTCAAGGACAGAGATAAATAATTAGGTAATAATTCTAAAACAAAACCAAACATACATACATGATAGTGGAGAAGAGGGTCATAGAATAGATAGAGTTAAAAAGGCATAACTTTAAACAGAGTGAGCTGAAGTCATTACAGTCAGACTTCATCAACTAATCTCAGCAGGTTCCAGTAGTAGCACCCGAAGAGCCCTAAAGAGCTATTCCTGTGAATTAAATTAGTACCCATGGAAAAGAAGAAAGCTGAGGATATTGGATATTATATATCTATAATATTATCCAGTGCTTCCTAGGGAAAATAACCTTAAAATCAAAATATTGTAAGTACAAATGTTTTAACAAAAATAAGAGTTTGAAAAAATACTCTTTCAAATGTTATTATTTATTTGTTAGTCCCCTTGTTTTACATAGCTCTAAACTGTAACTGTATATCTATCAAGGATGAGATGAGAATGAACATGAGGTCCTAAAGTAAATACAATACTATAATTTTGAAAGGTAAGAAGTATCACTAGAATAAGTTAAGTTTGATAGTAGAAACTTTTTTATTTGAAATATAATGCTAAAAGTATTGTTACATCAAGGATAAGAAATATCAGAGAAAAATTTAGCATACATACAGAAAGCACAAAGACTCTCTCTAAGCAGCAACAATCCTTCCCAATATGCTTGAGAGTTAAATAAGAAAAAAATTTAAATGATAATAATTATACAATAGAACAGTTTAACACTTATTTTCTTAAATCAAATTTTGTTTTCAAAACTACTTTATTTCAAACTATCACTATCAAAATAAAGTTAATATTTCTAGAATATGCTAAGTGATTTATTTAACTATTCACTTTTCCACAGCTGGAAATAATGGTCTTTCCTCTCAACCTAGCCAGCCTTCAGAGCATGTGAGTTTTCTTCTCATTGATAGTTCAAAAGTGGTGGCATTTAAAATTCAGCCCTGCTCAAAAAATCTAGTTCCCCACCTAAGCTGTCTACCTTTGCTTAGTTGACATAAAAAGCTAATAACATAATCTAAAAATAGTCTGTCAAGTCAGTCTAAATATGAATCAATGAGTAAACATCTGAATACCAATAAGACAGCTTTGTGGAAAACAGATAAATTATTAAAAATAAGTTGAGCTGTTTATGTTAATCTTTAACTCACACAGTCATATACCCATATACCATTTACCATTTTTGTATATTTTATTGAAAATTATTTTCAGAAAAACCTTTAAAAATTAAAATGCAATGATTATCAAGACTGAAATGTTCTTGTATTCCAGAAGTATCCACACAGCAATTTGAACATCGCTTGATGAAAAAGCAAGTATTTTAATCTTTGGTGTCCATAAAATGAACTATACATGGGCTTCAGGATTAGAAATATATTCAACTGTTAAGAATATAAGTAACATATTAACTGCAACTAGATAGATACAGGTTTATTGCATTAAATGCCTACAATAGGACTTATATCTTTTCACTTAATCTGCTCATAGTTCTGTAAAGTAGGTATTCCATGGTTAAGTCTAGTTATCAATTAAGAATAATACCTGTGTTGAGTTCATTTTATTACCAAAAGGTTACACAGTATGCAAGTGATAGAGTCCAGGCAGTATAATTCCACAGCCCACATTGCTGGCCCCTGAGCTCTAATAAATATCCAAAGTAAAGCTGTCTTCAGTCCAGAGTCAAATATATTCTGCATTATGTTAAAATTTAATATAAATTATAACATGAATTTATATTTTTCCAGGACCTTCAAGATTCAATTTAAAGTTGATATATATGCCTGAGTAAAAGAGGACAGCATGTTATAGCAACATATGTGACCATCACCTGATAATAATAGTGTATTGAATAGTGAAAAAGCATAATTAGTTGTCTAACCACATTTATAAAATTCATCTCAATCACCAATCACTTCTATTAAAATAAAGCCAAACTGCAGCTATGTCCTTTAGCTGTAATTGAAACAACTCTAAAACAATGGTGCTATTATAGATGGACCTGTATCACCTTAAAGATTTCAGGTTTCATTACATGTTATCAGAGGGAAGTCTAAATTTTTCTGGGCCCAGTAAAAATAATTTATGAAGTCAAAAATGTTTTCTATTGTTTCTAAAAAATGCCTATTTATTGTTTTGTTTTTTGATCAAAGTACATGAAAATAAGAAAAAAATCAACATCTATTGGCTTCAATATTATAATAAAATTGACTCACAAATGACAGAGATATGTTCTGCCATCAAGGGGCCATTGTTACCGTATTTGTATTTATCCTTCTAATCAATGGGTAAGTAGATGGAAAATGGACGGATGGATGGATGGATATATAACCTTTTTCTTCTTTGGTTTTGGCCTTACTACCTTTCAGTAGTGCACTAAACATTTCAGGTAAAAGTTTAATAAGTCACAGTAAATCTCCCAGATACATTTTTGAGACATGTCTATGATGTGGCAAATTATTTTGGTTTACTTTATCTGGAAACATTTATGAAAATTACCAATATCAGTCAAAGTTTGTAGGACTTCTAAGTTATCATGGAAACCACCAAAGTAAAGCATACAATGTGATAAATGTTGTTTCCATTTAATAATCTTTAAAATGCCAGTCATTTATTTTACCTGAAACTCTTGCTCTAGCCAAATGAGTAATCTACTTCTCTATCTGAAACTGCCATTTCTTACAATCCACTGTTGATTAGCAGCTGTTTACTCAAAGCAAAATAAAAGGATAGAGAATGGTCAATATCCTGTCCACAGATTAACTCTGTATCTGGTCAAAAGGCACCAGAAATCAAAGAATTTCAAGAGGTGTAGTAAAATTTATTGGTCCCAGTTAGTAGGTAAAGAAGGTATTAAAGATGTATTCACAGATAATAGAGGAGGAGGAAGAATATGCAGAATAAAAGACTAACATCTCCTAAGCACAGATCATGCTCCAAGACTCATGTCATGTACCCTAACCCTAATTTTTTTTTAAATCCTTAAACCAACCAGGTAAGTGCTTTCTTTTACATGGTCTGCGTAGGACGTGGAACAAAGTCCTGTGTACACTTGATAAATGTTGCCAAATTAATGGCTGAGTGCCTAATATCAGTAGTAATTTTCTTGGTCCTACACATTGATAAATATTACAAGCACAAGATCTTGGGACACATGGGGACATATTAAAACATATAAGAACAAAACAGTCATTAGCACTGTCTTAGATCAGTTAAGTGTAACAACGATGGAAACTTGTCCAGTACACTAACTAATTGTTGAGCATCATTCCCTTTCACTTTGGTAATAACACTCAGGCTTTTCTTTTTCTTTTTTAAATAAATATTCCCATATTTCCCTCTTCTATTATCATTGCAGATTGACTGACACCACCTCCATCTCTAAGGTAGGTCTTAGCTTTCAGTCAATACAGTGGTCATTCTCCCAGGTCATAGTTTTCTGGGATGGCACTTAATCTTATCAGTCCGTGAAACATAGGGAAGCTTTTCACTAAATTTGCAGGAAAAGAACTTCCATACTCTTTCTTTGAGAGTTATAGGAAAGAGACCCTTTCTTTTTTTCTGGATGGTGTGGTAAAAGCAGACACAACCTACCCAGGTCCAGCCATTTGCTACCATGAAAGATGAACTGTGAGCCTGGATAATGCTAATAAAAAAGACAGGAAGAAAAGGCCGGCATTTAAGGTGAGGGGTGTCCCAATACACTGATTTGATCGTTACAAGTTATTTAAATTTATTAAATTTTTACATGTTCCTTAAAACTATGTACATTATGCACCAATTTAAAAAAACACAAAAGAATTTTTTAAGAAGAAAGCAAACAGTAAAATTAGGTAGCAGGTGGTATCTTTAAGACAGTGAATCAATCACGTTTGACCTGAAGCTACACATACTCCTGATATTTTCAATTAATTAATTCAGTGATTTTCCTTTATTCTTGTAACCAATTTTTGTTACTCATAACAGATGCCCTAGGGGTCTGGCTCGGGTGATAGTCTCTGAAACGGCCATCAGGAAAATTATTCAATAAAACCCACTGCAAAGAAGAGCTGAAATGAGGGTCAAAGGTACAATGCGTAAGGGTTTCTAACCACCATAGTTTGTGTGGACTATGCAGGAATATCAGTGAGTCTATATGCAAAAAAAGCATAGGAGGAAATTAGGTAGGCAGCAATGGGTTTTTACTTTAAGATAAAAATATGTCTTCATACACTTGGAATAAAATTTATTAAGTGAAAACACTGACATGCATTACCTAATAGTCCATAATTATAACATTTACATGATGTATATGTAGTAGAACCTCCTTACTTAACTACCTCCCTACATGGACCACCTCCCCAAGTTGACCTAATTTTCATAGACCAGACATGCACCATATGTACAGTAGACCCACTTGCTTATATTGACCACCTCCTTATGTTAACCAGTTTTTTACAGTCCCTCAAGTTGTCAACTTACAAAAGTTCTACAGTATTTTATGAAGTCAATTGAGCATGCCAATATTTAATTCAACATGTATAACTAGAAAGAGAAGAAGTCTATAGTCTATATGCTAGAATACAGAAGAAGAAAATAATTCACTACAAGTCAGTGTTTAAAATAATACTTAATGTTTTTATTTAATGTGTAAAATAAAAATATGTATTACTACTTCAAGAGCCATTTTCACATCTAATGTGCTTATTTGTTTAAATTAAATGAGTTGTAAAGAAAAGTTCATACAAATAGGTTCTAGTTTAATTCTATGAGGTAATTTAACCCCAGGAATATATTGTATTAATAAAAATCTAATACAAATAGAAAAAAGTAAAATGTCATAAATAACAAAGACATTGAAATAAACTAAATATGTACAAAAAGATCTATATAAAGTATAATAGATCTGTGTTATCTATCAAATGATAAAACAAAATATTATTATTGATCTATTAATATTAATTAGACATATAAATAAAGAATGGAATAGTTAACACAGAAGGTTATCTACAGTGTCTGAACTGTATAAAGCAAGTTTTAGAATAGTCTTTATGATACAATCTGAATCTGGTCAGGAAGGAGGGGATAAAGGACAGGAAGGCTTTTAAGGAACATAGATTAATTGAAAGTCATATGGTTAAGTGAAGTATTAATAGTGTTTATCTGTTTGGGTATATTTAATGTGAGACAAGGGGAGCATGTATTATTCTTTTTTTATTGTTTCAGGCTCATCAAGGGTACAAAAAATTAGGTTATACTGTTTTCATTTGTTAGGTAAAGTCCCTCTTATAACTGTGTCCCACCTCCAAGAAGTGTGCCATATATAGTCTACCCTGTTCCCCCGCTCCTCCCCTCTACCCACTCCCTCATGTCTCACCCCCACCTTGAATTGATTTGAGTTTTTCTCTTATTTGAGTGTGTATTAGATTGTCTACTGGCTTCGTATTAGAATTGAGTACATTGGATTCTTGCTTCTCCATTCTTGAGACATTTTACTAAGAAGAATGTGTTCTAACTCTATTAAAAAACAAAAGAATAAAATTATTTTCATTTTTTTAAAAAATAATACCCCAATTAGACATCATTATCTCTAAACTTACAAAGTTGCCAAAAGATATGTATGTAATTATGTAATATTTGGTAATTTCTCTGGCAATTAATAATCAAGTCTTCATCCTACCCAAATTGCATTAATTTATGTTTTATAATATTGCTGACAAATCAATATTATCAATATTAACATTATATCTATACAACTTTTCATAATAGAATAAAGTCCAATAAAATATATTTGTATGGTAAAGATACTAACAGGATATGATATAGTAGAATTTTACTCATTATCTCCAAACATTTTTTTACTAAAAAGAAAACTTAAAAAAAACTGTATGTAAAAAAAGACATAAATCTCCTTTCAACTGCAGCTAGTAGCTTTGACACTGTACGTTGAAAACTGATAACTCATATCCATTTCTGTAACAACATTCTTTATATGTCCATTATATATAATATGTGCAGTCCAGGTGAAATTAAAGGTCATAGTTGTCAAGTAGAAAGATCTACTTATGTTTACAGAAAACATTTGCTGTTACAAATCATAGTCCCATGATGCCAATGATACAAATAACATTTGAACACATGCTTGTGCGTAAATGCTCTTCCTTGAATAGAAATAAGTGTTTATCTAGGCTGTGGAATAAGTCTGAGGGGAAAAGACTGTGAGACAGAGAACTCACTGCCTTAGCCAATTCCAAAGGCATAAATGCTTTGGCAACATGGGCAAGTCTCTGGCATACTGATAGGTAGGGTTGAATGTAAATGTGGTGTTTGCTCAGAGGCTCCTACAAAAATATGCATCATGAACTACTCCAAAGGGACATTTAACCAGAATTCAACCTCAATTTGTACCGTATTTTCTTTCATACACATTTATAAAACATATATTTTTTTATTTGTATAGAATATACAATTTAATATCCCATCAATTTGCCATTATTTAGTATCTTTCTATTTCCACCTAAGCTTCTTTATCTTCTACATATATCTTTGTTTATCAGGAATATAAAGGAATCTATAATGTCTTCATTTTTACACTAAAAATCATTTTTACAACCCTTAAGTTTAACTGTTTCGTTTACTGCCTTCTACTTTCAGGTTTTTAACTTACTGATTTCTTTCATCTTAATGGCACTCATTTTTATTTATTTAAAGTTTTTCCTTGACTGAAATTTAAAGATGTTTTATGTTTCTATTATAATATTTTAATTTATTTAATTTTAAACTCTTGAACGTCTAATTTTATCATTTATCTATTTTTTAACCAATTTCTCTTTATTCTTTATCAAAAATCACTGTTATTAATGATCTATTTTTAAGGGGAAATTTTCTTCAGGCAAAGGAATTTGGAAGCCTTTGTCCCCAAGTTTTCCTGCATCATTTTTTAAGGCTTCCATAAATCAGTCCTAAGCCTTTTTATGAAGGCTTCTCAAAAAAAGAAAAAAAAAAAAACCCAAACAAACAAAAAAATAGATCTCACCTCAGAATATCTAAGTCTCATTCTAGGCTTACCAGACTGAAGGGGCATGAGGAGTGGTGAGAAGCAGTTGCTCAGGTCATTGCCAAGCATTGTTCTACAGTGGTTCCTTTTCCATACATGTTAAGGTAATAAGCCAACATGATATTTTCCATTAATGAAATGAAGAGATATTAAAGGAAGCATTGTGAAAATAAGATGGTGAGGTAGATAGAGAAGGTAGGCAAAGAATAAAACCCTAGCTCTCTCCTTTCTGAAGGCATCAATACTCAATGTTTCATCCATTGCCTAACTCATGTATTTTTAGCGAGAGCAAAATTGTCCCCCAAGGATGTAAAAATTGGTTCATAGAGGAGACTGTAACAATACTAGCTATTACAATGATGTGTGGCCTTCCAAAAGTCCAAGGTACATGAGGCATGAGTGGCAATCAAAGGAAAAATGTTTAAGGCTGTAAAACTGCCTAGCTCATATTTGTCAGAACAATCTTTAAAAATGTTCTAAACTTCCTCTAATACACATAACTGACTAGAAAACCCACAGACTCACCTATCTACTGGGATTTTCCCATTCACTCATAAAACAACTATATTTTAAGTGCCAACTATGTTGTCACAGCTTTACTCTGCTAGCATACTATGGTAAAGGGACCTGGTCCTTTCCCATAAGAAGCTAACGGCAAGTAGGAGACTCAAATAGTCAGCGGTGTAAGTGGGAAACTGCAGTATATGATTTGATGAAAAATAACTATTACTCTTTGGAATTCCACAGAAGGGGATTTACATTTATTAGGTCAAGGCTTTTTGAAGGGCATGATAACTAACAACACAGGTGCTTCAGACTCCTGGAAGTAAGACAATGAAAATGTTCAGGAGCTAAATGCAGCTGATCAAATTTAGTATGGTTGGTGGAATAATATCCAAAAATTCCTTCTCTTACTGTAAGCACATATCATTCCACTCATCAAACTGTGCCAGTGTCCCCCGTTCCCTGCCACCCCCTTGAATTTTTCCTGGCTTTCACTAAGAGAATGCAACAAAATTTACATCTTGGGATGGAAGACCTAGGTAATAAAAATAGTAGCAACTCTAGTTTCTAACTTTGGAAGCCAGCTACCATACTGCAGAAAATCCAGGAAATACTGCCAGAGAGGTGGTAGAGAGAGGGGGCAAGGGAAGGAAGACTAGAGGGAAAGAGAGAAAAAATATTTAAAAATTCCAGAGACTAAGACATCACCTGGAGAGAAGAAAAAGAAAAAGAGACTGACAAACCAAGCATGTCAGTAGGTTTTCTGAAATTTTACATTCACCAGCTGAGTGCAGCTGAGTGAGTGGCCTTAGCTGAACCACACGGAACAGGAGATTGCATAGAATTGTGAGAAACAATCTAATATGCTTTTGGTTTAAGTCACGAAGTTTTGAAGAGGTCTGATTGCTGCAACATCTGGAATATATAGTCTAGGGAAGTAGAATTGGGGAGGTAAACAAGAACCAGATCAAAAAGGTTTAATGAGCTTTGTGAAGCAGTTGAGACTTTACCTGTGGACAATGTGGAATCTTTGAAGGCCCTCTGGAGCACAGCAATGCAGTCAGAATCAAATTAGACAGGGTAGGTGGGATCTTCTCCATACAAGATACCAGCATTATCAGATCTAAAACAAGATGCTTCTAATGAGAGCAGGTGCAGGACAAAGGCTAAATTACCCACTGGATGTCTTCTTTCTTAAGATTCTTATGGGCAATTTATTAATCCATTCATGGGTTGATGGGCTATGTGTATATGACTTAATAAAAGGAAAAAAAGATTCTTAAGGGCATAGTGTTAAGGTGGTGAAATTTTTTAAATGGTTGGCTACTAAACACAACAATTCAAAATTATGATCTGTCTCTGGCAAATGGACAGTAACACTTGTTACAGATTTTGTATAATAAACTGTCTTAATTTTGATTTCTATTTCTTTTACCATGTTTTTTCTCAGCTAATTATTTGAAATTTTATTTTATTCTACATACTTTATTAATGTATCTTTTAACACTTTCAAATAATTTTTGACAATGCAGAATATAAATTAATGTACATTTTATTCTCTAGGTTAGAGTAAAATAGTAACATTTCTTAACTCCCTAATTTAAACTTTTTAAAGTAAAATAATCTTTAAAACTTATTATGACTTCATAAAAACCTCATATCACCACATTCCTAAGCAATCCTTGATTTTGCTATCTAAATGCAAAATACTCCCTAAATAATAATTTTACATGCAGTAATTTCCTAATCAAAGTGATATATTTTAGGCAGGAAGTCGTGACTCATGCCTGTTATCCCAGCAATCTGGGAAGCTGAGGAGGGAGGATCACTGGTATTAAGGAGTCAATACCAGCCTGAGCAGACACAAGACCCCATCTCTACTAAAAATAGGAAAAGTTAGCTGGGCATTATGGCAGGTGCCTATAGTCCCAGCTACTTGGGAGGTTAAAGCAGGAGGATCACTTGAATCCAGGAGTTTGAGCTTGCTGTGAGCTAGTCTGATTCCACAGTACTCTAGGCAGGACAACAGAGTAAGACTTGGACTTAAAAAAACAGTGATATAATTTAGCTGTTCTACTTAAACCATTAAGTTGTTTAATATTAAACAAACACTTTAGATACTTAAAACTTACTGATATTATTTAAAATATTAATTTATTAAGACACAATAAAAGTCTTTGGGGTGAGTATAAAAAATAATTCCATTTTTATAGATGAAGAAATAGAGGTTAAACATCTTGACCAAGATCATAGAAATAAATAGGTTAAGTGACTTTCCCAAAGCCATACAGTTGGGATGTGACAAATCCAGGATTTGAACACAACTCAGTTGTCAGTAATATTTGTAGTCCTAACCTCTAAACTCTTTCCCTAGAATTATTCATTTTAACTAAGAAATTATATTAATTAGAAAGACATATAAAGCAAACACAACAATTAATAAAAAATAAGATGCCAATCATTTCAAAATCTCAAACTACTCCCCTGTAAAATGGGTAAACAATAGTATCATGTGAAATAATTTTTCATAAGGATTGAATAAGACAACACATACATGAGAGGCTTTGGCATTGTGATTGGTTCAATTTTTTCAGTAAGTGTTCATAGTGATATTTATACTAGCATCACATTCAAGATTTAAGCACAAATGTTAGCTGATCTCTCAAGAGAAATGAGCAAGCTCGTTCATAAATGACATTTGTATTGAGCCTACTACTTCAAAGTTCCATCTAAATGACTTTGTAATAAGGTAAACCAATAAAATATAAGTTATTAAGTGTGGCTCCTTGTATAAAAAGTATAACTTTTGAAATTAAAAAAAGGTTTTACTTAGTATACCCTATTCCAGGGTAAAAGCCACTATTTAAATAAAAAGAATCACTTTGTAAATAGCTAAAAAGAAAGAAATTTATGTAATTCTTAAATCACTTTGGTTAAAAACCCGAAAATGATTTTATTAGAACTAATCCAATAACTAAATCTGTTAATTAAGAATTTTTAAGACTTTTCTGTTGGTTTCTTTTTTAAATGAAAAGCAAATAAATATAAATATAACTAGCAGTGAAGATTAAAATCAATAAAATTACTTCTTTAGAATAACTAAAAATAAATATAGTCAGTCTAATATATCTTTTCAATATCTAGAAAAATATTACAAATAAATGTAAATTCTTCACAAAAAAGAAAAGAATACTTTGTCATATACTAAAACTAGATTTCAATGTACTTCAGTACACTTTGCACAAAGAAAATCTCAAAATTATTAGGTCTTTGAATCTGAAATGTCCAATCTCAAATAAAAAGTTTATTATATCTCAAACAAGAAGCAATACACTTATCCAAGTATGTATATATCTGAACTATTGACACAGTTTTACCATCTTAATGGTATTTCTTGTATGCTAGCAGTCAAGAAGCCTAGAGAGGAATTGTGATAAAATCATGAAATGCATTTCCACAACTTGAGGAGAGTTGAATATTTTTCCTTGAAAGAAATGGTCCAATGTCTAGAAGAAGCATTAGTCAGTAGCTGCAGGGTCGGGTGAATGTGTTAAGTGACAAAGAGTTTCCAAGCCCATTTTCTGTAGTTTGAGCAGCTCATCTGTGTGACGATATTGTCTTGTGAGAGAACTGGCCTCTCTCAATTGGCTGGTCTCAGCTGCAATTGGCCTCTCTCAATTGGCCAATCTTAACTGCAAGCATCTTCCTTATTTTGTCTAAGGGATGAAGCTGTAGTGAATAGTAGTGAATAATGCCAGTGCTGGACCACCAAACAGATACGATTAGCTTTTCTTGATGAATATTTAGTTTTGGACTATGATTCAGCACTTCATCTTTTTCCAACCATTGTGCCCAATGCTTGCACTTGTCAAAAAGATTTCATCCATTTTCCATCACACGTAATAATATTATCTGGTGTAGACACATTCTCTTCTGATGCTTGTTTATTTAATGCAGAACCAATTTATTCAGCTTCTTTACCTTGCTGACTCATTCAAACGATCCAAGATGGCTGGAATAATGACATCAAACCTAGCCACTAATTCATGCATAGGTGGAGGTGGATTTGCTTCCACGATAGCTTTCAGCTCATCATCACCCTTTGTCTCAGGTTGCCTGTGTGGCTCATTTTCCAGATTAAAAACATCAGAAGAAAACTTCTCAAACTATCCATACTGTGCATGTGTTAAACACACTTCCCAACACTACATTGCTATTTCAAACTCTCTGATTTGCACTGGTTCCACAATGGCACTCAAATTCAAAAATAACACAGATTTTTGACTTATCTACAGTTTCACAAAACTTTCCCTTAAAAAATTTGAAAGATAATCACAAACCAAAATGTATGTATGAATGTATCTTCTCAATTAAAAAAAAAAAGTGTTAAACTGAAATGTCAGAGATATCAACTATCAAACTTAGTTCATTAGGAAATCAAACATTTCATACTTAATAACCTAATATCACTAAGAAATTATGATCGAGTCTTCTCTCAATCAGTCTGTTTAAATATACAGAGCAGGTTTTAAGACATATTACATTCAGCTTCCTCTGAAGAGAATGTGGGGTAGTATCACGTCAGTTCCAGTGTTTAAAATAATTGTTCAGAGAACAAGCCTGCCCTCTCATACCAGCACAACAGTCAACACATAAGACTTCTGTGACCCCAAAGTATTCCCTCCAGCAAGTAAACAATCAGTTCTGCAGCTGACACCCAGTAAGTGTTGGTTCCAATTCAGTTCTGACACCTTCTACCCAGAGACAGAATCAGATCCCACAGGGTCAGGACTCGTCACATGAAACTGCCTCCTCCTTTACACCAGTCACAATCTAGACCTTGCAAACTTCTGACCAACTGGTTTCAAGTTGAGGTTTCCACAACCCCCTCTAGGAAAGGTTCAATTAATGTGCTACAGCAGCTCACAGAACTCAGAGAAACACTTAATTACATATACTGTTTAGTGCAAAGGGTACACAAAAGATACAGGAGATGATTTGTAAGGAAAAATCATGAAAAGCGGTACAGAGCTTCCACACCCTCCCCCTGAGGGTGCCATCCTCCAAGAACCTCCACATGACATGTTCAGCTGTCTGGAAGCTCTCTCCAAAACCCCAAACCCAAACTTTGTGGGGTTTTTTTTTTTGAGACACAGTCCCCATGTGTTGCCTAGGCTAGTCTACAAGCTTCTTGGGTTTTAATTTACATTTCATTACATCAAGATTCCCTTCTGAAGAGTATGGAGTGGGATGCTCTCTAGATTGAGAGTCTTATGACCTACAACTAGAAACACTGAGAAGTATTAGAGTCCTGCCTTTGGAGTAGGTGAAAGGCGGGCAGGACAAGGTCAGAGAAATTCTGTTTCTTGTGGCCTATTCCTGAGGCCTCCAAACATTATAACAGATGTAACAAGTGCTACAGAAGTTATAAAGTAGGAACTGCAGACAAAAACCATGAAACAGATAGATTAGATAGATAGATTTATTTCTGTGTGTATATATATCATAACATCACAATAAGAAAATATTAAGAAGAAAAACTAGGAAATTTAGATGTAGTTGTATTTGTTTTTCACCAGTGATATGTTGGATGTTTAAGTTTCCTTAAGCATAACTAAAACAAGTGTAGGCAAATTCTTTTTATTGCTAGATCACAATTTTCCAGACAGTTAATACTACCAGTTTAGGAAATATTAAATACTATTATTATTAAAGCAAGTTAAGTGTTACCTAATTTCACCTCAACTTGTTAGGCTCCTTAAAAAATATTGATATTATTTTATCCAAAAAATTGATATTATCCTGATTTAACATGACATAATATTTATGACAAAAATATTGATATTATTTTATCCAAAAAATCGATAGTATCCTGATTTAACATGACAGATTGAAAGTTATAAAACTAGTAAATAACCTCTATGAGAACTGTCACAGATCAAAGTTACCTTAGAAAGGCTTAGTAGACCTTCATATTGAAATCAGAAATGTAGCTACCATTTTTTTCTGTGGGGAAGGTCTCTCCCCTTCCCCAGGATCACCCATGTATTTGTATAAAAAGAGATTCCATTTTATATCATGAACCTTATAACTCGTTCCACTTGACAAGCACACCACTTAAACATAATTGCTCCTCACTTGATAATGCTATGGTATAATTAGGACCTAGAGCTGTTAGGAAAGTAGGAGATCCAAATCATCACTCAGGCAAATGCTACTTTTGTTCTGAAGAAGACACGCAAAAAAAGAACACTCTGGGTAAATAGAAACTATTTAATCTCTACCCTTAGAAGTGACAGTGAAACTCCTTTGCCCTGTTCCCTTCAGCCCCACCCTAGAGCCTAAAGTATCACCAACCTTCCTTCATCCAGTTCTTCTAGGTCCACAATCAATGAATAATTAGATCATCAGGTTGTGCTGGTCAAAGAAGTATGGAAATAAACATCTCTCTCCCCCTCCCTCTCTTTTATTCTCAACATTTACAAAATATATTAGGCATTTAATATACAACTATTGAATAAATGAATAAAATCAAAGAGGGAAATAATGTTTTTCACAATTCATGACTAATTAACCTCCTCTCACAAAAAGTTGAAGTTTTAGCAGTATGGCCCAATCATATCTGTTGGCCTTCATTAAATCAGTGACTTTCCTTTTCATTGCTGGTCTGATTGGAAAAGGGAGGAGATTTTCCTTACCTTTTACCATTCCATGCCCCATATCCATGACATTGATGGGTCAAATTTCCCTGGAATGCCTAAATTTCCCTCTCACATATTCTTCCTCAGTTAAAAATTCCTAAGCCTATAGATTCATTCCAGATTAGACAATATATTCTAAATATATATTGGTCATTTAGTTTCCCCACAAAAGCATTCTTCAAGTTTGTCATGTGTATTCTTACTCACCAGAGGGAGAATATAAAACATAATAGCAGAGAAAATCTGGTTTGGCCGGTAGTAAATGGAATGGTAAGAGTGACAGAGTAAAAACTCAGGTGCCAGATTAGTTCATGGTAAGAGGTTAACTGGCTGTGAAAATTCAGAATCAAATTGAGAAGGCCAAATGGGAGAGGGAAAAGCACAAGAATCATGAATCCAGTAACATTCTTACATATACTTAAAACCAGTTGTCTGGAAACTGGGAGGAGAAAGTCAATATGAGAATGGGGTAGTGACTGTTCAGGTACAGACAAGCAAGAGTGAGAAGCTGAGAAAACCAGGCAAGTAAGTCAGGTGTGTTAAAGGTGCCTCTTTTACACATGCTCAGTGAAAGATCTGGGACTTCATCACATGACAAAAGTAACTGTCAGAGTTGCTGTGAGAGCAGTGTTGTAGCTACAGAGGATGCCATTTAAACATAATTGCTCCTCTGTTGACGGCACATGTAATGTGTTCTCTGTGTTCTGTGCCTTGTATCAAGAGAACACAAAGGAGCTCTGGATGAGGGACGGGGATATATTTTGGCTTAATATGAGCAAGTGAAAAAGGATATAAAATACATTCAAGTCAAGGCAAATGAGCCAAGATAGGTACATGTGAAAAGATTTCACCGAATCTAGAGCATAATGAGCTCAGAGGCAAAGAGAACAACAGAATCAGAAAGACAGGTTGAGAAGAGCCAAATATGTCTTGAGAGTTTAGAAAATAATCAAAGATTTTAAAGCAGAAATAAGATACTGACACTTAATTTTTAGAAAAATTACTATGAAAGCAGCAGGGAGGATCAATTCCAGAAGTAGGATTGAATAGAGGTAGAAAAAACAGTGAGAAGCTCTTGGGGAGGCCTACATGACAGATAATAGACTTTGACAGAAGCGAATGACTGGATTACTCATTTTGGATATCGATTAAACAGGCTGCAGTGACTGAAGGGATGTGGTATATAAGTGGTGAGAAAAACTTTTAAAGATTCACAAGTCATTTAGGTGACTACATGAATAATAATGACATTCTCTAGAATGGAGAAAGAAAGTAAGGGTGAAGAGAAAGGAAATGGCTGAAAAAGAGAATTGGCTTAGAGACCTGTTACATTTGAGGTGCTCATAAGATATGCAAGTTGAAATGTTGTATTTCATGAGGTATTCTAAATTAATAGTTTTATCTTGGGATAATGCCAATAATATTAAATTAAAGGTGAATTCAGAACATAAATATTGTTATACATGTTGGGTATATAAGTCTAATAAAAAATTTATTACTTTCTATTAGTTTATAGATGCACTATTTATGTAAAAAAATTAATGACATAAAACTAACATGATATCACTTTAGTTAAGGAACTATAAGAAATTACTGAAATTGATTGTCAGTGCAAGCACTGATGTTTACAATGCATTCACCAGTGAAAAAATAAAATATGGAATAATATTCCACATGCATTAACTTTACTAAAGACTATGTTTTGGCATGTTTAGCTGAAGCACTCAATTGTAATAACAGAAATTACTAGAAATAATGATTATTCTTTACCAAGTCTTGCTACCTCTACTTATTTAAATACAATAATGAACACATGTATGAATATAATGAAGGCTATTAAAATTCTAAATAAATTATTAAAGAGAACAAGAGGTATATTCGTACTTGTCCTAAACCATCTACTCTGATAATCTGAATTACAAAGACAAACATTTACTTTGAATTTTGATTTTATTTTCCATTATATAATAGGCAATAGAAAAATATAAGTATATAGCTAAAGAAGAAGTTGGAGTGAGAGATATTCCCTATAATTATTTGGAATATTATTAACACATTGTCATTCCATAAAAATAGACTTGCCTGATCATAAGAATCCAGAGATAGTCCAGAGAAAGTTTTATATGAAAACGAAATGTCTTGAATTTTCAAAAACTGAAACTATATCCTAAGGGAGACAAGCATAGTTTCATTTTTTACCAACCTTAGTTAATAGGTA
>NW_003852408.1:18456902-18488467 GCF_000181295.1 Otolemur garnettii
AAAAAAAAAAAAAAAAAGAAAGTAAACTATAATCCAGCAATACTTATACTTATATTATAGAATATGTTTAAATCATTCTGCATAGTACTTATAAATAATGATTAAAAATATTTTAATTGCCTATAATTATTATCTTCCTAAAGAGAATTTTCTTGAAGCATCAAGGAAGGCATTTTACTCTGAAATTCAAAAGTTAAATACGTATTTTATGATAAAAAATCTATAGTTATGATAAAGATTTCACATTCAATTTTAAAAATCACATTTGAAATATAACAATTTTGGGAAACAGACATAATTTAATTTTTTACACTAAAAGCTATTTATTCACCGTATTTCTCATGTTTGGTTATAATATGATGATAAAGATATTGGAAACTAAGAAGGGGGGGAGGGGGGAGAGATGAGAAGGATAAAAACTTACCTACTGGGACAATTTACACTATTAGATGATGGGCACACTAAACGCCCTGAATTCAGCATTATACAATCCATCCATATAACAAGAATGCTTCTATTTACAAATATTTTGAAATAAAATTGTTTTTAAAAGGTTGAGTTTAAAACAAAGAGAAAACATCATGATTAAAGCAAAAATCTCATTTGTTTGACTATTGTTAAGTAATTATTAAGGGGTATGTTGGGGTAAATTAGGAGGCTTTTGCATGAATATGAGAGATGACCATAGTAAAAATACAGATAGGGAGAAGTGTAAAATTATTAAATATATTCTGGGGGAGGGACATATCAGACTTACTGGTAGATTTAACAGTGAGAAATGCAGGATGAGAGGAGGAAGAATCAAAATGACTCCTAGCATTTTAGCTTGAGTCAGGTCACACTGGGTAGTGCTTTTGCAAAAATGGGGAAGATGAAGAGATGACCAGGTATTCAGGGAGAGGGGCAACAGAAGTTCTTTTTGGACATGATAATTTTGAGAAGCCTATTAGATATTGAAGCTTGTAGCGATTTGAGGGTAGAGATACCATTTTATGGAAAGCATTAAAGCCTGAGGATGAACAGTAACCTGAGAGAGTGTAGAACTGAACAGATGAAGCTGTTAGACTGAGTCTAGGGGCAATCTCTCAACCAGAAACCTGTTGGAAAAGAAGCATTTACTGAAGATTCTGAGGAGGGTGAGCCTGGGAACAAGCAGGAATGCCAGGACCATGCAAATTATGGGAATCCGGAAAGGAGAAAGCAGGCGTGGTCAGTTGAAATGAGTATAGCCGAGAAGTGAAGAAAATGAGAACTTACACACATGTGACCCTGGGTGGCAGACACAAGAAATGGCTAATCAAACAGGGGTCCTCAAACTTTTTAAACAGGGTGCAACTTCACTGTCCCTCAGACCATTGGAGGGCCGGACGAGCAGGCCCCAGGACGAGCAGGCCCCAGGACGAGTCGGCTGCTAAGCAGGACAGACAGCGGCAGCAAAGACACCCGGTGGGCCAGATAAATGTCCATGGCAGGTGCATGTGGCCCGTGGGCCATAGTTTGAGGAAGCCTGGGCTAATGACTCTGAGGCAAGGAAAAAAGAGAACCTGACTGCAGGGTAAAAAGTGAGAGGAATTGGACACTGTTCGCTCAGTCCTAACCTTTGTTAACCACTTCAGTGAAAATGAACAGGGTATGAAGAAATAGCATGAGTTTGATGGGGCTTTCTCTGGACAAGAAAGGATTTTTAAACTGGTGAGAGTTAATGGACATTTTCCAGGCTGATGAAAGCATCCTATAAAAGTAGAACAGTATCCACCCAAACGAGAATTTAAAAACTATCTTAATTAACCTACTTTAAAATCCTTCAGGTTCTTTGACTTAAGAAGTTGCACTCTGTAAAAATATAAATTACTGAGACATTAAGAACTTTTAAATTATCTGTATTTTGATATTCATTTATTTTATTATGACTTTATTAGAAAAACAAGGTAAAAACATATTTTGATAAATCTGTTTTACCAGAGAAAGAATATATCATTAAAAAAAATCTGTAATTAAATATAATCTAATTAATTATTTTAAGTTTAAAGCAATTATCCTAGGCCAACCTTCTCAGGGCACAAAACATTTTGACCTAAACATTGGTCATGTAGTTATGTGTTACTGGCAAAATTGTATGTCAAACTGTAAAAATGGAGATTATTTCATCAGCATTGTTCTTTATAACAATGTGTGGCTTATTCACTGTGGTAGTTCGCCTTTGAGTTAACCAGATCTTATAAGAATTCTTTCTCTGTGATTCTCAAGGTGTCTGAGCCCCATGTGTGTGTGTGCGAGAGAGAGAGAGATAAATAATAACTGCCTTACAGAAATATAAAAGGCAGAGATAGTATGTATAGATCAATTGAATCCTGGCTTTTATAGATTCTCAGTAAAATATTATTATTATATTCTTTGCATTGACAGTCATTACTATTATTGCTATATCTTTGAATTTAAGGAACCAATATACAGTCACTAAAGAACTTTCTTTCAACTGATAGCAACTGACAATCAACCAAAAATAAATAAATTTATGATTACAAAGAAGTTTGTTTCTAAACCTCTATCGGCCAGTTGTATTTGTTGCTGTGATGTAATTAAAGACAAACTAAGGTGATGATATATGGTTGTGATAAACAGAATTGCTGTCAATGAAAATTAATGTTATAAACATGTGGGAAGGCGTTCATCCAAGCATCCAAAATTCTTATTTCAGATCAAAGGAATCACAAAGTGAAATTGTAGATGATGTACTATTGGCATAGCTTATGCAAAAGATATCATGTAGAATTCCAATCAAGAGACACTGAAAGAAAATGTCATGACCCTGCATGAAAAGACAGGCATATGAATACACAGCATTTAAATTGAAATAGAACTAAGTTATGAATGTGTCATTTTATTATTCCCTTTATTAATAGATCTTTTCAATTCATTAACTCACTGATTTAGTCATGACATATATAATTGTATCTGCTATGCTTTTAGGGGATATACAATAGGCAATATTTTGGCTCCCAGAAAATAGCTTCAAAAATAAAGTGTAAGTAGTTGATTATACACACCACATGATCATGAAGAGCAGAGGAAACTTTGCAAATGAAAAATAAAATAATAACCACAGGTAAGATTTATCTATGCATATTCTCCATAGCAATAAATTTCTCAAAAAATTAAATAGCACTATAAATTTTACAAGATTTAAAATAAGTTTTTCCATGCATATAAATATGCAGATTCATACTGCAATGTATTTTAATAACTTACGATAATAATAAGTTTTGTTTTTAAGCCAATGTGATTATAGATTACAAAATTTGGGTCCTCAAAATAAACAAGTTAAAAAAGATATATTACTGGGGAAAAATATACTGGTTAAAACTGATAAGTAAAGTAAACAAATGAACTACATACTTGCTGAGATCAAATCTTTAAAATAATCTCTAAATAAATCTCTCTAAAAATGATTTATGCATTATTTTAAGCCAGAACTCCAACCTCTAAAATAAAAATACATAATAGTGCACTTAGTCTGCACTGCCACCAAGTGCCTAAACCAATTTATTTTATGACTTTTGTAACAGTTATTATAAGCAGATTCTTTCACGGCTATGAGAAGCAACTCTGAAACCAGCTAAGAGCAAACCACTTTGATCATGAATGACTGTGAGAGCTCCTTGACTTAGACATGACAACAAAATCTCAAAAGCATTAATGAAACATTAAGAATCCTACCAGCATACTGGAAGTTGATGAAGTCTGAAAATGTTATTCAGCTTGTAGTCAAATTTTGCTGGATTAAGATTTTCTTTAAATAAATTCAGATCTGGACTTGGTTGTGTATCTGTGGGAAATTCTGAGTCCTGGGTAAAAAATACAAAGCAAAAAGTCTGTGTTAAATACTCAAACCACTGTTCCTGTTAATACTCTGACTTAATATTAATTTACATTACACATAAACATTATTATTACATTCTCCCAGCACCTACCTTAAGTCCTTCATCTCCCACTTCAATTTTGAGAAAATCGTGCAAGGAAGATAAAATTTTAAATTAGGTATATATCTATTTACATAACCAATTTTTATTCTAAGTTGCATGCTCCATGTTTAAAATGTCTTTAAAACATCCCTTTTTTAAATTCCAGTGAAGCACAATATAGCATTGTTGTTGTCAATTATCTTTTTTCAATAAATTTTCCAACTTTACCAGCAACATCAGCAAACTCTTATGATAATTCTTAAACCCATTTGTTCTCCACAAAAGGCAGAATAAAAGCACTACTACTGAGTAACAAAACAGCATTTTCTAATTGATTAATTCTTGTTATTTTCTTTAAATCCAAGGACACAAGACTAATTTAAATCCACTTACTGAAGAAAAGGAATTTGTCATAATCATTTAAAAAAACATACATTAGAATCTGTATCTGCCATTGGTTGGTCAACTCCCTCCCTACCAAGCAATCTGTAACTAAAAATCAGAAATCATTTCTGGTCCCTGAGAAAGTAGTCTATCTTCAGTGAAAAGAAGACATGCTATAATAGGTATTTATCACTCAATGATGAATAGCTTAATTGCTTAACACTACCAAAAAAGGAAGTAATCTATCTCTTACACTTATTTCTTTAAAAATTGCACTTAGAGATTAAGCATATCATGCATTCTTGCATTATTAATTTACTTATTCAAAAAATATTTGTAAGTGCCATTTTATCCCAACATTATTTGGGGCACAAGGAATACATCTGTGAACAAAGCAGATAAACTGTCTTGCCATTAACAGGTTACATTCTAAAAGATTCTTTAATATGTCCTCAGAGCTGAAAAATGGTAAAGCAAATTTTCATAAATTATATAGTATTTTCTTATTTAGAAGCAATACATTTTTATCTAGGAATTTTGTGCATTTCATAATACTACAAAAAATTACTCTCACTAGCTGGATAAAATTACTATAACACTTGGATTTAATTACTTAATTCGTTTTGTCTCTCTCACGTTTTACAAAATTTGGGTCAATATCCTATTATCTGCCATCTATTTTTTATTTAACATTATATTACTGAATTTTCGTTTCATTTTCTTTTTTAAGAGAATTATAAATGCCAAATTTTCCTTAACATTCAGTTATTTTGTCTCTCTATGGTTATTAATGTTACGAACAGAATTTTCTATCTATAAATCTGCATTTTCATAATTATTTCCCTCCAGCAAAGTTTTATAAGTGTAAAAAATAAATAATTCAAATAAAATAAATATTTTACAAAAATATCATATGTCTTCACAGACTGCTCCTCAAAAAGGTACACCATTTATACTCCTGCAAGCAACATAGTACTGTCTATACTTCACCATTTATTAACGGTGTATACATACACACATGCTCATACACACACACATATCACCTATTCATTCAACAGTTTCCTTTGACATCTACTATTACGTGTCTGTTTCATGACAGGCATCATTTAAGTTCTTATTATATATCACTAAGCAAAACAGATAAACTTTTCTCCTTTGTGGAGCTTACATTCTAGCAGGAGTATACCCAACATGATAAAATGAATAGACATACAAATTATATTTGTACGGTGAAAAGTCTATGGGAAACACGATTGCCAATTTGTATAAAATTGATTACATTCAATTTTTAAAATATTCATTGTTTCTTTCCTGTACTTCATTTTTTAATTGTGTATTTGTGCCTTTGTCCATTGTTCTATTGTTGTAGTGATAGTTCATTTCAATGATGCTGCTCCAGTGGGAAATGGAGAGTGATAACTATAGCAAGGTGGATCAGAACCCAGTCTCCTATAGCATTTGGGCTACATGGAAATACATCTGACAAGTTATAAAAATTAGCAAATCTCACATATACAATGAATGAACAAAAGATACAAAGGAAAAATATTTCCATTAACTTTAGCAACATTAATATATAAAATACCTACTAGAACATTAAGATATAAAATACCTACCTATAAAAAGAAAACTATATTTTATTCAGTGACATAAAGCAAAGTCTCACTAATATAGCTATATTTCAGGACTCAGTCTATTAACAAATGCCTTAAAAGTTTGATTTAAATATTGAATTCAAACAAAAATTTCAATGTGAATTTAGGGCCTTAACTTTTGCAGCAGCTGGTTTTGCTTAAGCTAATCAATATTGCTGGGCAAAGATAATAGTCACTGGCATTTACACTGATTTTTAAAAATACAAGATTGAAAGATGAATGTCGTAAGATAGGTTTCAATAATATAAACACCACATTAAAACAGATTTTAATGTTTTTTCTTTGTCTAAATTCACCATGTAGAATGGAATTTAACAGAAATGGAGGGGTTTTTTCTAGGCTTATGTCCCCTCAATATTTCATTCATCACTCAAGTGGTCCATTACCTGCTGACAAATTTCACACTTCGCTACCTAAGAATGACTGACAGCTGACATTATCAGCAAGGCTTGATTGAGCTCATTGACATTCACAATCTAAGTATGAAAATGAGACTGAGGGGAAAGTCTTCCTTACTCAGGTATTTTTTTCAATTTTTGACCTTTATGTTTAGTTGCATTATTGGGACCTTAGATAATAGGGAGAAGAATTATACTTGCAAAATGCTTTTTCCCAAATGTATTTAAGCACTTTTATTTAGTACTCCTAACATATCTAATCATCCTTTAAAGCTTCAGCTTTATATGATTATACAAAAACTAAGCAGTTTTAGTGTATTTTAAAGCTATCAGTAAGGCATTCTTTACCTTGACCCATATCAAATTAGACTCATGCAAAAAAAAAAAAAAATAAATAAAAAAAATATAACTATAAATTATCATTTGGGAATTCCACAAGTTTATAACATTAGAAAATATATTTCTAGACTAAACTGTATGTTCATGTCACAACTAATAGAATAGTTCATGGTCAGTGAACGTGTAAAAAGGTTTAGTCTCACAAATAACTAAATAAATACAAATTACTAATAAAATAACAAATAAGATGTTATTCATTAAAAATTGGTAAATTATATTCCTAAATGATAATGTTAGAGACATGCATTGACACAGGTGTTGTCATATGCTTCTGGTAGTTAAATAAATTAATATCAACTTTCTAGAAATAAATTCAGCAACATGTATCAAACGTATTTAAAAACGCCCAAATACCTTCTATCAGTAAGTCCACTTAATGCATTCTAAGAAAATATTCAGACTAATATACTAAGATATATACATTTTATGTGGACCATTCATTATGCTGAACAACCAGAAACTCATAAATTTCAATAATAAGAGAGTTTTACGGAGTCAGAGAGTACCACACATCCAAGTGATTGGACACCATTTAATTACTAATAATTATATTCATGAATAATATTTATAGACATAGAAAAGTGTCCTCATAATATAGAATACATATGTATAATTATACAGACATACATACTACTAAATGAACATGTTTCAGAACATTAATAGTAACTAATTCCACATGCTTTTTATTTGATTTTGTATTCATTTCTGCATTTTCAATTTTTTTCTGTAAGAAATTAATATTACTTTTAACATTTATAAATGCATAAATGCATAGTATTTAATATATGTATGATATAGAAATAAAATATTTTAATAAGACAAACTAACGTAATGGTTTATTAATTTAATATGCTTTTTCTTTTAGCACAAATGTACTTTACCACTTTTTTACCATAAATAGGCTTCATAATTATACACTCTATTTGGACCCATACCTCACATAGACTTTTTTATCATTTATTGCTAAAATCTATGTGGAGGAGTAATCAGATATTTCAAATTGCATGTTCCATTGATGATTACATGGGAACACAACTATACATAAATTCCAATTTTATTAATTAATAAAAATAAACATATGCATTAGAAGAATCATGATGCCATATAATGTTACAAACCTGTTCCCTCTTATTCAATAAGAATATGCTTATAATCTTACTAGTGTCAAAACCCAGCAAATAACATTGATTTCAGCTCCTGACATTCTCTTAAACTGAGACCAATTTAGCATTGAGAAGTTTAGTAATTAATATTAGACCAATCTACAAATGTTAGCAGTCAGCCCTCTTGAACTCAGGTGTAGTCATGTGATTCACCTGATCAATGAAATGTGTCCAAAGCAACACGTGGCAATTCTGGGAACAAGCTTGACATGCCAGCATGTTCATCACTCCCTCCCTCTCTTTCTCCCAGGCCATGAAAGTATGCATCAAGGACTCCTATCAAGCTATGCTTCTCAGGGATTATGACAAGCAGAGCCCCTTTCCTGACCCACAATGGCCATGCTGTGTGAGGGAGATATGTTTTAGTGTTTTACCCACTGAAATATAGAGACATCAACATTTCAAACTGGTGTAGACGAGACCATACATACTGGGAAGTTTGGGAAGGTCTCATGTTCTACTCTCATCATCAAGTCAGGATATCCTATTATGTTTGTAATCCCCAGGTAAACTATGCACCACAGTAACGTTCTGATGCTTCCTTCATTTAAAAAACATTACTACAACAGCAGCCTTAATAAACTTGTGTTATAAAGCAAAGAATGATGTCTATGTCCTTCTCTTGCACAGACCTTTTCTGAGAAATGGGAATAATGATAAGACTCTTTTGTGTTCCCTTAGCTAAAATTTCCCTTGTGGGAATGGCGAAATATACCTAGTGACTTTTCTGACCACCATGCACATTCCCAGAGGGCAGCCAGTTGGCACAGTTCCTGTGACTAGCACAGAGAGTACAGTACTCAGTTGCGCGGGGGTTTTCATTGTTGTTGTTTTGTTTTGTTTTGTTTTTTGAGACAGTCTTAAGCTGTCGCCCTGGGTAGAGTGCTGTGGCAGCATCACAGCTCACAGCAACCTCAAACTCTTGGGTTTAAGGAATTCTCTTCCCTCAGTCTCCCAAGTAGCTGGGACTACAGGCGCCCGCCACCACACCTGGCTATTTTTTGGTTGCAGTTGTCATTGTTGCATAGCAGACCTAGGCCAGGTTCGAACCCACCACCCTAGGAGTATGAGGCCAGTGCCCTTGCCAACTAAGCTATGGGCGCTATCAGCTGCACTTCTTACTCTTCTATTTCTTTGGGAACCATCCTGGTGGCTCCCATGAGCCCCAGAAGCCTAAACAGAGGCTAAGACGAATTGAAGCAGGATTCAGGGATATCAAGGGTCACTCACAGTATCTAGTTATTTCTTCTGGGTAGCTATTAAATTTGGGTCATTATTTTGCCGGCAGTTACAGGTCAGTTCACTACTGTAAAAAATGGTTATAATACTTTATTTGGAAACGAAAAGTAAGCTGTTAATTGAAAGATACAAAAATCAATAAATGGAACATTTACCAGTAAAGAACATGATTTAGATTTGGAAAGTAGGGCAATTCTCCACTAGCAGCTTACTTTGAAAATGAATGAAGAATTTCTATGCCTTCTCAGCTACAAGAATGTAAACTAAAATTAATACAAGTAGAAATTTCAGTGACTTTTAGATTATATCCCTTTAGATTTAGATTTTAAATGAAAATGTAAGTTTCACTGAAAATAAACAATTATGTAATCCACACAAAGCAGAGATCTAAAGATATATCTGACCAGCTAGAAATTGCTGAATTGGATCACTTGTCTCATTGCATTAGCTGCTTAATATATTCTTTAGTTGGCAGGCTCCCAAAGTGAAGAACAAGCATACATTTTTGTAATTGAAATTGCAACACATCTCAGCTATTGTATCTGATTTAATGTTCTTAAATTAATAATTATAACTTAATAAAAATTATTTTTCAGTCATTCAATTTTTCACTTTGGTAAAATTTGTTATGTAAATAATGCAAATTATCTAAAAGTGTCAATTATATGTTACATGTAAAATAACCCTAGACAGTAAATTATAACTTTTAACACTATCATACTCACATAAAAGTCAAGTTAAGCTAAAAAATAATCAAAGAGAAGGTGAGCAAATGGGAAGATGAGTAACAAAATCACATAAATGTTCAGAAATGAGCGCACTGTAATGGTGACACGTGTGACTATTTCTTTCAGTGTCTAGTACTAAAGTATAATAGATAATACTTTATACAAAAGTCAATAAATGGAGCAGCTTTTGAACATGGTGACCTGGTTTTCAACAAATTTACTCAATTAAGAATTCATACTTTCATCTATTTGTGTTATGGCATAACTCTAACTACATGTCAAAGATTTTCTGATTAATTCTGTATGTAAAAAGGATGGATTGACATCTTTCCTCATTGTTTTCATCTGCTTTCCCCGCTCAAAGGTGATGCAAACCTTTGCTGTAGCAAGGTTAATTTACTTGCATTAGTGGCTAAGGGGATATGCCTAATCCTCCTGGCTCCAACTGATTGGCATCTGCTTGCTTTACAAGCTCAGCTATAAATGTAAGTTGATGCCTTAAAAAGATACCATTTTAGCTACCTGAAGTTTTCACTGTTTATTAATGTCCATAGGGATTATGTTCTTGTGGCTTGAAGACTTGTAACATTATGAAGCTCCACAGTAAAATGACTAACTACCACTCTACACTGCACAAGGTACTTGCTATTAATACTACACACACTTTTTACAACATTTGTCTTCCTTCTGTTAATGCATGCTTCAGTGATCCTTCTCATCTTTGAATTTTAATAAGGTTGCAGTTGTGACTTTAGAACAGGAATGAGACTTCAAAAGCCAGGCATGAGAAAGACAATTCAAATGAGTTAAAAAGGTGAATACATGGACCGGGTGCAGTGGCTCATGCCTGTAACCTAGCACTCTGGAAGGCCAAGGTGGGTGGATCCCCTGAGCACAGGAGTTGGAGACCAGCCTAAACAAGAGTGAGATCTGTCTCTAAATATCTCTAAAGAAATAGCCAGCCTTTGTGTATGCAGCTGTAGTCTGGAAGCTGAGGCAAGAAGGATTACTTGAGCCCAAGAGTTTTATGTTACTATAAGCTATGACACCATGACACTCTATGGAGGGCAACAAAGTGAGACTCTGTCTCAAAAAAAAAAAAAAAAGTGAGTACATGGAAATATACATTGATATATTTAACACCTAAATTCTTCACTTCAACATGGAAACATGTTCTACCCTTTTTTCAGTAAACTTATAACTTTCTTGCTCTCTCATAATCCCATATTATCTCTTTTGCTATAGACGGTGAGTACAAGACATAGTTAACTGTTATGTTCCTCCTTACTGTAAGGAAAAAGAAGAAATCTGAAGATAATAACAAGGAATGTAATCATCAGTACTTGGAAGACAAGTGGGGTGGTGATGACTATAGAAGACGGAGGAAAGCTTTAGTCATTCATGATTTAGTTGTCTCAAGCACCAATTGCTACTGAGTTCCTAAAAGGAAAGGATGTAAGCCCAATGTTAAGTGATAATGCTTTACTGTTTTTGTTTTCTAAAGAACCCAGATATTTGAGGCTTTCATTAAGTCATTCAACAAATATTTATTGATAGTCCTAATTCACCAAAAACTATTCTAACTGCCTGAAATATGATAACAAAGACATAGAAAAACACCCAAGTCCTCGTGTATCTTACAATATTTAAAAAGACATAAAATAAACAATAATCAAACAAAAGTAAATCACATAAAATATTAGAAAACAAAAATATCTGTGGAAAGAAAAAAAAACCATAGTAAGAATGGTAAGAAGAACCATGAGTGAAGGGGGGAGGCAAATGATGGAGGTGGAGGTGTGAAATTTTACATACACATGTAGTGGTCTAGCTAGGTCTCATAGAGAAGGTGAGATTTGTGCCAAAACATTAAGACAGCGATGGAGTTCATCATGATGATATTTAGGTGAAGAACATTCCAGGCACAGGGAATAGCCAATTCAAAGACCAAAAGAAAGAAGAATTTGGCATGTTCCAAAAAATAGGAGGCCAGTAGGACTGGAGAAGAAAAAAAGGCAGGAATACATTTTTAGTAGAAGGAACTTTAAGTGTTGACAACAAATTTTTATTGTAGTTATTTAACCCTCAGAAATGTCAACATTGAGGGCATCAAAACAAATACATCTGTACAGGGCCAATTTTCTATCTTCATCCCTGATTCATAATTCATTAAACTTAATAAAAATCCTTACTGAGGGGCAGTGCCTGTGGCTCAGTGAGTAGGGCACTGGCTCCATATACAGAGGGTGGCGGGTTCAAATCCAGCCTCAGCCAAACTGCAACAAAAAAATAGCCAGGCGTTGTGAGGGGCGCCTGTAGTCTCAGCTTCTTGGAAGGCTGAGGCAAGAGAATCACCTAAGCCAAGGAGCTGGAGGCTGCTGTGAGCTGTGACATCACCACACTCTCTCTACCAAGGGTGATAAAGTGAGACTCTGTCTCTTAAAAAAAAAAAAAAAATCCTTACTGAGATTGTTTAAGACTACTAGTTTAATTGAAGATTCCTAAGAGTATTCAGAAGATGAATGGATAAGAATATTTAAATTAATCCTTTGTGACCTTACTTTCTTCTTCCCAACACTCACAGAAACATCTAGGTATATGGCTTCTATTAATTCATTTTAAAATGTATTAATATGTAAATGCACACTAGATGCCTAAAAATTCAAAAATATTCCCTGATACCTGAAGTTATTCCCATTGGATAGGATGCCATCCAGTTTCTTGGGATTGCACTGAGGTTCTTTTATAATCAACAGTACCAATTAGGAAACCTGAATACAACTTGTCCACCTGAAATTAACTCTATGTACTATCTGCCTAACTAAGAAGTCTCTGATGCTAAATATTGCCTTTAATTATAGGAATTTCATATTACTACCCTGAAAGCCTAATAATTCTTTAGAAGTGGTCTTCCATAGTATGGGATAAGAGAACAAACCAATCTCTTAACGTGTGTGCTACACAATGTTTTTGCCTCTTATTCATTTTTTGTGAATAACATTACTCTAAACATTTTAAGTAGTAATCAGAATCGAATATTTTAAACATTTTTTCAATGTCTGAATTATGACAGATGACCTTATGTTAACTAACAATTTTTCTAACCTGTCCAGGCATCATCACCAAATTTAGTTTAGTGATCATTAGGCTACCTACATACGTAGACATAAATACACATACAGACATGCCCCTTAAATACTGAGCTTCTCCAGAGTCCATAATTGCTTTTCTCTTTCCTCATTCTGCAGTTACTCTTGGAGTATTTTTTTCCATACCTAAGGCCTACCCTAATGTATAGTTTCTGGTTTCATCTAATTCTACCTAGCTATACAAGAGATATCTCACTAACAGAAAACATAGTTTTTACCCTTCATTCAAATCACTTCCACTCTTTGCATTCATGACCATGATTAATGGCAGTTGCCAACCTGAAATGTGCCATCATTCTAATCAGTCTTTCCAAACCACTACTACATTCACTTGCTCCTTCCTTACCATAGCTTTCCATTGTTTTCCACAAGCTGTTGTAGCCACCAACATGTGTCCCTACTTTAACAAATATCTCACAGAAAATGGCTTTAATATATGTAGAGGACACCAAGAGACAGACGACCTCTAAGCAAGATGATTTACAGCTGGGGGTGGACTCTCGGGCGACTTGTCCACAGGAGCTCCTTATGGAGAAAGAGCCTGTGCCTTTAGCACGTAGTCATTTGTTAATTACTCCCCTTACCTGTGTTGTATGGTCTCAATAAAAGGTCAGTGTGGAGGTTGCTCGGGGCTACCCTGAAAGTAAGGGCTAGCCCGTCTCCCACAAGCTTGTACTTCTAATCCACCTCTCTCCTGGTTCCTTCTTGTGGGGATCAAGACCAGGGCCTTAGGAGCCCGACAGGTTGCAACAAATATATATATACATATACATACATATATATATGTGATATCTATATATCACTGCTTTATCACATCACATCATCACATAATTATCTACTGTCCACAGGGTAGAGTTTAAACTCCTAAGAAGAGTCTGCAAGGCCAAGGCCATCCATGGGGAAAACCGAAGCCCATCCCTCTAAACCAGCAGTTCTCAACCTGTGGGTCGTGACCCCTTTGAGGGTCAAACTACTCTTTCACAGGGGTCGCCTAAGACTATACCGCATATCAGATATTTACATTAGGATTCATAACAGTAGCAAAATTACAGTTACAAAGTAGAAACAAAAATAATTTTATGGTTGTGGGTCACCACAACATGAGGAACTGTATTAAAGGGTTGCAGCATTAGGAAGGTTGAGAACCACTGCTCTAAACATTATGTTCCACTGCTTCCCTAAATACATACCTAAGCCATGAAATGTCACCTGTATCCTGTGACATTAATTAATCCCATTAATTACATTGATGCTACTTCTGTTATTAATGTAAAACTGCCTTTTCTACAAAAAATTGCAATTGTGCCATTGCATAGTCCTCTCATTTAGCTATGAACTACTAGAAAACAAGTATGACATATTATTCATTTCGTCTGTCTAGCATAGTAAGCTTACAAGTAATAGGCACTCTATAAATGCCCATTTAGTGAACAAATGGCCCTCCCACAAGTCAATGTGTCATTTATATTTCACTCATGGAATAGACTCAACCTATTCTTCTGAGGTAGAAATGACATAAAAATAACAATATAATTTATATTTTTCTACGTGGACTTAGCTAGGAATTTTATTTCCCTAATGCAATCATGAGGTGGTAAATCCTGTAAGAGACTGGCTGAAGACATTACTCATCTTTGCATTACAGGATGATACTGAATGTTAATGATATAGTGGCCCTAAAAAGTACATTTACTGATTTACTGTGACCAACTATATTACTATGTAAATATGATTTTTAAGCCATTAGACATTTATATTTCAGTAATACCTGTTAACATTTCTGATTCAAGTTCTATTTTTTAACTTATAGCCATGTACATGTAAGCCAAATTTAACATGCATTTATGACAAAATCTAAGGTTAAACAGTGATAATTTAAGATAATCTGTGTTTAAATAATTGCAAACATTTGTCTCATCATCAAAATTCACGTAACCGCTTTGCTAAAACTTTGCTTCATTCCTGTGTGCAGTTCCCTGCCACATTAGCAGGCACATATCAGGAAATAAAGCACATTCATTAATACTCAGGTAATTTTCAGCAGAGTGAGATAACTGGGAAGGAACAGAAACACTTACAGGAATCTATCATGATACAATAATAGGCTTATTTATTAATTGCAAGCTCAAGGGAATCACAGTGTTCAGGCAGAAAATGGTATTTATTTATATGTATGTATGTATGTATGTATGTATTTTTGAAACAGAGTGTTACTTTGTCACCCTCAGTAAAGTGCTGTGGCATCACAGCTCACGGCAACCTCAAACTCTTGGGCTTAAGCAATTCTCTTGCCTCACCCTCCCAAGTAGCTGGAACTACAGGCACCCACCAGAACACCCAGCTTATTTTTGGTTATGATCGTGATTGTTGTTTGGCAGGACCAGGCTGGAGTTGAGCCCACCAGCTCTGGTGTTTGTGTCTCGCACCCCAGCCACTGAGCTACTGGCGCCAAGCCCAGAAAATGGTATTTAAAGAGGTTAGCAGCAAACCCAAAGCATTAATCTAAAAAGTTAGACTTTAGGAAAATCAAGTCCTGTCACTGCAGGTAGAGTTAAAGTATGGCAATAAAGAACGTAAGTGCAAGTGAAAACTATTAAACAGAGAGAACAAGAAGATAAGATGGGAAAGTCTGGAAAGGTGAGTGGCAAAAGACCAGGGAATAGCAGGAAAACCAGGTAAAATAAAACAACTGGATTTTCATAGACAGTGAAGGCACTGAAATTGCTGGGCAAGAATGTGATTTGAGAAAATGTATCACATTTTCCAACAAAAATTTACTATTTTAAATTACTCAACAAAAGGTAAATCTTACATTTAAGTATTCTAAGTATAAATATTTAAGCTTATAAATATGTCTCCTTAAAGCAAAGTCAGTTTCAGTAATGATAAACAAGGTTACGTGAAAGATTGATCCATTTGAAAACAACTGAAAAATATGATGAAAACATAAATAAAAAGGAAATGTGTTTGGACAAATCAGAGAACCTAACAATATAGTAGATAATAATGGAGACATAATCCAAGAGAAGAGAGAGATGCAGGCAGGTGAGCCTTGCATTTGGAGCACATTTCCTCCTGAAGCTTTGGCTGCTGTCAGAAAATTCTCATGGAGAAGGCTAATCATTAGAGAAACACAAATAAAAGCTACAGTAAGGTATCATCTCATTCAAGTCTACATGGCCACTATCAAAAAGGCACCTATAGTTATCAATGAGGATGCAGAGAAAGAGAAATCCACATTAACTACTGGTGAGGATGCAAATCCTCTCCATTCATGAGAATGTGCATCCACTATGCTTAACAATTAGAAGTTCCTCAGAAAGCTAAAGTAGAACTACCATGTGATCCAACAATTCTACTGCTGAGTATATATTCAAACGAAAGGAAATAAGTATATTGAAGAGGTATCTGCACTCCCATGTTTATTACATCATATTTCATAAGAGCCAAGATATGGACTCAACCTACATGTTCACCAACAGATGGATCAGGAAAAATGGTATAATTACACAGTAGAATGTTCCTCAGCCACAAAAATAATAAAATCCTGTCATTTGCAACAACATGGATGAAACTGGAGGACATCATATTAAATGAAATAATCCAGAGATAGAAGAACAAATAATGCATATTCTCACTCATATGTGGGAGCTAAAGAAAAAACTGAGCTCACAGAGATAGACAATAAAATGATGGTTACTACAAGATGAGCAGGGCAATGGGAGAGGAAAAGAGGGGGTGATTAATGGGTACAAAACCAGAATGAATAAGATTTAGTATTCAGTAAGACAGTAACTATAATTAAAAAATAATGTATTATGTATTTCAAAGAAAATCAAGAGTAGAAGTGGAATATTCTTAACATAAAGAAATGAGAAATGCTTGAGGTGATTACCCTGAATTATTCATTATACACTATATGCTAGTGTCAAAATATCACATGTATCCTATAAAAAATGTGTAACTATTATGTAACCATAATAATTAATTTTTTGATTTTAAACTAGAAACTATACTGGAAAAATACAGAAAAGTAGAGGACCAAGTGCAAAACAAGAGAAAAAGAACATAATGTGAAGTTAAAAGATTCAATTATTGGGCAGATATAATAATTCTCAAGTTTCTACATGTTGCCCCAAATTATAAACCTCAAATCTGTAAAGAACAATGGTGCCTATGATTCCATCTCACAGTATTTCTTCTTAAAATAATACAGAAAAGCTAAAAGCATAAGAAAACACAGAAATCAAACTTCACCACAATCTGCTCAAACTTAAAAATAACTGAAGTATTATAAATGGATATCTGCCAAAACCCAGGAAGCGATTTATAATGCCTCCATCCCATTGCAAGCTTTCATAGAGGAAGAGCAGGCTGAGAAAAACTGCATAGAAAGTAGGAATTCTAGCAAGGCATACCCATCAACAGAAAGAATCCCTAGATACACTAATAGTTCTCCATAGAGAACCGCTTCATTGTCACTGACTCCCTTTGCCCATTCCACATCAGGGCTAAGTCAAGAGAAGAGTACAGTGGACAGGCCATTAGGGATACATATACTGCCTGGTGCCTGAGTCCCATGAGGACAGCAGTTAAGGGCCTCACCTCATTCTGTCTTCTAGCCTCTCAAAACAACCCCCCCACACACACACCGGGGAAGATGTCCATATGCCTCCCCTATGTGCCTCATATGCACTTTTTTTCATACACAGCCAGCCCATCATCTCTCTCACCTTGATTCCTCATGTTATAAATATTTTAAATTATGGAAACATAATTAAATTAATTAAACCAGAAATGTGAAGACTCATATTTTGCTTTCAAATATGTGTAAGACAGGTGGTAAACATTCAGTATGGTAATTTATTATAACATATATACTAAAAATATACCCTCACTGCAGAATAGTAGTCTCAAATAGTAGCTTCAGCTCTGATTTCAAGACCCAGCTCTTTCAATTAATAGAAGTTTACATTCATCCATCCAAAATCACTACATTATGGGTCAGACATTATGAGAGTCTGGAGACACAATTACATGCAAAAAGAGAGCAGAGATTGCAATGGAGGAAAGAAACATTAACCAAAATGGTATTAATAAATGTAGAATTATAAATGGAAGCAATGCCCTGAGAAGAAAAGAAACAAGGGTCTAGGTTTATGAGATAGAGAACAAGAAAAGAATTTGTACTAGCGTGAGCAATCAGGGAAAACTTTCCTGAAAAAAATGAAGCATGAACTGATATTCAAAGAATACACAGGAATTCATTGGAATCTTAAAGGTTACTTCAAAGATCTCACCAAAAGAGAACTCAAATTTTGATATTTTATGTGGTATATTCTTTCAAGTTCTGTTAATTACTAATACTAGAAAACATAATTATTTAGAGAATAACTTCTATTAGCCTAGTTGGTACCCCTCCTTTCAAAAGCAGATGATTTTAAATTGTGTTAGGGCATATGCAAGGCCTGGCCCCAGGAGGACCCAAGATGCATCTCAGCACCTGAAAAGGGGGCTGTGAAAGCCAGTGGGAATTTGGTGCAAGGCTCAGGGGCAATGGCAGAGGCCAGAACTCTCCAATCCCTGTTCACTATGTTAATGATTTTTGTCCTTACATTAACGATAATGGGAAGTCACTGAAAGCTATGACATAGAATGATCTATATAATTTTTCATAAGACACTCTCTTTCCTGAATGAGTACACATACCATGTAGAAGAATACTATAGTACTCCCAGCAAAAGATGAAAGTGATTTGACACCACATACACCTGAGCTGGGAGGTTTGAATCCAGCCTGGGCCTGCCGAACAACAATAATGGCTGCAACCAAGGAATGACTGGGCGTTGTGGCGGGCGCCTGTGGTCCCAACTACTTGGGAGGCTGAGGCAGGAGACTCGCTTGAGCCCAGGAGTTGGAGGTTGCTGTGAGCTGTGATGCTATGGCACTCTACTTGAGAGCTTGAGGCTCTGTCTTAAAAAAAAAAAAAAAAAAGAATTTCCCAGAAATTGGGCGGCACCTGTGGTTCAGTGGGTAGGACACAAGCCCCATATACTGAGGGTGGTGGGTTCGAACCTGGCCCCAGCCAAATTGCAACCAAAAAATAGCTGGGCATTGTGGTGGGCACCTGTAGTCCCAGCTACTCAGGAGGCTGAGGCAAGAGAATAGCTTAGGCCTAGGAGTTGGAGGTTGCTGTGAGCTGTGTGACGCCATGGCACTCTACCGAGGGCGATAAAATAAGACCGTCTCTACAAAAAACAAAAAAACAAAGAATTTCCCAGAAATTAACTCATCTGGATTGGTAGTTCAGACTTGGGTTTTAAAATCTAGTCTAATTTGGGCTGTATGCAGTGGCCCAGGCCTGTAATTACCACACTCTGGGAGGCCAAGGTGGGTGGATAGTTTGAGTTCAGGAGTTCAAGACCAGCCTGAGCAAGAGCTGATCTGTCTTTACTAAAAATAGGAAAACTAGCCAGGTGTTGTGGCAGGTCCCTGTAATCCCAGCTACTTGGGAGGCTAAAGCAGGAGAATCACGCAAGCCCAGGGTTTGAGGGTGCAGTCAGCTCTACCCAAAGAAACAGAGTGAGACTCTGTCTCAAAAAACAAAGAAAAAAACTAGGCTGATTTGAATTTAAATGCCACTGCACTGCTGGTGGGAATGCAAACTAACACATTCCTTTTGGAAAGATGTTTGGAGATCACTTAGGGATCTATAAACAGACCTGCCATTGGATCCTTTAATTCGTCTACTAGGTATATACCCAGAAGAACAAAAATCACTTTATAACAAAGATATTTGCACCAGAATGTTTATTGCAGCCCAATTCATAATTGATAAGTCATGGAAGAAGCCCAAGTGCCCATCGACCTGAATGGATTAATAAATGGTGGTATAATGTACACTGTGAAATACTATGTAGCCTTAAAAAAGATGGAGACTTTACCTCTTTTATGTTTACATGGATGGAGCTGAAACATATTCTTCTTAGCAAAGTGTCTCAAGAATGGAAGAAAGAATATCCAATGTATTCAGCCCTACTATGAAACCAATTTATAAGCACCCACCCTTTCATATGAATGCTATAACTCAACTACAGCCCAAGATAAAGGGGAAAGAGAAGGAGGAAGGGAGGAGGGGGGAGGATGGGTGGAGGGAGGGTCATTGGTGGGACCATACCTACGGTGCATCTTACAAGGGTACATGTAAAATCTACTAAGTGTAGAATATAAATGTCTTAACACAATAACTAAGAAAATGTGATAAAGGCTATGTTAACCAGTAAAGTATTTCAAATTGTATATAAAACCAGCACATTGTACCCCATAATTGCATTATTGTACACAGCTATCATTTAATTTAAAAAAATGAATTTGAAAGCCAAAAAAAAAAAGAAAGAAAGAAAGAAAGAAAGTGATTTGACTAGGGTTTTAACAACAGAGATGGAAAGGCAGGGGGTAGATTACAGAGTGGAGGAGAGAAAAAAATATATAGCATTAAGTGATAAGTTGGATATAGAGGGAGAGACACAGAGGAGTATCAAGACTTTTTTTGAGACAAAGTCTCACTTTGTTGCCCATGGTAGAGTGCAGTGGCATCATAGCTCACAGCAACCTCTAAATCTTGGGCTCAAACAATTCTCTTGCCTCAGCCTCCCAAGTAGCCAGCTATTTTTAGAGATTGGGTCTTGTTCTAGCTCAGGCAGGTCTCAAATTTGTAAGCTCAGGCGATCTGCCCACCTTGGGCTCCCAAAGTGCTAGGATTACATGCATGAGCCACCATGCCCAGCTAAAGACTGTTTTGAGTTTTATGGCTTGCCTAACAGGATGGGTGACAATGGCAGTCACAGAATGAGGTCCAAGATTGAGGTGGAAGACAGCAGAAGTTCACACATTGAAATGTTGAATTTGAGATGCTTTTGAGACATACTATGTGGCAGTTCAATTAGGTGGTTGGATAAACACATCTAAATTTTAAAAGGATGAGCTGAAGATAAAACAAGAAATTAATAACTTAAAGACAATAACTGGACATGCAGACATCAGAGAAAAAAATTCCTAGGAAGTAAAAAATAAAGTGCTGATTGCCAGGCCTATCAAAACTATTAGGATCCTTTTCATTAAGAATATTTTTATGAAATGTCCCATTATTTACATACATAATGAGGTAATGTTCATAAGAGTGTTTCACAGATAATGAGGAAATTTATTTCCTACATTCTCTCCCAAATGAATAATAGATATTTTACATAAAAAAGATAACCGAAAACTAAATAAAATTCACACTACCTATGTCTAATTACCATATAACACAGAAACAGTAATAATTATATACATAATTGAATGTCAAACAAATTTTGCTTCAGCTTTAATTAATTTCCAGACAAGACTCTTCAAGGTTGTAAATTTTCAAAGAATAAAGATTCTTTGAATCTTTTTAATAGAACATAGTCCTACTCATGTATTTCAAAAATATAGAGAACATTATTTTCCAGATATATGGAATTAATTCTGATGTGCAAAAAAAATTTATTTTAGTCCTTTAAGAACAAGCTACAAGCTGGTGAATGTTGTTCAAAATATAAATAAGTTATATTTAACATGAACAAATACGTAATAGATATGTGTGCCTAAGTTCCAATGTAATCACATGATATTGATAAAAATTATAAATATATTATACAAAAAAAATCTGAAGCCACTGAAATATTGTGGGAAACAAAATATGACTCTAAAAAACACAGTGACAAGTAATATGCATTCAAATAGTGTAAATTAAAATAAATCTCCATAATTTTAGAAAAAATAAATATCTTAAATTCTTTTACATTTAAGATAAATATTTGCACACTTGAAGAGTCAAGATTACAGCTCTTATATCTGAAAGTAAATGACATGCAGTATAATCAAGCTAAGTGAAAATATAATAAAACTTAAATACTGAAGAACTAGTATTGAATAGAAAAAATGAACGTTATTAGAAAGTTTCCTTTAATCACAAAAAAACTAAGTGTGGAGAGGCCTAGAAAAGAGAATATATTAAGAAATATGTATTGATGAAAAGATAAAAGTAAAAATATCATGTGTACATGTTCATTATAAAATAGTACGTCTAGAAACTACACACACAGATGTTGGTAAAAATAAAAACCGAATTCAAATTTGAAATGCATGGTATATAAGAAAACCTATTCAATAAGAGTAGAAAGTAGAAATAGAGAAAAATAAGAGAACATTGAGAATCTATAATATATCAAGGGACAATTAACAAACATTTTTGACAAATGGAATTATTTCCTTCCCTATCAAACACAGCTTTTTTCACTTCATGGTCCAGTAGGAGTTTGTTCTTTTTCATAAATATTGAGGAGCTGACTTCTGCTGCTTATTCAACTACCATTTAATTGTATGATAGGTATAAAATCATTGTCACGCTCAGGACCTAAGTTTTCCCACCTGTGGAAGGTCGTGTTTAAATAAAATGACATGACTTTTTTCCCAGCTCTAAATTCTGTCACCTAATAACTAAAAGACATTAGCATTGTATTAGAAATCAAATATATTAACATATTTCAGTGGCTTTAGGGTTTTAATTAAATAAAATTCTGTGTAGTAGTATCATGTTTATATTTGAATATATTCATAGATATTCATACACAAGATAGGCAAAAGACGTTGTTACAGCATCCTAATATTCTATTTTAGTATTAGGTCATGATTAATCAATGCCATCATATTCCAAAAATACAACTAAATTTTTGCTTAGTGTTGACAATATTGACAGAATGTCAAGAATTAAAATCAAACCAGAATTCATGTTCTTATGTAATACTTTTAATTCTGATACTAGTTTTCTCTCAGAACTTCAGTCCAGAAACAAGTAGACCTTCAGTGATTATTTATAGTATCTTTTTTACAATGAGATGGAAACTACTTGATGTTATAGTCAGTTAGAAAAATGAGACACAAATTCCCCCTAAGGATCAATCAAATTGTTTGGAAAAAAAATATCTCCATGTGAACTTTGGTTACAGAATGCATAATATATACACAAAAACAAATGAGTACTCTGAAAGAATACAGCGTACAGGGCAAATAACTAAGAAAAGGAACCTAGAGGTAAATTCTGAGAAATATTTAAATAGTTGTAAGACAGACTTGCATCTCACTACACAACTGAGATGGTGATACAAATATAGCCCATGGAGAAAAAAAATTGAAAGAGAAAAAAATTAAAATAGATGACATTGAGTTCTAACTTAGGACACAGTCAGCAATTTGGATTGAATGAGGCAGAAAATCTATTTTAAAAGTAACAAAAACAGAGTGAAAAATGGGGAGAAAGGAAGTGGAAGAGAAAGATTTTAAATTCCAAGTGAAGAAGTTAGATTTAATATCATGGAGAAAGGTAGATACATGAGTTCTCAAGCAGGAAAACCTAGAAAATGCTGTCAGAAAATTATTTTAGTAATTTTTCATTAGATGAATTAAAGCAATTAGAGGGTAAATGAATTAAGGCCATGTCAAATTAACTATACACGCAAACGCATACAGAGGTACATTCACATTCACACACACACACGCACACCAAACACTTAATAAAGATATTATAGAGTCTGGAAACTCAATACTCACCATTTTATATATTTTTTTTTAATTTGTCACTTTTTTTTGAGGCCAAGTCTCAAGCAGTCACCCTGGGTAGAGTGCTGTAGTGTCATAGCTCACAGCAACCTCCAACTCTTGGGCTCACACAATCCTCTTGCCTCCATTTTCTTATTTTTAGTAGAGATGCTTTTTGCTCAGGCTGGTAGTGAACTTGTGAGCTCAAGCAATCCACCCACCTGGGCCTCCCAGAGTGCTAGGATTACAGGCGTGAGCCACCACACCCAGGCAGTACTCACCATTTTAGATAGAAGTCTCTCTGAAATCGTTACTAAATGAAGATAAAAAAGTATCCATAACCACTTCTCAACGCCATTAACTACTTTCAAAGTTATTATGAAAAAAAATACATCTCAAGTTTCATATTGAGCATTGCTAATTTTCTAATTTGTACACAGAATAATCAAATTGCATGGTAAAAGTTACTCTTTAAAAGGAATGAGAGACTCCTACCTTATCCAACATAGCAAATCTCTTCTCAGGTTATATGAGGATATTTACTGAAACTTAATACTAACAGGCAGAGCTTTATTCTGTTTTGTTTTTGTTTGTTTTTTTCATCTAGCCATAGTGATTTTACCTTTATTTTTTAAGTACACTGTATTTTTTAGAAAAAATGTAGGTCCACAGTAAAGTTGAGCAGAAGATACAGAAATTTTCCACCAGACACCTGTTTCTAACAGGAATATCCTCTTCCCTATTATCAACATCCCTACTCATAGGGTACATTTGTTAGAAATGATGAATCTATATTAAGTCTTTTCCTGGTTGATAGGGTTGATAGCTCATTTCTTTTTAGTACTAAATAATATTCCATTGCCTGGGTGTACACAGTTTATTTATGCATTTATCTACTAAATGGTAGCTTGGGTGGTTGCTTCCAATGGTTGCTAATTATGAATAAAGTTGCTATAAATATTCATCTGCAGATTTTTTAATAGAAATTTTAAAATCCTTTGATTTTAAGGTCAAGTAGCACAATTGCAGGCATGTATGTTCAGTTTTATAAGAAGCCACCAAACTGTCTTCCCAACTGGCTATACCGTTTTGCTGCTATTCCCACCAGCAATGAAGGATAGTTCCTGTTGCTCTACATCCTCACCAGCATCTGATGGTTCTCATTTCCTGGATTTTTGCAATTCTAACAGGTGTGAATCTCATTGTTTTAACTCCATTTCCCTGATAACATTAGATGTGTAGCATCTTTTTATATGCTTGTTTGCTACTAGCATATCTTTTGTGGCTAGATGTATTCTAAGGTCTTTGGCCCATTTTTTAATCAGGTTGCTTGTTTTCTTTTTTAAATATTTAATCATTAACTCTTAGAGGTACATAATAATTGTTCATATTGATGGAGTATGTTTGATATTTTGATACAAGCATACAATATGTAGTGATCAAATCAGGTAACTGGGATATCCATCACCTCAAGAATTTATCATTTCTTCATGTTAGGAACATTACAAATTCACTCCTTTAGTAATTTTGAAATATATAATGAGCTATTATTAACCATAATTACCATATTGTGCTATTGAACACAAGATCTTATGCACCCTCCCTAGTTGTACTTTTCTACTCATTTACCAACACTGTTTATCCTCCAGACCTTACTAGGATTCTACATTCTACCTCCATGAGTTCATATTTTTTGCTCCCATATATATGGAAGAACATGAGATATTTGTCCTTCTGTGCCTACATTATTTCACTCAACACAATGTCTTCCAGTTCCATCCATGTTGTTCCAAATGACAGGATTTCATTCTTCTTATGGTGGAATTATAATATTGCATGATATATATGTGATATATACCACATTCTATTTATCCATTTATCTGTTTATAGGCATTAAGTTGAGTAGATATCTTGGCTATTGGGAATAGTTCTGCAATAAACATGTGAGATCAGGTATGTCTTCGATATACTGATTTTCAAATTTAGTATATAGTACAAGTTTCCCAAAGTAACCTACTCCAATTTACTCATCCATTAGTAATATAAGAAAGCTCTCCTTGCTCCCAATTCTCACTAGCACTTGGTATGTTCAGTCTCTAATATTATTTATTCTGGTAGATATGAGAAATATGTACGTGAGCTTTAGTTATTTATTTCCATGATGAATAATTATGTAAAAAAATCTTGTAATTTATTTATTAACCACTTGGAAATTTGCCTTTGTGAATATCTTGAAACTTCTACTGAATTGCATTTTCTTAATTATACTCATTTAATACACACACACACACACACATACACACACACACACGTCACATTCTGGATAAAAATCCACTTTCAGTCACTCATCAGTTCCAAATCTCTTCTCCCCTGCCGTGTTTGCCTTTTTATTCTCTCAGTTGTGTCATCTGATGGAATAAAATTCTTAAGGACAATGGAATTCAATTCATCAATCCTTGTGCCACCATTAATGACCTTCAAAATCTGCTTAGGAAATATTAGCCTATTCAAACCTATATTCATTTACCTTTAATGTTTAAGTATGCAATAAACCTGAAATTATTGTCCATCTGTGGTATAAAGTAGGAGGAAAGTTTCTTTTTTCCCCACATTAATATACAATTATATATTTGGCCTGAAATAATTTTTAAAAGTACTACTATTTTATCACTACTCTGGAGTACCCTTGTCATAAATAAAGTGTATGTAACATTGTCTTTTTTTCTGTATTCCTACTGTCTAAATTACTGAAGAGAAAAAATAATAAATAATATTCAGTAGAGAAATGCTTGCCAACTTGTGCCTCTTTGAGGTGACCTTATTCATGGCCCTTTGCATTAAATTGCAGGGTAAGCTTGCCAAGAATAAAGAAACCTGCTGGAATTTCAGTTCAGATTAAATATATAAAGGAGATTAATCTGGGAAAAATGAAATCTAAGTAGTATCCAGGTTTCCAATCCCTGATTATTGTGTAATTTCACCATTTATTAAGAAAAGTATATGTCCCCTCAATATATATTTGTAGACTTTTCTGAAGAAGTATTTTATATTTCTTATTAAACATTTTTAAAATTGTAAATTGACTCAATTTTTCTTTCATTTTCTCTATTTACTGTGACACATATCCGTGTAAGAGTATAACTGGCTTTTTATTTATTTACCTAGTGTCCAGCAACTTTGCTAAACTCATTTATTAATTCTAATAGATTTTTATCCTCTCTTTATCTTATGTCCTATTTTTGGAAGCAATGTCTAAATTTTAGCAACTTTTGATATCTGGAGGGGCTCAGAATTTTTCAACCTTATCTAACCTTCATTCCTTTTTGTTTAATAGTTCGTCCTTCAATTATTTTTCTCCATTTCCATTTTTACTAGAAGCAGCAACCAGATCACACCTTTAACACTTTGCTTGGAAATTTCCTTTCATTCAAGTTCATGACTTAAAGTTCCGCTATCCACATAAACTACAGGACATAATTCCAGTAAGCTTTCTATCATTACACAACAAATATACTCCTTGGTTTCAGTAATTCCCTTGCTTCTTTTTGAGTCCTTACCATCAGTATCACTATCCTCAACATACTTATTTCTACTAACAGTCTGTTTAAGGCAATTTAGATATTCTTTCTTATACTTCTTAAAATTCCAAAGCCTCCATGCACTGCCTGGCTCCAACACTACTCTCTTTTTTAGGTATTTGTCACAGAGCACTCCAATTACAGATTTAAAAGTCTGTATTAGTTTTATGTTGCTGAGTAACAAACTACCACAAAATTACTGGCTTAAAATAACACAAATTTATCATCTGACAGTTACCAGGGTCAACTGGGCCCTCTACTAATTGTCTCCCAAGGTTGAAATCAAGGTGCTGACCAGATTGCAATTTTCATCAGAGACTTTGATTCTCCTTCCAAGATACTGGTTGGTGGCTAAGTTAATCTTCTTTTAGATGTCATGACGAAGGTCTCCACTTCCTTGCTAGCAGTGAGCAAGGAAGATTCTCAGCTCCTTGTGGATACCCACAGTCCAGAGTCATATGGGATCTATAAAATGTTGACAACATAAATGTTTGCTTTCTTCCAGGCCATCAGGAGACAATCTCTCTGACCTTCTTCATCTCAAATTTCTGGACTCTACTTTAAAAATGTATCTGGTTAGGTCAGGCCTATGCAGGATAGCCTCTTTCGATTAACTCAGTTGGATAAGGATATTAATTACATCTGTAAAAATTCTTATATCATATACAGAAATATATCATATACAAGAGTGACATCTCACCATATTTAGAAGTCTTCCTCACAATGATAGGGAGTGGATTATACAAGGCTATGAGTCACCTGGGGTCATATTTGAATTCTACCCAGAACAGTTAGCTAATAATTTATATAAAGGACCAGACAACAAATACTTCAGGCTTTATGGGCCACACAGTCTCTATTATAACTACTTCACTTAGCTATTTTAGCATGAAAGTAGCCATAGAAAGTACGTAAGTGAATAGGTACATCTATATTTCAGTAAAACTTGAATACAAAAATAAGCAGTGGGCCAAATGTGGCTCACAGGCCCTAGTTTTCTATCCACAGGTTAAAATAAAGCTCACATCTTCAGGCTTTGGACACATGAACCACACATGGCCCATCAGAATACTCCCTACTCCTGGCCTTTGTTGACTATTTAAAGATAGACATGTGAGTGAAGCAGAGCCAATCAAAGTTTTCACTAAAATATTTGGCAGAAATAGTAGAAAATATGTTTTCACTGTTTCTATTACTCATTAATGTAGGGCTACAATGCCAAAAGCCTGCCTTATAACACATGTCTAAAAATAAAGTCTAACAGAGGCAAAGATCCAGATGAATAAGGTAGTTAGATAGGAAAAGAGAGACAGGGAGACAAAGAGAGATGCAAAGAAGTGAAGAGAGGCAAAGAAAATTAACTTTTCCTGAACCACTCACATTCATCCCCACATCCAGGACTGGCACATGGGCTTCTCTGTTACAATAGGCATTAACTTTCCATCTCTTAGCTAAAACTAAACTACTTTGAGATGAATTTTGACTTGTTGGTTTGAGATGGATTTCTGTAACTTGCAACCAAAAGAACCTAAAATGTAAGGCTGACAGAGAGGCCCCAAATACTTACTGCATTATTAACTAATGAAACCACACATTCTGCATACCTACAGAAAAGGAATAGCAGAAAAAAATATATAAATAGGTACAGAGAGTACTTTGATATCAAAGTAAAGGTTTAACTCAAGCACTCACTTTTCTCTGAGCATGCAAAAAAATAAAATACTGGGACATTATTGTGGGATTGGGGTACCAAATAAAACTGAATGAACAAGAAAAAGTTTAGCATTTGTAAGACTGATGCATTAAAGGATCTTTTAGGGGGGTATTGGAGTCACCCTTATTGTGGCAGGATTTGCAGTAGAATAAGTGACACCAAGATAAAATGACAATTCAAAATTATTTTTAGGAAATGATTTTTAAAAGTTAAAAGATTTTTCTTAGTAGTAAAAACACATATGCTTGCCATATGCTGAGCACCTGACCAAATTCTTTTCAGATATTTCATTATTTAAGCCTTATAAAAAGCTATTTTTAAAAACTGGGGTACTATAATCCTGATTTAGGAACATTTAATGTCAAAAAATTAATTTGCCCATGACCTCAAAGTTAGCAAGAGATAAGGCATGGATAACATGACTCTAAATCTCAGACTTTTCATAACAATGCTTAAGGACTAAGAGCATTCTCATTTTTGCATAGCATTAAATGCCATGGTGAAAATGAAAAGATTGGAAATAAAATAAAGAATCAGTTGAGTAGTGCCACTAGCAATTCATCCAAATGATCCCATTAAAAAAAAGGAATTTAATGTTATTTGAAAAGGAATTAAATGGTGGTGAAAGGACTATCATTTCAGATAAAGATTTTCTATTAGTAATCTACTTTTTTAAAAAAGTGAAAATGAGTTCATGGAATTTAATTTTTCAAGATTTATTATATATATACCATTATAGGTTGTGAGGAATATGAAGTATAACACATAATATAAAAAATATGTATTCTGAATCCTCAAGTAATTTGTAAGCTACTTGACTGGACAGGACATTAAAATAAATTTAATGGCATGATACAAGTAAAATAATCCAACAACCCAATTATATGAAAAGCAGTTTTATTTGTGTTAAATTATGTAAACTTAATGGTGTATCAAGTCTACACTATTACACATTTTTCTAAATGCTCCAAATTTTCATTGCTAGCTGGCTATATGGAGAGTGGAAGGGGAATAAATTTAACTGCCTTCAGAAGAAAGCAAGGCTGATATTTTCTAGAATCCCTCTCCCTACCCAATGCCTCCAACAGGCACAGATATTTTTCCTTACTCCCTCATGTTTGAAACCACAGAAAAATTGTTTTCTATTGCCCAATTTATTTGTACTCACAACCTACACATCACTGATGAATAATCTGCAAGAACTATGATTAAATAATTTATTCAATATTGAACAGCTGATAAACAACAGCTTTAGCTAAAACTCAGAACTTCTGACTCCAAGCCCAAGATACTTTCAGGTATATTTGACTGGAAATTCAAGAGTGATTTAACTTATTTCTCAGCCATCCAGATAAGTTGGCTTATAGAAATTAAGTGACAATCCAGAAGACCAAAAATCACAGTACAATAAAGATATTTGTATCCAACTATTCATTGCAGCCTAATTCATAATTGCTAGGTCATGGAAGAAGCCCAAGAGCCCATCAATCCACGAATGGATCAATAAATTGTGGTATATGTACACCATGGAATACTATGGAGCCATTAAGAATGATAGAGACTTCACCTCCTTCATGTTTACATGGATGGTGCTGGAATATATTCTTCTTAGCAAAGTATCCCAAGAATGGAAGAAAAAGTATCCAATGTACTCAGCCCTACTATGAAACTAATTTATAGCTTGAAAGCTATAACCCAATTTTAGCCCAGGATTATGGGTAGAGGGGAGAAGGAGGGGAGGGGAGGGGAGAGGGTGGGTGGATGAAGGGAGATTGGTGGGATCACACCTATGGTTCATCCTATAAGGGTACATGTGAATCTCTCTAAATATAAAATATAAATGTCTTAACACAATAATTAAGAAAAAGACATGAAGACTATGTTAACCAGTTGGATGAAAGTATTTCAAATTGTATATAGAAACAGTACACTGTACCCCATATAGTATTAATGTACACTGCTATGATTTAATAAAAAAAAAAAAAAGGAATTAAGTGACAAAAAGGATATAGGGAGGAAAAACAGTGTATCTGGGAAAGGCAAGATAACTAAGTGAAGGTGAGCAAGTTGCAAAGATCAAACTTCAGTTACCTAACCTAAATTATATACCTAGCAAGTTGTACTAAATTATAAAGGGAGCCTTGACATATACAACTATGGCCCTAAACACATATTTTATGTCTGTGTTATTTATTAAAAGAAAAGAAAAAAGATAATTTTATGTAGTAAAGTAAGTTTGGATTTGCTTTCTCTCTGTAAAATTGGTGCAACGTAATATAATTCTATCAATCTTTCTAGATTTAATACTAAACTAAATTATTTTGAGGTCCACATGGATGAAAATATCTAAACAAAATAAATTACTTTAAATTCTTCTCATACTAATGCTTTTTTAATACTAATTTTTAATGATTTAACTACATAATAACAAACAAAGGTTCGTTTGTTTTTTTTTCCATTCAGTACTTTTCCCCTCAAAATAACAATTTGGAAAATTAGATGCACTATTTATTAGATGAATTCTTTATCTGGAAGAGGAAATTAAATTTTCATTCATTATTTTAATGATAGCCATT
>NW_003852408.1:18488498-18500133 GCF_000181295.1 Otolemur garnettii
TCTCCGTAGAATTCAGAACAAGTCCTAAGATATAAATTTAACACACTGCTTCCTGTGTATAGGTAATAATGATGATAATAATATAAATTATTATATATATAATAATTATAAAGCTATTATAATAATATAGCCTGATCATAAGCATCCAGAAGATTATATATATTTCTCTATATATAATAATTATAAAGCTATTATAATAATATAGCAATTATTCTTGGGGAGTACCAACATTGTCTTTGCATTCATTGATTTAGGGACAAAAATTCAAAAGAATAATTTGAAATTAAATTAAACTCCACTCATATTGGAAAAATACAACTTTAGTTATTCATTTCAGGGCCAAAATATCAAAGAAAAGATTCTATAGATTGTAAACTTTGGAAGGAGGTGTTTAATATCACTAATCAGCAGAGAAATGCAAATTAAAACCACAATGAGATACCATCTTACTCCTATCTGAATGGTCATTATTAAAAGTTAAAAAACAATACACATTGCAGCAGTTAAAGAGAGAGGGGAATGCTTATACATTCTCTTGTTGGTGAGAATGTTAAGTTAGTAAATCTCTATAAAAACAATACAAATAATTCTCAAAAGACTAAAAATAGCTGTACTATTCAATCCAGCAATTTCACTAGTGAATATCTATCCAAGGGGAAATAAATCATTGTATTATTCTATCAAAAAGATACCTGCACTATTCACAACAGCAAAGATATGGAATCAACGAAAGGGTTTGTAAACTGATAATTTGATAAAGAAAATGTGGAATACATATACCATGGAATACCATTTAGTCATTAAAAAAGTGAAATAATGTCTTTCATAGCAACTTCAATGGACCTGAAGGTCATTATACTAAGTGAAGTAACTCCATAATGGAAAATCAAATGCTACATGTTCTTATGTATTGGTAAGAACTAAACAATGACTACGTGTGGCCATACAAAGTGGAATAATAGATGTTGGATATTCCAAAAGATGGAAAAATGGAAGGAGTAAGGGATGAAAAATTTCCTTTTTCACATTATTCAGGTGATGCGTACAATAAAAGTCCGAATTTCACCATTAAACAATTTGTCCATGTGCTTGTGCCCCCATAAAACTATAAAAAGTATGATATGTATACAAGATTTAACCTTTTTTTTTTTTTTTTTTGAGACAGAGCCTCAAGCTATCCCCCTGGGCAGAGTGCCGTGGCATCACAGCAGCTCACAGCAACCTCCAACTCCTGGGCTCAAGCCAGTCTCCTGCCTCAGCCTCCCAAGTAGCTGGGACCACAGGCACCTGCCACAACGCCCGGCCATTTTTTGGCTGCAGCCATCATTGTTGTTTGGTGGGCCCGGGCTGGATTCGAACCCGCCACCTCAGGTGCATGTGGCTGGCGCCCTAGCCGCTTGAGCCACTGGCGCTGAGCCAAGATTTAACCTTTTAAAGAATAGTCCATGAAGAAAATTTATAGAGATGATGGTAGTACAACAAAAGGTTATAGTATCTATTTCCTAGCCAGAGAAGTAAAAGGAAGAATGAAAAGAACATCATTATAGAAACTAGTCAGCAGCACTAATACATAACACACAAGTTGAGAATATTTTTGATCTCTGTGATTAGATTTTTCTCAAATTTGTATGTATTGTTGAAAAATGAACCATTAATTAACCATAGGAAAAACATTGTTGGATTGTAACTTCACATGAAATATGCCAAAATAAATTTCAGAAATTAAAGACATAAATGTAAAATATAAAACTTTAAAAGTACTAGGAGAAAATTTTTGTGACCATTTCAATAATTGTAGATGCAGAAAAATTTTGCATGAAAATACAAAAGGAAGTCAATAAAACAAAAACAGTGATAGACTTGACAAACTGATAAGTAAAAACATTTCTAGTGAACATTATCAAAAAGCAATTTAAAGGAATAACAGAAAGCTACTAAAAACACTTGAAAATACAAAAGACAAGGAATTAGTATCCTTATTCAATAAAGAACATTTACAAATCATGTACACAGAAAATAAAAATAATGTTCAAACAATTCATAAAATGAGCACTGTGAATGGCCAATAAACATATTTAAATGTTTTAATGTAATTATAATTGGAAATAATGATTAAATAATAATAGCAAATACTTTTCATCTATTCTGTTTACAGATATAACAAATATTGGTGAGTATATGGATGAGAACATATTTCCTGATACTACAACATATTTGAGGCTTAACATGCATATTCTCTGACCATCCCTAGGCAGCCATTTTTACCCAGTCTTGTCTCCTTTTCTTAGAGAATAGATGCCATCATTTGAACGCAGTAAAACACAGATATGGAACACAGATATGCGAAATAAAATTCTAAATCAGCTAAAGGCAGTAATAAATATATTGAGAGATCTTATAAAATGTTAATGGAACAGTGTATATGATGTTAATAGAATAATGTATAGAATGTTGACAGTATAGTTTAAATGGAGATATAGAACTTTTGCTGCAACAAGTTTAGAAATCAACATCAATATGCATAAATGTGCTATGGCCACATATTCTAATCTCCTCTTGCATTAGAGTATATCCCTTATTCCTGACAAAATATCAGTCACAATCCTGACAGCGAAGACTATAAATCTTGCTTCTTTTCAAAGGCTCTCCAAACTATAAGTTCTTCCCAAAGGCCATGACAAATAAATGACTATAATGCAGGGGCTAAAATCTTGGCCAGGTAGAAGTTTCCTTCCTAATCTCAAAGCCTAGGAAGAGAACAAGCCCCTTGAAGAAGACCCCTAAAATCTGATTCTCAAAGCTCAAATTCAGTGAAGGTGTCTTTAATAAGCATGAAGAACAGAGCATCTCTAGGGTGGGGCCTAACCTGTATAAAACCGAAAAGCAGACAGCTCATACTGGTGCATAAATGTACTATTTATTTTTTGTGTCATTACTGTCATGTAGGCAACAGAAAATTAATATTTTCCAAATTAAAGATAGATCCTTAAAAGAAAAAGTGAACACTTTAAAATAAGTTCTAATATCTAAAAAAATAACTCCATCAGTAAATTAGCTATAAAAAGAAGAACATTCATTTTACTAACTGAGAGTATTTTAATAATATATTTTAATTTGACTCTGCAAATGAAAAGAGCAATTTTACCCATTTGGTCACATTAGGTCATGAAGTTGGATTTTATAAACAAATATGATTATATGTAGGTTCAGACTGTTACATCTAAAACAGATAAATGGACGCATTCTTGCACAGAAATTATTTCATTTTTAAAAGTCATTTTATTTTCTCCTAATCCTGTTGATGTTGATAATGATTTGGCCTAAACCACATTATGAAAGAACTGAGAACTCATGTTTGAGAACTTCCCTTTTCATGTTCCTTCCTACCTTCTGATTCCTTCTTCCAACTTCCTTTCTCATGCTGTCCCTTCAAGGATCAAATCATCCACTAGAGTATCCTAACTGGACTTCTTTCCCCCCGAAACCACCCCTTGCTCCATCCTCCCTTCCTTCTACTTATAGAGTTGGTATATGAGAAAATTAAATTTGAGATGGAAAGTGTTCTTTGAATTCCTGCATCACAAGCTAAAATTCAGTAACCTATAAGGCCAATTGTGAATATAGGATATGTACTCTGTTGAAATGCTCTGTAAATAGATCTTTGATAATACTAATTTTTGCTGAGAATCCTCTCATTATATCTAAAGTCAAAGGAAGACTACATTGAAAGAGGAAGCAAAGCCTTTGGAGAAAGAGTCTTTGATCTGTGCTTAGTTTTAAACCATCCTGATCGAGAGATTTGGTTCAAATAAATAAAATTTCCTGAGCTTTAGTATCTTTACCTAAAAAAGGATAACTTTTCCTTCAGAATTGTTGAAAGAATCAAAATGAAATAAACTGTTGTTATTATTGTTATAATACAAATAAAGAATGCTAATGATTGAAATGAAACTATTATAAATGTTAAGATTCACAGCAACCATACACAGCAGATATAATTTTTAGCCCCCTTTACAGATGAAGCCACAAAGGCACAGAGGATCTATGTAACCAAACCAGAGCTAGTGAGTGATGGAGCTAGCAACTGAACACAGACACCACAGGCCTCTCTCCACAGGCTTTTTATTTCCACCACCCTGCTGTCCTACACAATTAACTTTAAGGTAACCTAACCCTGTGTTAGTCCTTAAATATTAACACATATTTGTTTGTATCTAATGTTAGGAGTTACAAACAAAGAAAGTAAAACAAGTTTTGGTCTTTGAATTTTCTTCTTCATGTTTAATTCTACTGATAAAGAAAATAACAGAAATTATGGCCAAATGAACATTAAGGTTTTAAATAGCAAGAATGAACTGAAACAAAATATATCATAAAATAAAAAATAATTTTGCTCTGATTAATGCAACCCAGAGAGAAGAATGATCAGTCCTCCTAAATGAGATAAAAGTTTAAACCTATAGCACTGCTTTGTCTATCCTGTGAAAAACGAAGTCAATAAAAGACAAGCCTCTGGCTTTTGGGAAAACAGCCTGAGGAATGAAGGACTAGAGAAGACAGTCTTGCTCTAACAGATACCAGCTGGGACAGGATGGAAGTAATTAGAAAGTCTGAGCTGTCATCACAAACTGAGGGGTTGGTGGTGAGGTTATATCCATCTCTAGAGACTAATGATCCAAGATAAGATGTCAAAACTCAAGCTTACACCAAGATGGAAAAGTCAGTCCCTGCAGGTCTAACCCTTAATCTAGATAAACCATTAATTTCGTGTGAGCCAAGAGGTAGATTACCCAGCCTATGAGATTCTTCCTTGTTGGGATCAGAAAATGGAGAACAGTATGTTGGTGGGTATGGAAGGTTGGGAGGCAGGCACTGTAAAGGAAAGTGACTTCATGACATCTGTTACCATTTGTCATATCTGACAAACTGTCCTGTCCATATGCCAAACAAACAGACTGGTGATGCTGTATGTGTATATATGTAAACCTGCATGTACATGATTATTGCCCCATTTTTTAAGGGGAAAAATAATTTTTCAAAAATAATTTTCAAAAGCTAATAAAAGTTACGAAAATTAACCCAGAAGCCATTCTATAGCAAATATACAGAGAATACCAAAAAAAAAAAAAAAAAAAATAGGAAAACAGTCTGTATTAAATTTGTAATATTCAATACCAAGTGTGCCAAAAACCTATACATATTTTAAGAGAGTAAAAAACTATATCAAAATTGTAATACCTGATATATACTGATAACAAAAGATGAATAAAAGTCATGTTCAGCATCTCCTGTATTTGCAGAAGTCAAACGTGATCTGAGTATTACAAATTTAATACAGTTATTTCCTTTCTTAAAATGTGTATACATTCTTTGGCACCTTCTGTATGTAGCTTCTAGAAACTCTATTGGGGGTCTTAGAGAACTATAAGCACTTTACATAATGCAGAAAAATTCAATATACAATTCACAGAATGACCTTGGAAAACGGTTTAATTTCCTCAAGAGTATTAAGGCAACTTACATGTTCCCTACATATATTAACATCCTCGTTGCTGTATAAATTCTAAAATGCCTTCTTGGCTTTGTGTTTTAAAATGGAAATGGGCATATGTGCCTTCAAGTTTACAACAACACTATTTGTGAGTAATAATGCACTCATTTTTGCTTCTTGTAGCAACCCATTTTCTTCCACTACTTGTCACCTCAAAAATGGTTAATACTAGTCTCTGAAGAAAAATGCAACATATAAAATACAGGCACACCCTCAAGGGATGATTTGATGGTGCCTTCTGATAGATTATTCCAAACAATATATATCACTCTTCTTATCTTTCATTATAGATCAAATGCATCATTTATCCAGGGTTTATTCTCCACAAAGACAGCAATAAACATCACTTCTATTTCGACATGCATTACAAATGTCAGTAGAAGGTATCGTACATCATGCAACTGATGTATAGCACAAACGAAAATCCTAAGTCAATGTTTATTGCTTTTATTTAATATTTGATAAATAAATGCATAGCTTAATCTTGTACTCCCTTAGAAAGCAATATTACCCATAGAGATTATTGTAAGCAACATTTGTCCATCTGTTTTAGGAACAGGAAGAAAACAACATATAACAGGAAGAACAGGCCCCCTTAATGCATCTATTTGCATGTAAAGTCTCACTGTAGTAGTTGAAATGGGATACTTCCTTAGCATGACCTGTTCCCAGTGATCTCTTATATTTTTAAACACTCTTAATTTTTTTATATCTAACATGCTTATTTTTTATTCCAAAATATTACATATTACAGGGGTATAAATTACAAATGCTTTTGATTGCATGTATCAATTTTGATATGCTTAAGTCGGGGTACAAGTGTGCCCACACAGAGAATATTCTTTGTACCCATCAGGTAAGTTTTTGCCTAGCCCCTACCCCCTCCCTGGTTTTCCTCCCCCGACTTGATTTTCACTGAGTTTTACTTCTCTCTGTGCACATGTGTGCTCCTTGTTTAGTTCCAATTTTATAGAAAACACATGATGTATTTGTTTTTCATTCCATAGTTACTTCACGTAGGATAAGTCTCCAGTTCCATCCAAATTGTTGCAAAAGGCCTAATTCATCCTTCTTCATGTGTGAGTAGTATTCCATAGCATACATATACCACATTTTTTTAAACTACTCATAAATGGATGGGCACTTTTATTGATTTAGTCATCTTTGCAATTGTGAACTGTGCTGCAATAAACATTCAAGGGCAGGTATCTTTTCATTAAAATGGCTTCTTTGCCTTTCAAATGGTAGGTCAACATTTTGTTCTTTGAGAAATCTCCATACTACTTTTTGTGGAAGTTGGACTAATATGCTGTCTCACCAAGAGTGCATAAGCCTTCTATTCTCTCTATATCCATAATAGCATCTAATAAAAGCCATTTTAAGTGGTATAAAGTGATATTTCATTATGGTTTTAATCATTTCCTGATAACTGGTGACATTGAACATTTTTTCATATGTTTATTGACCATTTGTCTGTCTTCTTTTGAAAAGTTTCTATTCATGTCTTTTGTCTACTTTTTTATAGGGTTGTTTTTCCCTTATGGATTTGGTTGAGTTCTGTGTATATTCTGGTTTTTAGCTCTTAGTTGGATGCATAGCTTGTGAATACTTTCTCCCATTCTATAGGCTGTCTGTTTGCTATGTTATTTCCTTAGCTGTGCAGAAAGTTTTTAATTCAATCAAAACCCATTTGTTTATTTTTGCTTTTGTTATGATTACCACTGGAAGCTTTTGCACAAATTCTTTGCCTAGTCCTAAATCTACCAGAGTTTTTCCAACATTTTCTTCTATAATTATAAAAGTTTCACAACATGTTCTTTAAATAAGGTTTTCATTTGAAAGCCTATAATCTAACATGCCAAATCACAATGTAGTCCATATTACAGTAAGCAGCATGCATGTAGATGAATAATGTTCTTTTCAAAGAAAAAACAGTATCACATGCTTTAATGAAAAACTATTATAAAAAACCCCAATATTTATTTTCACTGGTGTAATTTTTCACTGTTGGACTTCATTTTTTTAATGCTTGCTAGATTATAAATGCCATACAAATATTACAAATTTCAGAACAAGATCCTTTCCTATAAATAATTTCTTCCTCATTCCTAATTTGTATTTAACCTCAATTACTGTTGTTAAGATTACCTTATGCCTGAGTATAGTAAGAAGGAAAGGAGTAATGGAAAGAGGAGAATGGAAAGACAAACGGTTATCATATAAAGAAAAATAAAAAAGATATAATTCCTCAAAGATAAAGAAAATGAAATACGTGATGAGAGATGAGAGAGTAAATGGAAAATACTGACTGAAGAAGGAGAGGAAACCACAGACTTGAATTTTTATGACAGAGTTTAGTTCATAAACAGCCACCTTGATCCACACATCCATTCAAATATGAGGAATAGGAAAATACAGGTAAGATGATGAGCTAAAGTAGTGGGTTCATGGACCTCCGTGGCCCATCATTGTTATATCCTTAGCATTCCTGATTTTCTGTCAGGGCCGTTGACTACCTTTTCTCCCACTGCTCAGCATTCCTACTCCTACCATACTCCCCCGCAGCATAGAATAATCAGGAACCAGGCATCTAGACCTTGGGGGAAAATGCTCATTTCTAAAGAAATCGATCAAAATAGTGGGAAAATTTTTAAAGGATTAATCATTAACTAGTACAAATGTTGGTCCCTGAGCAAAGCCCCTTGAATTCTGGCATTTAAAAGCCACAGAGCAATGATCAGCTGTCCATCCACTCATCATATAGCAAGCTTGCAACAGGACATGCCCAACTAATCTATTCAGAGATGTAACTTGGATTTTATATTTAACCATTCTTAAAGTAAACACAAAATCAATAACCAAAGTCATTTACAGTAAAACTACAGCATTACAAGATAGAAAAAACATATTATAAACAATAAAGACCAGATTTTACATAAAACAGTTATGCAAGGATTCAAAAATATACAAAAAATTCAAGTATTAGCCATGAGGAATATATTGTATTAATTAAGATGTATTTAAAAAGAACAGGAAGTCCTAAAAAAAATCAGAGAACAAGAAAGAGCTCCTTGAAATCAAATGTATCAAATGTATCACTGCCAAATCATGGAAACAACCCAAATCCCCATCAACCCATGGGTGGATTAACAAATTGTGGTATATGTATACCATGGAATATTATTCAGATGGAGACTTTACATCTTTTATGGTTACCTGGATAAATCTGTAACACATTCTTCTTAGTTAAGTATCGCAAGAGTGGAAAAAGGAGTATCCACTGTACTCAATACTATTATGAAACCAATATATAAGCACACACTCATACAAATGATAAAACACAAATATGGTCTAGCAAGGGGGAGGGAATAGCAGGTGGAGGAGACAGGAGAGGAGGGGGGAGGACAATTAGTGGGAGGACGGAGGGCATTTGTTGGGATCTCGCTTAATGTGCACAATGCAAGGGTATATTTCAAAATAACTAAGAGTAATTTTAAATGTCTTACCACAAAAAAAGTAAGTGACATTAATGGCTATGTTGATCAGTTTGATTTAAGCATTCCAAACTGTATATCAAATCATCACATTATACCCTATAAATGTATACACTTAAGATTTTAATTAAAAATTAATTAAAAATCATTCTCAAAACAAAAATTTTAGCCTAAACACAGATATAGAATACAAGAAAAAATATAAGCAACATAATATTGATCTAAAAGGACCAAAAAATAACTAATATTTCCATGAAAAAATTTTTTAAAAAAAACAGAGAAAAATATACAATATATTTCTACAACATATGATTCCACAAAACAAATTGCCTAAGGAATAGTAACCAGGTTGAGTAAAAAACAAACAAAAAACCCTAGCACCTAGACTTAATACAATTTTGCAATAAAAATATTTAAATAATTAGAGCAATCAAAAAGTTAACTGCTATAGGGTTTTTTTGTAACTTCCTATAGACCAAACATGAAAGATTTAAAATATATATTGCAGATTAGAATGTAAATGTTATCGATCTTAAAAAAATATAAAAAGACAGTTGACCAATTTTAGAAACTTGAAGGGGGAATGAGAGGTAAAGTAATGCAGAATGTGATCTTACAAAGGAATGATACAAATAATAATTCCAGAGTTTATGAAATAATATATATAGGGACTTAAGTATATTAGTTTCTATTAAACATATTACTTTATTTACAATGGAAGGCATAGGGATAGTCCTAAAATTACCCCAAGAGGAAGACTAGAAGTTAAAAGGTGTAAACCAACAAAGCAGGAAGTTGACAAATAACACTTAACAACAAGTGAATATATAAAATGTGGAAATATTCGTAAGAAAATGGACTTATCTACAAAAAAAAAGATTAAACACAGTTTCTCCCAAAACCAAATCTTAGGTAGCAAAGACTGGGCAATGAAAAGTTTTAAGTCCTTCTGCACATTTTGTTTTTTTAATCTTTTTAACCACAAGTAAGCAAAACACTCAGAATGTAACACTGAGAACTCCATAGCTCAAAAAGGAAAAAACAGGTCTATTTCCCTGTGTAATATACATCATGCAGTGGTAATTTCTTAGATGCATAATATCATCTTTTCTATATGAGAAACTGTGAAGCTGTAAAAGCAAAAGCATTAAGCAGTTGTCAGCAATTCTGGCATTTGAACAGCCCTGACAGAACATCAGAAATACTAAAGATATAACATTCATGGGCGCTATACGTGACTTCTGTTCCACAAACCTGAGTAGAATGGTATATGAAAGAAGATTATCTTCTAAGGACTACAGAAATACTGGAGATACCCTTTTCTCCTCAACATTCACAGCGTTATACTCACATCTCTTTCCTGGAACTCATTCATCCCCTGTACCATCTAAGTAAACCGCCATGTTACACAGATGTCTTCTCTTCCCTAAAACACCAGCACCTAGAGGACAGGTGTCATGCCTAATTCTGTTCTATAGCTCCCTGAAACAGAGCTTGCTAGTTGGTTAACACATGGGTTATCACTAAGCCTCAAAATTTGTTCCTTGTATATATACACAAACGTTATATATATATGTGTGTGTGTGTGTGTGTATTCTGTACATTATAAATGCTTGATGTACGACCTCCTGGGGCTGGCCAATTCTTAAAGACAGCCAAGAGCCCAGCAATGATCATGCTTTCAATATGCAAACTAACCAATCCAGAGCTTTACCTCTATTAGGCCCATACACTCCAGGAGTCAATATTCTTCTGCTTTAATAAATACAGAGCTAGGTACTAGCAACTAGGGACCACTCTTACAGCTTAGAGCCTGCTGAAAGTATTCAAAGTAGCAAATCCTAAACTGTTTACTCCTCCTTGCCTTGCCTTTTCCCTCGCTCCTATCCTCTGCTTCTGGACAATACTGTGGCAAGGTTTGCCATGCCTCTTGTGTCTAGGACCACAAGTATAATCAAGTTTGTTTTCCTGAGCCTCTCCTCTGCCTCCTCTTGTAGTTGTACCCAACTGACCATCTCAAAAAATACTCTTCTTTATTCTTCTTTCCTCCAAGAAGGTAGTCAAGAGAAACCTAAGACTGCCAGAGCACCAATGGCTGATCTTCTTAGTCATGTAAAGCCTCGTCTGTTTAACTAAAAAAGTCATACAAATATTTGTTCAGGTGCTGTGTTATGACAAGCATGTCACATAATAGTGTCATGTGCCAGGCTGTGCCCACAACCTCAAGAGCAGGACCACATGCCTGGGATAGTGTTAACATTAAAGCTGATCTTATTTTCCAGCAACCAATTTGGTCTATGACCTACTTTTGGCCTCTAAAAGCAGGTTTATAACTGCTAGGACTCTGCCTCATGTTTCATCACACAAAGATCTGGCCCAAAGACACATTCTGAGAGTTTCTATAACAGCAGACTGTGGCTCACCGACAGATGTATATGTGTGTGGTAGTGTTAGTTGCACTCAAAGTCTCCATGTCTACACAGACTAAGACATTGTAAGTGTGAACTATTCAGACTTCTGAGTGGACATGGAGTCTTTCCCAAAGCCCTATCCAGCCAAGGCTTCTGGTAATGATTCTATTCAGCAACCT
>NW_003852408.1:18500426-18502939 GCF_000181295.1 Otolemur garnettii
TTCCCCCCACCACTCAAATCTCCTCATGCCATAAACAACTAATATTCTTTCCTCTAAACTTTACCTTTGTCCTGTATCTTCCATTCCAATGAATGAAAATACTGTCAACTCTGGGGCTCAAGCCAAAAACATTTAGAGTTTCCTCTTCCCTTTTTCTCTCTCACACACAATACAAAGAGCAATCAACCACCAAGCTTCCCCCATTTCTTTTGGAAGCACCAAACCTGCCAACTCTTCTCTCTCTCCACATTGTTACTGTCTTAGCCAACCTGTCCCCATCTCTCACTTAGTTTGCTGCATTCATTTCCAACCTGATAGAATTGCTTCCAGTTTTGCTCCACTTTAATTCATTTTTCATTTTATTATTTCAAAAATAATCCAGGCAGAAAGTTTCTAAGCTTCTTCAGAGGGTGGAAATCTGAGAATATACCTTTGAATAAAGTCCTAATTCCTAAGCAGGGCTTCAAAGGGCTTCCTGCCATCCATGGGCTTCCATGGCCTGCCTCAGGTCAGCTATCAACATTGCACGCTCTGGGCCTGCAGCCCTGGCCACACAGAGAGCTTTGGGCTGACCTCTCCATCTTTGCACATACTGACAGATCCCCACCTTACCCTCCTTACCTAGCCTGGTCCTCTTTACTCCCTCAGACTAATCTTAGTTGTCACTTTAGGCAGAAAGCCTTTAGGGACCCCCTAAATCTAGATGATTATTTTTCTCTGTGCTCCTTTAACACATTATATTTCATTAGAGAATTTTTAATGATTGTTTTGTTTGTTTTTGGTTTGGTTTGGTATTTTTGAAACAGACTCTCACTTTGTCACCCCTGATAGAGTGCCATGGCATCAGAGCTCACAGCAACCTCAAACTCTTGGGCTCAAGCAATTGTCTTGTCTCAGCCTCCCAAGTAGCTGGGATTATAGGCGCCCACCACAAAACCCAGCTATTTTTTTTTTCTTAAGAGACAATGCCCAGCTATTTTTTTAAGAGACAGGGTCTCACACTTACTCTAGCTGGTCTTGAAAGTGTGACCTCAGGCAATCTACACACCTCCGCCTCCCATAGTAGATTACAGGCATGAGCCACTGTGCCCAGCAATGTAATTGTTTTTTAATTATTTTTCTCTCAACAGTTAGATTCTAAGGCTTAGAATTTATGCTCAAAGATGGGCAGGAACTGTTTGCTTTACTCACTGCTATGCCAAAATCAACCAGCATACAGTATTGCTTCAAAAAAAAATTGGTATGCAAAACATAAATAATCACTTATTACAATGTTGCAATAAAATATTGGTAAGAGTGATAGAGCCACTGAATAAATGCCAAGTTATATTAGTTAGTACAATAATTTCTAACATAAATTTCTATCTTAAGAGTAGATGCTATCTAAATATTAAGTATGGTGATTTAATCACCCAATGAATATATGATACAGATTAAGAGATAATTCATTAATTTTCTCATAGTTAAAAATTTTTAACTATGAAAAGAAGCAATCATTTAAAATAAAGTAGAAAATGTTTTGTTTTATAAACAGAAACACAGTGTCCTAGAAATAAGTTTTCAAAGCTATAAACACATGGAAACACATGTGTCAGTTTCATAAACTGACTTTATTACATGTGCTTATAGAATTATTAGTCAAATTATACATTTGACTAGAAATTAAACAAATTCTTAGTCAAATTTTCTTTTTGTTACTTCACAAAATACACACAGCATATTCTACCAAGAATGGAGCAGTGACATCTGCTAGAATGAACAAATTAGACGTAGAAGTTCTCATTTATCACTTAAAAGGGCTCTAGGCCAAACAATTTATCAGTAGATATTACTTATTATACATCAAATTTAAACTGTTTTGGCATCCAATTGAAGTCACAGTGCTAAATTTTTACATTAGAAAAATATCAAAAGAATGAGAATTTATCACTTGTGTGACACAAAATCACTTCTGTGTTAAATTAATTATGTGATAGTTCTGACATGCAGAAAAATAATTGCCTCTGAACAATTTTTAGACTCAATTCCCTTTGAAAATGAGAATTTGAACATTCAAAAGTCTAAATTTAAAATATGAATACCCTAAATTGAAATTTACATTCAATTATAAATTAACCTAAACTTTAAAAAAGTGAATATATATTTATATATAAAGAACTGAGATTTACAAATATTCTATAGTAAAAATGCCAAATTAACTGAAGGACTAATCTTAAAATAATGAAGTAATTTTTAGATAATATATGTAAATTAACTGGATTTTTTAAAAAAACAGAATTGTTTCTAATTAATTAATGCTAAAAGAAATGTAATTTTTTCTGTTGTAATATTCTCATTTTTAAAACTATACCACAGGGTGGCACTTGTAGCTCAGTGAATAGGGCGCCGGCCCCATATACCTAGGGTGACAGGTTTGAACCCAGCCCCAGACAAACTGCAACAAAAAAATGGCTGGGTATTGTGGCGGGTGCCTGTGGTCCCAGCTACTTGGGAGGCTGAGGCAAGCGAATCAC
>NW_003852408.1:18503723-18504812 GCF_000181295.1 Otolemur garnettii
TACAACTTACTACCTTAAAACCAGCATTATTATTATTACTCATGGTTCTATGGGTTGGCTGGGCTCAGGTGGGTGGTGTTCATGTGGGGTGTCTCATGCAGTTATAATCAAATAGTGTTTGAGGCTGGAGTCATCTGAAGTCTTGATTGGCTCAATGTTCAAGATGGCTTCTTTAGTCAAATGTTTGGTGCCTAAAATAGGGTGACTAGAACACCTAACCTGACCTGTTTCTCTATGTGGCCTTTCCATATAATGAGAAAACTCATAGTATAATGATCTTAGAATCAGAAAATTTGTTACATGGTGGCTGATTACCCCACAGAGAGAGTGTTTAAGAGACCAAGCCAGAAGTTACAATCCTTTTTATGACTCAGCCTATATATTAAAATATTTTAAAATATCTAACATTAGCAGTTGTACTTGAAAAAAGGATATAGATATGATTCCAATTTCATTTACTTAAGTACTTACACTTTATATGTGTATATAAATTTTTTAAAAAATAGAAATAGAGATGGTTGCTGCAAGATGATAAATGTTTCTATTCACCTAGTCAGTATAACAATCTAAACCTAATTCTCACCTAATAAAATAGCCTCAAAATGTAAATTAAACAAGAACTGATGAAACTGTAGGAAAATACTAACAAGTCCATCAACTTAATTATTGACATTGACCAAAAAATTGTACAGATACCAAAGTTTTGAATTATATAAAATCAAACTGTATGAGACATATAGGGAGAGAATTGTGAACACAAAAATGACAAAATACACATTCTTCTTAAGCACACACATTTAAAAAAATAAACCATATACTAGTTAATAAAACATTTGTGCTATTAGGATAATATCAGCTAAACAAAGGAGTATTAAATTAGAGTGAGTAGGAAAAAAATAACAACAATTTTCATGCAAATCACTGAGTGATCAAAGTTGAATAAATTACTACATGATCAAAGGTGATCTAAGCTGAATTCTTTCCACTTTTTTTTTCAACCATTCTATAGGGCATGGCCATAACACAGAAACTCCTCCAGAGAAAACAAAAGAGGAAATATCCTCAACTTATTTAATAATACCAAAATTA
>NW_003852408.1:18506023-18507056 GCF_000181295.1 Otolemur garnettii
TTTTTTTTTTAATCTTAGTAAGGGTTTCCATTAATTAAGACAGAGAAAATGCAGAGGACATACTTGTAATGAGGAATCAACCTCTAACCGCAGGTGCTAAGTAGAATGGGATATATTTAATCAGAGTTTAGAGAAAAGATCTCAGTTGAAGATGTACATTAAAAAGTCATTAACAAATAAGCAGAATTTAAAGCCAGGAGACTAGATGAGATCACTTAGGGAGTTACAACAACAAAGGAAAGAGGTCCAAGAATTGAGCCTTGTAATGTGCAGAAGTTGGGGAAATGAGGAGTGAACAGTAAAATAAATTTAAAAAATTATGGCAATTGTTGGAAGTAACAAGGCCTAGAAAATGACCATGAAAGTAAATGGCTGAGAATGGAATAAAGAATAGAATCTCTAGAGAAGAGGCTAGTCTACATATTAGAAGAATCATCCTGGTGAATATTCAAATGATGAAGAATTGGGTTAGGATCATTTTTGAAAAGGTAGTAATGTGAGAGGGATTGATTTTTAAAATTGACCCAAAATGTTCTTAAAAGAGGTGCCTATAATATGTATAGTAAAGTGGATAATCTAATGATATGAGAGTCTAGGAATGGTGTGTTTATGAAGGAAGGAGAGAGAAGGAACAAAGTAGCAATGAGAAGCAACAGTGACATTTACTTGACTTCCAGGTCCAATGTTATGACTGAGTCTGCAGTATAGAAAAATTACCCTTAAGAGTGCTATGACATAACGGGCTCATACTGCCTCAGAAGTGCTAACTATGGGCATCAGGTCCCAACTCCTCATTCAGTCAAGTGAGATGGTAGTCTGAAAGGCTAAGGTGTGAGTATTTACAAAACAGAGAGTAAAGAAAACTCAAACTGAGGCTTTTCTTTTTTTCTTTTTCCCAAGAGCTTATTGTAAAATATTTACCAGAATCCTACTTTGCTGCAGGGGAAAAAAAATCACTAAGGGAAAGACAGACTGTTATTAGCACAGAACGTGAAAGGAACATTGACAGTACAAGATTAAAATATAGGCTTAG
>NW_003852408.1:18507721-18510593 GCF_000181295.1 Otolemur garnettii
CAGAAGTTGTTTTAGTCCAAGTTCCAGAGTTCCTTCTCCACTCCTGCTGATGGAGGCGTGGAGTTGGACAGAGGGCTGATCTTGCACTGAACTCATAAGCTCCTTCTTGATTTCTGTTGAAGGAGGCCTCAAAGCCGACAAAAAAACAAGTTATTTATTTTAAAAGATATAGTTTCCAAAAGCAAAAATTTTAGGTTAGTAGAATTACATTTATCAAAAACTTTATAAGATTTGCATGGGAAAAATTATTAAAATGTCATCAAAAGATATTAAAGTCCAAATATATAAGGAAATAAACTGTGTTCATGTATTAAAAGACTTAATAGCATAAAAATGATGAAATCTCCACACTGATTTATAAAATCAAAAATAGTTCAATAAAAGTGGCAAAAAATGTTTTAGAAAATGGGAGGCCTAGTATGAGATTTATTGAGAAAAAGAAAGATAAAAGAAAAGCTAAAAACCCTTCTAAAGAATAAGAATAAGGTTGACAGAATTATCTTCAGAAGCATATAAATTTATTAAAAACCAATAATTACAGTAGTACCGCCACACAACTAAACAAAGTCACCAACAAAACATAAAAGTCCATAAACAAACTCACGGATGCACAGAAACTAATTAAGCAATAGAATTGATACTGCAGACCATAAAGAACCACACAGTAAATTGTGCTGGCATGAGCAATTATCTGAATAAAACAAAGTGAAACTGGATTCCTACTAAAAATAATTTTGAAGGTAATTAAATAATTAAAAGTGAAAAACAAAATTTTATGAAGTGATGTCCTGTTCAAACAAAATAGCATAGACTCCTCTCTCTCTCCTGCTATTAGAAGTCTCTCTCTGACTTCTAGATATAAAGCATGCCCATCTTCGTTAATAACTATTCTTACCTATTCTCCTTTTAAGAGACAACTTTTAGTATGCTCATGAGCTCTGATAGCAACTGAGGACCTACAATACCAAGTGACCTGAGTTTCTCACATGAACCAGAAGCACTATATGGCCCTCAAAGTCATGAGTCTGGATATACAAAAACAATTCATCCTAAAAAGGAAAGATTGTAATTGAAACTGTGCTTGAGCACAATTCAGTAACTTGTATGAGCAGGTGCCTGGGACTCCTAAACTTCCACTTTAGTTTCAATGCCATATGTCCCTCAACTATCCCTGGGGCTTTGTGGGAATTTCTCCATGACAAGCTGTTGGATAATGGGAAAACATATAGCCTGATTCCCACATGGATTAGTTACAGTATGCCATCCCACCTCGGCTACAAACTGACAGTCATAAGATTATAATTCTACCAAGTAGAGCTGTAAAAGACAGAGGTGAATAGAAAGCCTTTAGGTGAATAGAAATTTGGACAGTATACCTAGCCATCTATTATGCTTGGAAGGAGAAATGGCATGACCTATTTATTGGCAGTGGCTACCATGCAGGGTTTATAAAGCAATAAATTGGAAATTCTGAGATAAGCTCTAGGGAAATGGTCATGGCTGAAACTCTCATAATGGGCATAAGTGTGAGAATATTTGTGTCCCACTGGTATCATTAAAAGACATCTACTAAAGAACAGGTTTTTAATTATCAGTGGATCATAATGCTCTATGCTGTGAACGTTGGCTTTTCTCCTTGGCTCCCCCACTGGGCCCACTTAGCTACTGAGTCAAGGATAGAGACTGTGCACAGGCTCAATAATAAGGACTTCTCCCAAGCAGTTGATTTGGCTACCACCCAATCCTGAATGTTCAGCTTGCCAACAGTAGAAATCCACAAGGAACCCTTATTATGACACCTTATTATAGGAAACCAGCCAACTACCTAGTCATAGACACATTATACTGAACCACTTACATTTTAGAGAGGTCAGTGATATATTTTCACTGGACAAAATAAGTATTGTCTCATGCAGGGTTCATTTAGGAAAACAGAAATGTAACTGTAATTCTTCCTCTAAACCTTCTCCCAAAAGACAGTGATCATTTACACAGGCAACTCTTTTACCTCAGACCTTTTGGAAATAATTAGAAATTTGCTCTCAATGGATACCTTTTCCTGGGATTCCCAAAATACCATCTACCAGTAGATGGTAGATAGTGGTTTATCTAGCATCCTGATTAATGATGTTGTGGCTCAAGTCTATTTTACAGTAAACCCAATGAATTTGTAGAATCATTCCTTGGTTATTTTTCCAGGTTCTGATTGTGATTTTCAATTAGTAAAATCTCCTTACTGGCTCCATAATTTATGAAGTAAGTGCTACTGTGTTAGGAAGAATCAAGCAAAAGCCCTCATCCTCCTATCTCTACTAAGAAAGTAAACCAAAATCAAAGTACATTCCTATGAGAACTCCAGAATTTAGTGCCACCATAAAGCACCTGAAGGGAACAGATGATAGACACCCTTCACACCCCCATTTATCTTTCCAGTTTTGCCTTAGTAGAAAAATTGATGTTTCTTTAAAAATGAAGTGGATTACCAAAAACTTGATAAGGTATAGTCTATAATTATAGCTACTATTCTAAATTAAACATTTGCCTTCACTGTTCGTAATGTACTGCTTCTACAGAACTATAAACTCCCTTATTCACTGTCACAGAATACCACAGAATAAACACTTCTAACTAAAGTATGCATTTTGCAGTAAAAGAATTAGGGTTGTTGTCTAATACCATGGAATCAGTGGTAGACTATCACCCATAAACAGATGGGCCAATAGAAAAGTGAAACAGTTTATTAAAACTCAGTTACTATGTTCATTTAAAAATAATATTCTACAATGTTATTCTCACATAGTCATTGAAACCAAGTGTTCAAAGAAGTGAAGTATCCCCTTTTCATTGCTGCATCTGAAAACTAACTTGCACA
>NW_003852408.1:18511113-18512697 GCF_000181295.1 Otolemur garnettii
CCTTCTGGGTCAAAGATACTAGTTAACACACCAAGTATATAACTTCAATAAGCCAAGATGCATATCAACTTACGATTAATGACTGGAAATAGGCCATTCAGCTATGAATATTTTTACTGCAAATATATATTAAACAATGATTTTTGTTCTTACTACTCCTCTTTATTATCTGTTAGAAGTTCCTGTCTCCACACTCACATGTCTTCCATGGCTCTTTCTCCTACTGGCCCCTTCCTCCCTTAGCGGTCCTAACTCCCACAAGATGGCTCCAGCTTCTGGACTCTGGCAACACTTTTTCTCCATTGTGCCTCCTTCTACACGTAAGATAGTGGCAGTGCTCTGTTTTTCCAAACTCTGAGTGGTCCTCCTGTCCCCTATTTGACATCTTAGTTGACCCTGTGTTCCCTGTTTGAAATATTAGTTCTTCTCTCTCTTGTGTAACCACTTCCTTCTATTAAGGTCATTTTATTCAAAAGACATAAAGTAGCTCATTTTCTAACTGAAACTCTAAATGTTTTCCTGATGTTTCCTGAATGGAGATGAAAAATATCAGAGATATTCATTAAATGACTGCTTTCTAAGTTACAAAATCACACAAATAATTACTCTTTCTCTATCTCTTCCTCCCTTTTATACATGGGTTACATTATAATGCTTTTGCATATAAACTAAAATTGCTCCCTAAAGGAAATGAGAAAATTATCTTGAGTGATATGCATGGTTATGTTGGGACTTGAGAGAGAAGTCAAGTCTTCATTAACACTGGAGACCTCCCATCACTGCCATCAAGATCTAGCATCTTAATATCTGGGAAAGAGTGCAGGAGAATATGAGGGTGGAGTATGGGATAGTAAACTCAGAATCAGCAAAATACACTGATACATTTCAACCCCTAAGTTCTGCAACTGTCCTATTTACCTTAGGGGTGTTTATTGCTATAACCTGCCAGCCACCCTACCCCAGCTGCTTTAATGTCCCGGGCAGCTCACTCTCCCATCCACTAACAGAGAGCTCACAGTCAGTCCCACACACCCATCTATGCAGAAGATACTCATGCAAGTTAGGGGTTTTAATTATGGACCTGAGACAGTTTTATAACCTAATCTATGATAGCATGAATCTGAATTTTCAACTAAGGATCATTAGTTGTTTAAAATGAAAAGCATTAGTAATAAAACAAAATAGAAGAGACAGATAAAGAGGCTTCAAATAAAATAAAAATTTAAGAAGCATAAAATCATTTTAAGCCTAATAATCAAGTAAATATTGAACAATATCAATGAATACCTAATAGACTTCTAAAAAACAGGAGTTATTGGGGGACAAGAAATAAATCTTAAAAATAAACAATATAATTTTAAAATTAAAATAAATTTAGTGGACTGACAGTGATAAATGGGATAAAGCCAATTCCTATGTGTAACCTAGAAGGCAAAGTTGAGAATCAACAACTATATTACCATGCAAAGCAAAAAAAAAAGAAGAGAGAGATGAAAAATATAGAAGAGTTAAGGTGTATAAAATATTTATTTACGAAGTGTAAGCTTATCTATTTGGAGTTTCAGAAAAGTAAAAATATAACAA
>NW_003852408.1:18515522-18518466 GCF_000181295.1 Otolemur garnettii
CTATTTGGCCCATATCTCTGCTGGCTGAAAGGTTCAAGAGTGAGCATATGATGAGTGCTTCAGTCTGCACCCACCCCTGATGGCTGGCACGTGCAGAGATCTCAAGGCAGGAGAAGAAGCAAAGAGAGAGGGTGGGTTTCCAGGCCCTCTGACAACCAGTTCTCACGGGAACAAACGCAGTGAGAACTCAGTCACCCCCCATAACCAGACAGCATTAACCTACTCCACAGGGATCCACACACACAGCCAAAACACTTCCCATTAGGCTCACCTCCAACACTGGAGATGATATCCCATATGAGATTAAAGGGGACAAACATCCAAACTATAAAAGTGGCCTGAAAGAGGAAGGAGACCCAAGTAAAAAGAAGCTATGTGGTATACCACTAGGGGCAATACAGAGAGGCCAGCCCACCAGGAAGCACTGGTCCAGGAAAGGGAATTCCTTAGAGGAGCTGGGAGAGAGACCAAACTTAGTCATCATAGTGTCCATCAGGAAAATAGCTTCCTGTATCTGTTTAGTTCAAAAAACTAAATGCCATTATAAAGTAGCTCAAGACAAATAATACTTCTCTATTCTTAAACATCCCTATTCTCCAAACTCAACCTTATTGGTTAACAAACTACAGGGAGAGAAAAAGAAAGGACCATGCACAACTACCATCATTCCCCTTCCCCACTGAAAGGGTCTAGCACAAAGAACATCCCAGCTGAGGGTTAGGTAAAGATTTAACTTTATGTCAAATGTGGGGATTGGACATCACATAAAGCTGCATACATTGAATTACTTATCTGAGACTGTGTTTTACAACCTGAAGTGTACACAGACTAATAATTTTCACAAAGCCTGAAATAAATTTATACCCAGGGTAAGGGTTAAAGTATTTCCACTAAGTGGCTTTAAGGGTCATTTGGTCTCATAAGTCAAGTCATTTTTATCATTTATATGTTTTATGGCTATGCCTAATTTTTCAAAATACTGGTATCCTGATACATTGTACTACATACGATATTTAGTACCTACCTACAAAAGACAAGACTAGCAGACCAATAGTAAGTGTTGATATCCTCTAAGACACTGAACAATACCTTCAAAATTTTGGTAAAAAAAATAATTTAAACCTAGAACTCTATGTCTAGCCAAATATTAACTCAATACAAGGCAAAATAAGCCCATTTTAGGTGTAAAAATACTGAGATAATTTATCACCTGTACTTTTGAAAAAAATTACTCAAGGATACACCACACTAGGAAAATAGAGCAATTCATGAAGAACAATGTGAAGAATTACTAACAGGTTGGCTGAGTCTAAGCCAAGGAATGAGAAAAAGTGAAACTATTTAAATTAGGCTCTGGACTCATGCTCTTCAGATATCCTCTTCCCTTCTCTGTGGTTGTAGTTACATTAGTCAAGTCTACAATAAATCATATTTACTTAGACGTAATGCATTTAAATAGTGTTTATGGGATTAAATTTTAGTATTAACTTACAAAGAAAATATAATTAGGGTGACAGAACAAATGTAAATTTTATCAATTATGACAATATACTTAATAGAACTCAGATCAAATCAGTGAAAATGTTCTAAATGCCTTCTTTTTTTACAGAAGGGAGGCAATATGTACCATCTACAGAAAATAATCCTAAAAATATAAATGAAACACAGTTATATGATATAACAACTATAGGAAAATTAAGATAGAAATATCAGTAAAATTTATTGGTTAGTGATGAGAATTAATTTTATTCTTCACTGTAGCTTCTTGTAAGGCCACAGTTTGTCTATTATTTTGTACATACTACATTATTCTAATATAACACTGAAAAAGCTTATACAATGCATAAATATTTCATACACTTGTCCTATATTTTGGTAGCTTTTGCACACTAAAATTTCAATTTTACATTACTAACATAAACTCTTACAAGCCATAAGGACTTTGTGAATAAATAAATCATTTCTAAACATGACATACTACCTGAAGAGAATGCTTATATCATCACAACCATAACCCCCAAAATCCTTACCTCTGATGTGTATCTACCTCAAATACCATAATCCAGAAATTAGTGATGATAAAGGCACAGTAAAACACTAATCTGAAAATCATGAAATCATAATCAAAAACTTGGTATAAGTGTTTAGTCTTTATTTGAATACTTTGTATAATACCAGATTCTAATGCAAATCTTAGAGAAAAAAAATGTTAATGGATTTAGCAAAGTGAAGGCAATTATTTCAATTCATTAAAAAATCTATTTTCTTTTCAAATTAGTATTAAAAGTTATTATAATTGTAAATATTTTCATTTTAAAATAAATGCCAGATATTTTAAAACTCTAAGGTAAAACTAACTTTAAGAAATTTCATTATCTTAAGTAGACTTTTATGCAATTCTTACAAATAAACCCCTCACAGATTTTATGTAATTTTATTTAAGTTTTGATCTCTTTGACTAGTTACTTGAACGTCATTTTATTTAATTAGCATGGAAGATTGTAACTATCAGTCTGATTACAAAGCAAAGATATTCAAGATATAAGGAGAATATTAAATGGGGCATAATTCCACTTCAATCTACTTACAGAAAACTAAGAAAAGTTTGAAATTATATTACAGAAAAGAAAATAAGAGATGAATCGGAAGTGATTCATCTTTGTGTACAGAGGTATTTTTAAGAAGAAAAGTGAGGTGAATAAACACAGCCATGATCTCATTGAAGTGGCTGGGAAGTGATAAATTGAGCTGTCTCTGCCACTAATAAGCATGTGCCTTGCTGGTAACATTTGAGTACTTGCACTGTCCATGTACAAATCAAGAAGCTTAGAATATATTACCACTGATTTCCTTTTCTAGTAAAATAATGATAGTGTATGAGTATACAGATCTAAAGGTCTCAGAGTTGAGTATGAATTAATGGAAAAAATAAATATCATACCTT
>NW_003852408.1:18519389-18522703 GCF_000181295.1 Otolemur garnettii
ACAATGACACAAAAAGAGAATGTTCCATAACCCAGTGTTACATCAAAGTACTTGAGAGACTAGGGTATTCAGATGTCTATCTTGCTAAAAGTTAGACTTCCACCTCATCTAGGAAACCAAAGTCTGGAGGAAAGGCAACAATTACAACTCGTTGAGGTTAAGGAAAATTTTCACTTCTAATTCTCTTTTACTGTATTTTCCTCTGCAAAGACCAGGGTGTCAACCTGATAATAACAAATAAAAATTATGATAAATAGCATTTATGCCTCATTTATCTTCTACTGTATAACGTTCACTGTTGTGAACAATTTCACACGTATTATTTTCACAATTCTGTCAGTGGCCCTGTGTATGCCACTACCTTTTGTTCTCTTGTGTATATGTGACTGGAAATTCACATAGTGATATCTAATAGGCGTCCTCAAACTACGGCCCAGGGGCCACATGCAGCCCACCTAGGACATTTATCCAGCCTGCAGGGTGTTTTTGCCGCCACTGCCTGTCCTGCTTAGCAGCCGACTCATCCTGGGGCCCACAGTCCAGCCCTCCAATGGTCAGAGGGACAGGGAACTGGCCCCATGTTTAAAAAGTTTGAGGACCCCTGATTCTAGAAGAAAGAAAAGAAAAAGCAGAAACCCAGGATGCCAACAGACAAACAAGCATATCTAATGTAGCATGCAAAACACTACCAAGCCCCTATTCATAAGTGGAATAAAATAGGGTGGCGCCTGTGGTTCAGTGAGTAGGGCACCGACCCCATGTATGGAGGGTGGCAGATTTGAACCCAGCCCTGGCCAAACTGCAACAAGAAAAAAATAGACGGGCATTGTGGCAGGTGCCTGTAGTCCCAGCTACTTGGGAGGCTGAGGCAAGAGAATCGCCTAAGCCTAAGAGCTGGAGGTTGCTGTGAGCTATGACGCCACAGTACTCTACCAAGGGCAGCAAAGTGAGACTCTTAAAAAAAAAGAGGAATAAAAAGAAACTAACAAATTTCATAGGAATAACAAATAAAAGTGGAAATCCAAAAGGGCTTGATTTATGTCATTTATTGCTCCACAGGCAAAATGAAATTGAAAATATGCAATTTAATAAAATTTTAGGAAAATATACATTTGGAACCAATACTTGAGTTTAATACTGCAAAATGCTTCTCAACTATTTCTCAATGCAGCAGAAAAAAACATGCTTTCCAGTCTCCATCAAATAAATATCACTTTTACTTATGTGCAGATTTGTAGAACAAATAAAAGGCTGAGACATTAAAGATTATGTGACATTCTAAGTTAGGTACGTATAAGATGCAACTTCCATATGTCACTGCTTTGTTCTTGTTGGTTTGTTGGTTTGTTTGTTTGTTTTTTGAAGCAGAGTCTCAAGCTGTCGCCCTGGTTAGAAAGTTGTGGTATCATAGCTCACAGCAACCTCTAACTCTTGAACTCAAGTGATCCTCTTGCCTTGGTTTTTTCTATTTTTAGTAGAGACTAGGTCTCACTTTTGCTCAGGTTGGTCTCAAACTCATGAGCTCAAGCAATCCACTCACCTTGGCCTCCCAGAGTGCCAGGATTACAGGCGTGAGCCACTGTGCCCAGCCATTTGTCACTTCTTAATGCTTAGTAATATCCTAATAAAGTCTATGTCTCCATCAACATATCCTCATATTTACCATCTAATGCTGACTAATGATAAGACCTATAGTACTGACTGGTGCTGTGCAGTTTCCCAAATTTTACTTGAGTATAATCAAAAACTTAAGGAATGCATAATTCCTTAATAGATATAAAACAAACACTAAATAAACAAGCACAACTTCATTTATAGAAATTTTGTTTATTGTTATCTTCAAGTGCTAAATTTGACCTACTCAATCATTCCTTCATGTATGCATCCATTCAACTGGAGTTAACTAAACATGCTCAAGACCTCAGCTAAACACATGACTGTTTTCATTTAACCCATACTTTCTAAGCACCTATCCTGTGCCTATCTAAGCACCAACCTGAGCAAAAGTGAGACCTAGTCTCTACTAAAAATAGAAAAAACTAAGGCAAGAGGATCTCTAGAGCTCCCTTATAGCTGAAATCATACTGAAAAAGAGAATTATTTAACTGAAAAAAAGATTTGGAAGAAATTATCTATAATTTAGCCCAGAGAAATAAATAGAAAATATCTAAGAGATTAAGACATATGTAAATTAGAATGAAGAGATTAAGCACAAATCTAATAGGAATTCTGAAAAAGGCAACGGAGTTAAAGTGAAAGATGCTATATTTGAAAAGATAACATCTCTTCCTCAATTAGACAATATAGTCTATATAGTCACATGAACTTGGCATCTCCTATTACAATTCCAATCAGAAACAAAATATTAAACTTAGAGAGCAATACTTAAACCATAAGAAGTAGGAGTACTTTTTTTCTACTGTCAGGCGTCCTCAAACTGTGGCCCGCTTAGAACATTTATCCAGCCCACCAGGTGTTTTTGCCGCCACTGCCTGTTCTGCTTAGCAGCTGACTCTTCCCGGGACCCGGAATCCGGCCCTCCAACAGTCTGAGGGACAGTGAACTGGCCCCCTGTTTAAAAAGTTTGAGGACCCCTGGTGTATATAGTATAGTAAGGAGTACTTTGCTATACTGTTAATTGTAAAATACTAAACTGAAGGGTAATTTGCTTTCTTATATATAGCATTTATTTCCTCTTTAAAGCTCTGAAGTCAGATTTCATAATCATTTACTTCGCCAACATTTCCAATTCCTCACAGTTCATACAAATTTAATTTATATGGTTTCCTATGATAAACCATAAAATATATTATCCCCTATATGGGGAAGGGGGAGAAAAGGGTTCAGTAAACTCCCACCTACTGGGTACAATATAGGGGTACAGAACACACCTCCTGGGTGGAAGATTCAACTACAACGTGGACTTTACCTATGAATGCAAACAGTATAGCCTAATACACTTCACTGTAGTGGACAAGGCCATCCACAGGGTTAATACTCCTATCAGACAGGTAGTAATCAGTGAAAGCATTGATTTTAATCAGTTTGCCATTCTTGATAAGGTAGCCCCGGCTGATTTTACAGACCTTCTTGATTTTTGTGCAGATGATATCCTTTCTGTCTAGCCTATGACACAGAGAAAGTCACAGGGGCAGGATGCCAGGCCCTGATACAGGGGAGACAACTTCTATTATGTTCCACCAAAAGTAACAATCCTCAGTGGGTCTTGCAAGGCAGTTTCTTAGCATGCCAACAACTAGTCATCCCTGTGAGGCCTTTGCCCTTGGTCACCCCAATGACCTCAATCATGTCAT
>NW_003852408.1:18522723-18524492 GCF_000181295.1 Otolemur garnettii
GTGGGTCTTGCAAGGCAGTTTCTTAGCATGCCAACAACTAGTCATCCCTGTGAGGCCTTTGCCCTTGGTCACCCCAATGACCTCAATCATGTCATTCTGCCCAAATATTTGGTTCATGGGCATCTACAGCTCCAGCCTCTCCCTGGCCCAGTTTTTCAGCCATGGTGTCTCCGTTCACCTGAATCTCCATCAGGTGGGCTGCCTTCTGGCATAGAGGAAGCAGGTGCATTTGGGTGTGGGCAGTGATGCAGACAACTTGGCAGTGCTTCTCCATCTTCTTGCCATCCTCATCCTGACATTTCTTGCCTTACTTGATACAATCCTTCCTGTTAGATTTATGCCAGTTTTTGTGAAAGGGCCTTTTGCACTCATCACTAATACGTTCAGCAAAAGATCTTGAAAATCCAGACGCCTCAAGGAGTTTCATGTAGCCCAAGATGCCTACATCCACCATGGTCAGTGTTTCCAGAACAGGCATAGTCTCTACAACTTCCTTCTTATTTTTTTTTTCAATATAGATATATAATATTTAATTTGAAATAAAACCCAGGCTGGATTGAATGGGGCTCTACAACTTCCTTTTTATTCACCTTGAATACTGACCTATTGACTATGTGGATCATGCTAGCCTTGTATTCCAGCAAGGCTAAGAGGTGGACAGGCTTAGATGAGTCATCCTTCGCATTCCCACAATGACTGCCACTGTGCTTCCAACACAAGAAGTCCCAGGACCTATGTTTGGGAGCTGAGAACTTTCTGTAAGCCATCAAATCCTGCCAGTAGAGGGCATGTCCAGTCTTTGAAAATTAGGTCAACTTAAGGAGGTAGTCAATGTAGGGAGATGAATCTCAACTACGAGATTCTACTGTATATGATTTATGTTATCTCTCTTCAATTTACTGACACTTCTGTCATCTCTAATTTGTTGTGAAGTATATTCAATAAAAATATTCATTTCATTCTATTTTTCAGTTCTAGAATTTCCATTTGCTTTGTGTGTGTGTTTCCTTTTCTCTGCTGAGATTTCTTATCTGTTCACTTAATACCACATTCTCTGTTAAGTCCTAGTACATAATCAAAATGGCTGTTTTAGTACATTTCATCTGTTTAATCCAACACCTCAGCCATCTCGGGGTAGGTTTCCATGTACTGTTTATTGTCTTGATTGTGGGTCATATTTTTATGATTCTATACATATCTAGAAAATTTTAATTATATAATAGACAGTGTAGATGACAGATTGTAAAGACAATGGATGGTTGTCTTCCTCTGAATGATGTTAATGTTTGTTCTAGAAGGAAATTAAGGGTTTGGCTTGTAACCTAAAAATTTAAGATTAATTTTATGCTTTGTTAGGGTGGATCCATGGAAAGTTCTAAATGTTTCCCAAGACTCTGCAACTTGGCAGACTCAAATTCCAAACTCCATCTCCCCCTAAAAATCCTCTATAAGATTTGTTTCTGCCTTTGTAAAGTGAATACAGGGTGCCGAAATGTTCATTTGTCGTCAATAGCCTTTCCACCCAGGCAGAATTCTGCAATATCTTCCATCACTGCTTGACTTCTAGAATCTCTCATCGCCTCTTCATTCTATAGAATTTTATCCCTCCTGCAAGTACTGAGTATAGCCATCAGCTAAGAACTCAGTAAGTTCCCTCACAAACTGGGCCACTCCTCATAGCAGCTTCCTATTCTCTGGTGCTTCCTCCTCCAGATTTCAATTGCTTCAAAACGTGAATTACGGCCACTGTCAATTCAATGCATCAGGAC
>NW_003852408.1:18524512-18527821 GCF_000181295.1 Otolemur garnettii
AAAAAAAAAAAAAAAAAATGCTTATCTGCACTGTTTAGTTGTAGAGCTGTTTATGGAGCGAACCAAAGTCTGGTACCAGCCACTCCCATTATGGCCAGAAGAAGTCATCCTTCCATTATGGTTGATTTATTTTTCTCTAAAATTAATCCATATAGTATATCTATATTTTCTCTTACTCTTTATATTAAAATTTTAATTTATGAAATGGTTACTGTATCATTTACTTTTAAATATCTCTAGATTAATGTTAACAACTGATAAAGATGAGAAATCACCAAACCAATATTAAATTAGAATTTCCTCACATTTTACCATTACCTTTAATTTCTGGAACATGGTAACTACGTCCTATTTCTAGTTTCCTATATGTTACTTGAAGATCATTAATCTGAAAAAAAAAACAAAACTCAAATATATGAGGTTATATACTAAGTGACTTAAAAGGGGTTTTAATATCAATATTTAAGTACTGCTAGTAAAATACCAAAAATATTACTCTCTCTTGGATTAATGCCTTTAAATTTTAATCAAACATTACTTTTAACAAAATGAAAACATAATTTTAAGTTAAAAGTTAATGCCACAGGCAATTATCAATTATCTCTTATAGGTAAGCATCAAACACATTTATTTCACAGCATAGTTTCCTAAATCAAGTATACTCATATTCCAGTTTGGCAATTATTCAGTTTTATATTTAGAGAGAGGTTTTTCTTGTGTTCAAGTTGTTACACAACAATTTATCATCTTCATATTTATAAAATATGAGGTAATTATTATTTGGAAAATAAAATAGGAAGAAGCCAATTTTATTCCCCAAACTCTTAACTCATTTTCTGCCTACAGATACTGTTTATTTTATTAAACATGTCATAATTAAGAACATTTGTTAGCTTGGTGACACCATTTACCTATATTTCCTGAAGAATGCACTTAAATTTAAAATTCAACCTTAAAAGGCTATTTCAGCTCTCATTGTATATAATTAAAGCAACACAATACCCCATCTGTTTAATTGTATACAGATACATACATTTTTTTTTTTACTATCACTGAATAGCAGTATTTCTTTGTTAATAGAAAATAGCATATAATAAATTGCAACCTATAGATGAGTGTTTGTGAAATGCCTAGGTTAAAGAAAATTAATATCTATTCTTAAGACCAAAAGGTTATAATTTTTAAATACACTTTTTATGTAGAATAAGATTTACAGAGTTGCTAAAATGGGACTGAGAGCTCCTCTATGTCTCTAACCACATTTCTCCTATTAATATCATACATCATGATGATACATTTCCAGTAAATAATATACCAATGTGCTATGTTATTATGCATTACAGTCTACGTTATTTGAGTTTCCTTAAGTTTCCCATAATATCCTTTTCACGTTTTACGTAAGGTACCATTCAGAATACTACCTTACATTTAGACATTACAAGTCTTTAGCCTCCTCTGGTCTTGGACTTTCCCTAATTTTAATGCCCCTGACAATTTTGAAGGGTCTGGTCAGGTAGTATTTTGAAAAGCCTGGCCCTAAATTTGCATTTGTCTGAAGTTTTTCCCATGGTTATATTTAAGTCATAGATTTTGGGAAAGAAGAGCACCGAAGAGAAGCGCCATTATTAGCAGATCAAATCACAGGTACTTGCTATCAACGTGTCTTAAACCTTGATCACCTGGCTAAGAAGGTACCAGGTTTCCTCAAGAAGGTACCAGGTTTCCTCACTTTAAAGTTACTTTTCTCCTGTTTCCACTGTATTTTTGGATGCATGGCCTTAAGTGCAGCCACTACTTATAGCTGAGTTGTTAATTTCCACCTTCTTGAGGGAAAGACTATCCACATATGTTATTTGGGATCCCTCTACACAGGAGATTTGTCTATTATTTCACATTTATTCACTAAATCATTCGCTTAGGCCATCATGGAATCATAGATATTTCTTTTATACTTTTGAGTTATAATCCAATACTCTTATTATTTTGTCACACAAATTATTTCAGGAGGTTTAATCACTGGGAACTCTTCCAGACCTATAATGAAAAATATGAGTCCATTTTTGATGTGTGACTGATAACAGCTTTTAAGCCTTACCTTCTCCCCTTCCCTTGGTACCTAATACCTGGGTATCCTGATAAGAATGCCTGGCACTCTGTTCTCTGAAAGAGTCAACCCATGCTAGCCCCACCTCACATATAAGAATTCTCACCCTGGCTCTATCTCCCACCACAATAAAAACCCTAAACATCTAGACTTCAGGCCATATAGATACATAAGTTCCTTTTGTATTTGAAAATATCTGGGGAAGAATGAGAAGATGTCACTCAAAGGAAGAAAATTAACACTGATAATTGGTATGGGACAAACAGTTAATATAATATTCAAAGAACCTGTGTTAAATCCAAAGAGGCTGTTTTAACCCTGGAAAGTCTTTAATACGCAGGTATCTTTTCTTTTTCCTTAGCACAGCGGCTCTCAACCTGTGGGTCACGACATTAGGAAGGTTGAGAACCACTGCCTTAGCAGAACTAGAAGTTCACGGACAAAATAAAAATCAGTTCTAGATAACAGAGACACAGTTCCTTGTGCGTCTGAACAGTAGTGTGTAAAATTCAATTCTGACACATAGAGTGAATGATTTTAACTTTTTAAATATGCTTTCACTTTAGATATAGTAAGAAAAGTAAATTATTCCTATTAATAGGTGAGAAAACAGACATGCTACTATGAGTGTTGAACAGCACTATGAGTGGGATCCACAACTCCACTCCCAGTCCTTAACTCCTCCCACTAAACCAGTGAGGAACCTGAAACCCAAAGACTGTATACCTAAATGTGTCCTCAATATGGCGTCAGGAATCCCCCTCATGTTAAGAAGTAAGGGAACTAATGGTCTTTCCAGGAAGATGACTCTTAGCATCAATCACATAGTAGATGAGTGGCAGATCTACCAGACAGGTTACAGAGGAGAAATGAATAATCTGGAAGGCAGTATAGGCACTTGTCAGTGCGGATGTCTGGAAGACCCGGGTATCCTTGAAGAGGGAGAGATCAGTACAAGTCATCTGTCACAGACACCAAAGTATATGTGGTCAATGAGGAACAGAAGGTCAGGTCACAGATACATTCCCTCTCGAAGGAGGATTATAGGGGGACAAGACTGTGGACCAGGTGTAGCAAAATCCTAAGCTAAACCTGTGGCAGGAATAAGAAAGAGGAGGAAACCTGAATTGATAGTTCCCAGTACTCCAGGATGTAGAATTATGCCTCTTGTTGGGAAGCTAGAAAAATAGGTTAAATGAAAAGGT
>NW_003852408.1:18529432-18531292 GCF_000181295.1 Otolemur garnettii
AAATGCCTTCAATTTTTTTTTCTTTTTTTTACTATTTTATTAAAGTGTAATTTTTGCACAGGGTAAATTATACCAATCTTAAGCATTATAGGTCAGAGGTTGTTTTTGTTTGTTTGGGTTTTTTTAGAGACAGAGTCTCATTTTATTGCCCTTGGTAGAGTGCCGTGGCATCACAGCTCATAGCAACCTCCAACTCCTGAGCTTAGGCAATTCTCTTACCTCAGCCTCCCAAGTGGCTGGGACTACAGGCGCCCACCAGAATGCCTGGCTATTTTTTTGTTGCAGTTTGGCCTGGGCCAGGTTCGAACCCACCACCCTGGTATATGGGGCAGGCGCCCTACCCACTGAGCCAGCAGCACCACCCACTATAATTCAGAGTTTTGAGAAGTATGAACACCAATATAATACACAATGTTATCAATGATGCTTGAGCTGTATTTGGTATCATAGAAAATGTTCTCTTTTCAAACTGGTTTCTTTCCCTCTGCATAATGTTTGTAGGTCATTCCGTGTTGTCTTGTATATCACTACCTTATTCCTTGTTATTGTGAGCAATATTCCCTATGTATATTTTACAATGTGCTCATCTGATACTCTGCTGACAAAAACTTGAGATGTTCTCAGTTTGAGTTATGATGAATAAGGCTGCAATGAACATTTTTATGCAAGATGTAAAGATTTCTTTCATCATGCATCTTCATTTCTTTTAGATAAATACTTAGGAGTTGAATTGATGGGTTGTGATTTATATTTCCAACTATATGCAACAGTATGGTTATTCTATACCCTTGCCAATATTTACTGACAATCAGTCTAGCTACGGTTTATCAATTTTATTACCAATCTTACATATTTTCCAATAGCCATCATCTCACTTTGTTGATTTTTTTCTTATGTTGGTCAATTTGCTATTTTATTGATTTCAACTCCTTTTTATTTCTTTTTCTCTCTTCATATATAATTTGCTCCTTTTTAAGCTTCTAAAATGAAAGATTGCATAACTGTTTTTAAAATCTTCTTTTCTAATATAAACATTTAAAGTCATCAATTTCTGAACAAATGCACACCCACACAAGAGAAAAACAAATTTAATCTCAAGTGGAGTGGACAGGGGAGAAGGAAAAAGGAAGGGAAGGGAAGGGGCTTGCTGTGCCCACTAACAGGCATATACCTCCTGGGTGAGGGATACAAGTACAACTTGGACTATACCTAAAAAACACAACAATATAACTAATCACATCTGTACCCACATATTAAGCTGAAATAATAATAATAAAGTCACGAATTTTACTTGAAGCTGTCTTGGCTATATTCTACAAATTTTAATATGGTACACTTTCAATCCTTTAGTTCAAAATATTGTCTAATTTCCTTCTTTGACTCATAGATTATTTGAAACGTTAATTTCCAAATATTTGGGAAACTTCTAGAGATCTTTTGGTTATTGGCTTCTAATTTAATTTGGTTATGGACATAAATCATTTGAAATTTAGAGAGATTTATTTTATAGCTCAGTATATGATCTCCTTTGGTGTAGCTGAAAGGTCCAAAGCAGAATTCAAGAAATGTTCATCATATTCAATTGATTGATAGTGTTGTATAAACTTAGAAAATTTCTGCCTAAATTTTCTAATAATTACTAAAAAGAGTGTGTTAAAGTCTCAACTATAACTTGGACATTATCTATCTTTCCTTTCAATGCCCAAGGATATTGGTTCTGTAGCCTGACTCCCCAGGCCATATGGGCTTGCAAAGTAGGCCCCCCTTTCTTACAAAAAGCTTATACTTCAGCTGCACTGCAAACTTCTGCAGAGGCTTCCTCTCCACAAAGTAACAGATGGCCTCTGGAAGGACCCCTAC
>NW_003852408.1:18532209-18533524 GCF_000181295.1 Otolemur garnettii
ATAGTAGCGGGACTGCAGGATTGAACGGTAGGTCTAGTTTAAGTTCTTTGAGGAATCGCCATATGACTGTTCATAGTAATTTGCAGTCACACCAACAGTGTAAGAGTATTCCTTTCTCTCCGCATACATGCCAGCATCTGTTGCTTTAGGACTTTATGATGTGAGCCATTCTCACTGGGGTTAGGTGATATCTCAGTGTAGTTTGGATTTGCGTTGCCCCAATGACTAGAGAGAGATGTTCAACAGTTTTTCATGTGTTTATTGGTCATTCATCCATCCTCTGGGGAAAAAATTGTCTATGTCTCTTGCCCAGTGACTAATGGGGTTGTTTGCCCTTTCTGTGTGGACTTTCTTGAGTTCTTATAGATTCTGGTTATCAGTCCTTTATCAGATGGTGAGCATGCAGATATCTTCTTCCTCTCTGTAGATTGTCTGTTTATTTTCTTGTGCCCTTGGCTGTGCAGAAACTTTTTAATTTGATCAAATCCCACTTATTTATTTTTGTTGTTGCTATGATTGTCATTGAAGCCTCCTTTAAAAATGCTTTGCCAAGGCTGATATCAGTAAGAGTTTTTCCAACATTTTTCTGGAATTCTTATAGTTTCATGTTTTAGATTTAAAGTTTGTTATCTGTCATGAATTAATGTTTGTGAGTGGTGAGAGGTGCAGGTTCTTTACATGTGGCTATCCAGTTTTCCCAGGACCATTTATCGAAAACAAATTCTTTTCCCCTAGTGCGTGCTTTTGTTTGCTTTTCAAAGATTAGATGGCAGTATAAGGGTGGTTTCATATCTAGATTCTCTGTTCTGATGCATAGGTCTATATCTCTATTTGCCAAAACCATGGTCTTCTGACTACTATAGGCTTGTAATATAGCCTAAAGTCTGGTAAAGTGATGCCTCTAGATTTGTTCTTATTACACAAGATTGCACTGGCTATTTGGAGTCTTCTCTGATTCCATATGAAGCAAAGAACTATTTTTTTAAGATCTGTGAAATATGACATTAGTATTTTAATAAGAATTGCATTGAATCTGTAAATCAGATTGGGTAGTATGGACATTTTAACAATATTGGTTCTGCCAATGCATGAGCATGATTATGTTTTTCCATCTGTTCACATTCTCTGTGATTTCTTTTCTCAGTATTTCATAATTTTCTCTAGAAGGACCTCTACAGTGAGTGAACAATCTGAATAGACATACTTGGCAGATGGAGTAAACTACCAGAATGGGGAAGGCCATCCTCAGACTATTCTATTTATGTTTTTTCCAGCCTTTTTTCTCTTTAGTTCTAAAAACTTTTCATCTTGCTTC
>NW_003852408.1:18533879-18536321 GCF_000181295.1 Otolemur garnettii
GTCTCTCTCTACGAAAGACTGCTAAGATGTATTCTTCTTACTAAGACTGCTTTACTCCCTCAAATACTGTCTTTCTCACTCTTTCTCTTCTGCTAAGGCAAATAGCCCTCAGGCATCTAAGAACAATTGTTTTCAAGCAAGGTAGCCTAGCCCTAGCGGACTGCACCCAGAACCCAGATAAGCCAGGGGCCCGGAGACAGATAAGTGGCAACCAGAATAAGTGGTTTCGTCCTGGAACCAGATAAGTGGCACCCCAAATAGGACCCAATAAGTGGCCACCAGGAAGGGACCCTGACACTCCAGTTTGACTGTTTTCTATATCTCTGTCTCTGAATTCATTGATCTTTTCAATGGTAATTTCCAGTCTGCTAAGCTAGCAGAATGGGGAAGGCCATCCTCAGACTGTCCTTGGATTTTGAATACATGCATGATGGAGTACTTGATATTGTCCCAGAGGTGCTATTTATGTTTTTTCTGGCCTTTTTTTCCTTTTTCTTTGGAGTTCTGTGCTCCAGTTTGACTATTTTCTATCTGCTAAGACAAATTAGTGAATTTTTCATTGCAAATAATATGTTTTTCACTTTCTATAATTTCTATCTGATTCTTTTTCTATACATTTCATGTGACTCCTGAAATTTCCTATTTGTTCACTCATTTTATTCATCATTTAAAAAAAAATTCTAAGTATTTCATAATAGTTGTTTTAAAGTTCTTGTTTGCTAAATCTATTATGTCTGCCATTTCTGGGACTATTTCTATTTTTTCCTGATTATAGGACATGTTTTCTGCTTCTATATAGCTGTATCAATTTAGATTATATATACATAAAAACATTATACCTTCTTTTAAAAAATTATTTCCTGGTAGACAGTGACTTACTGGTAGATCAGCTTGAGCTTTTCAAAGCTTACATTTAAGCTTTCCTTAGGGCAAGACTTAAGCAGCTCCTTCTCTAAGACTACACTAGCCGTGCTCTTATGGAATGGCTTATCAAGGGTCAACTGACTCTTTAGAGTATTCAGTTAGGTTTCTCCCTTAAAAGCTAGTCAGAACTGCATCTTCCAGCACTGTATAACCTCTGAAGTCTCTAAGCACAGCTTCCCAGGAGCTGTTGTCTGCCAGATCAACTTTTAATGGTTTATAATGAAAGGAAATATAGACATGCAATTGGGTAAAATATGATACAGAGAACTGAGAACCTAACAACAAGGCATCAAAAACACACTACCCTATAGCTGATTTATTACGCAATGGGACATCTACTAGTCAAGGTGTTTTTCTATGTTTGATTAACTTTATGAGCAGCGGTGTGTGTGCCCGCATGTATGTGTGACTCTGATACAACCACTGAAGTTTTGGTGTAAGTCCTTAGAAAATGTATGTTAGGGATTCAACCAGATGATTAAATGGACACATTATTCCTAATGATTAAAAGAAGAAATATAGGCTATCTGAGTATATACAGTGTATGACTGTATTACATGGTAATGTAAATTTCTTCACCAGGGCCCCTGAGTTAATAAAATATGAGGAAACGTGCAATCTAAAATGACAAATTTTATATGAAATTAATTATAATAGTATTTCCTTTATACACATTATGAAATTTAACAAGAATGATGGACTTCTAAGTATAAATGACTAGTGGCTATTGTATCAGACAGCCCAAATATAGAATATTTATATAATCACTGAAAGCTCTATTGAATAGCACCTTTCCCAGAACAAGCAAAAGAGACTTTTAGTTAAAAAATTATAAAATTCTTTTCTTGTTTTCTTAATGGAGGAAGGGCAGGAGGGAAGGAAAATAAATCTCAATAATGTCTTTAAAATAATTTCTAAAAGCCTTATCGTACATTCAAGGCAATTTAGGATATGCCCTCTACCCCTGCAAAGCCATATCTTCCCTTTGCTCTCTGGGCTTACAGTCTGGTGAACATGCCATGCTCCTACATTGGGCACAGGATGTACTGTCTGCCAAGAGCACCCTGCTGAATCTACTTCTTCACTCTATTTATCTTACTTATCTTCTAGAATTCAATCCCTGTGGAAATATGTCTTAGACTCTCTCACATTCCAGTCTGGCTGAGATGATTGGCCACTTGTCTGGCATAGCAACAATGGTGCTGGAGCCCTTGACAACAGGGCCTCAACTTACTCATCTTTGTATTTCAAACACAGGGTACTATCTGATGCATACTAGATGTTCAATAAAGAATGAGAAACATCATCAAAAACCTTCCATCATACACAACTTACTTCATATTAATCAAATAACTCTTAAGGAACATGCCAACAAATATGAGCAACTTACCCTTTGAGGTCATTAATTAATTTGTTTTTTTCCTGGACTATTCGCTTATGATGCATTCGATGAAAATCCCGTTCTTTCTGAGTTTTCAACAGATCTTCTCTAGCCTTACTGGGGGAAAAAAAAAAAAA
>NW_003852408.1:18538083-18541232 GCF_000181295.1 Otolemur garnettii
ATCCCAAAATTTAAGATGGTTTGCATCTTAACAACAATATAGCCTTTATTCAAAAAAAGAATACATCTACATCTTCCAATGTTTAGAATGTAAATAGACTAAGGATATAGTCTGCATGAAATTAGAAAGAAATTTATTATGAGTGTCTTTAGGAATATTTTGTTATGTTTGTGATGATTCTTTTTGCCATCAAATGATTCAGAATCTCTTGTTATTTGAATTTTTCGTCTCTTGAAAAATATTTCAAACTTCTAGTTTTAATAATTTGTCTACATTGCTAAGTGAAAATACAATTTTTTATTCATAAGTTTAAAATTTAAATAGGAATTCTTGCTTCTAATTAGGATATAGAAGTCTGCAAATAACAGTCCCACCCCAACAACAACAAAAATCTAGATAAAGAATAAAATATAACATTTTTCTTGAACTCATCAGAGACTAAAGTAAGAAGGCAACCCAGGTAACACAAAATCAAAATAAGGACAAGCCACTTCAAGTAAAGATTGAAATATAAATTATAGCCAAGCAGAAGAGAAAGAATGCCAGAGAACAGCTGAATTTTTTACAAAACGAGTAAGGTTAAGTGCAAGCTAGCATGGCAATTTGAAATTTCTTGGGGTACTTGACAGAATAGAAGCTTAAATTCACTCAAACAGCTTCTTTCCACAGGTCTCTGCTAAATGTTCACAAGAAAGATTGGGGAAGACCAGAGAGAGCTCCCTGAGAGTGCTGGCATGCAGGAGATAACTACTAAGTGCTGAAGAAAAGGCATAAAGCATCACCTACTTCCTACACCCCTGGGAAAGGGCAGCACACAAGGCAGAGGCAAAGACAGGCAGGTGAAGGAAGAATAAAAGAAAGCTCCCCTACCTCTGATTTTTAGAAAGACAAGTAAACCCATTCCGGCCCTAATAGTCCATCATACTAAGTAGAGGTCTCCTCTGCCACAGGTAGAATTATAAAATGTCTACAAAGACCAACTGCAGATACAAGGCAGAGTTTGGCCACAACTCTGGCTGGTTGAAAAGAGGGAGGAGCACTGAAAAGTCCTATCCCCAAAGGCTCAGATACATAGAGCCTCTCTAGGAGTGAACTAGATCAAAGAAAAAGCAACTTTCAACACTTCCATGAACCTAGAAGGGACTAAATGAAGGAGGGGATAGAGTTTAAGCAGAGTGAGTTAAAAAACTAAATGGCTGAGTTGATGTTTGTTGTGAAAACACAAGAACCTCACCTGAATTTTTAGAAAATGATCCTATTTACAATGAGATGCATTGGGAAAGAATGTCTATGACAATATAAATTGTTCTCAGAAAGGAACAATGAATCTATCCACTAAAACAGTTTACCAAAAGAATAGTGAATAAGATATTAGCATGTTGATTTTTTTAAACAGTTCAACAGAATATCCTGATATGCCTATTGACACAATTTAGCTCTAAAATGTGCCAATTTGGGAGTTTATCATATTTGTTTTTAGAATAGCAGATAAAAGTCCAATATTAGGTCTTCATAAATAATCAGCCAACCAGTTGTTTCACTGGAACAATTCTGTTATAATAATATCATATTTAATATAGAAAACACTTCATAGCATTGTGATCTTGCTATATAACCTCTGTAAATTTCAGATTTAGCACCTGAAAAATAGATATATAATGAGCTCCAAAGTGTATTCATAAATATTTTAGTAAAATGACCTACATATTGTCTGACACATAGAAATGATAGATGTTACTGTAATCATAACTATCATTACCATCATGTTACCATTACTATTAAGAACTGTAGAAGAGATATATTCAATTGCCCTAACACCAATATCTTCCTAAAATTGGGAGGGGCCAATAAATGGTTAAATTTCCTCTAACGAACTAAAAATTAGTATACATGATTATTAGTAACACTAACTTTTTCAAAAAACTTCAACTTTCATGAACATCTATTATGAGTCTACTAAATTTATCTTACTCTCAATAACTTGATGCTTACTCTCAATAACTTGATGAATTATATGTATAAATGAGCTTATGTTTCATTTATCTTATCTGAAATGTAATCCACAATAGGTTAAAAGTACTTTTAAAAATAGTCCTGCAAAATTTCTTGAGCAGAACCACAAATGTGCAGTACTTCATCAACTCACTTTTTTAATATTCATGTAGAAGCCTATTTGTGCCCATCCCAGGATAGAAAGCATAAGAAATGATTGAAATGTTAGGCCTTAAGGTTTTTCTGACCATTAAATTGGTTTTCAGGGACTTGCTTCTGGTTTGCACAATGAAGTCTACGCCACAAAACAATTTAAATTCATTTCATGGTGATGCTTTTCTTATTATGACTCTCCTGCTGTCCATCTGGTTAATAAAAGGAAAATAAAAGTTGTACTAAAGAATGAAGTTTAAAATACAGTAGATCCTCTGTAAATTGACTCCCCAGGGATATAACAAACGGGTTGACATACAAAGGTGGTCAATATAAGGAACTGAGCATACTGCACTGATATGTACACTTGGTACATGTTCAGTCTATGAAAATTAGGTCAACTTCAGGAGGTGGTCAACTATGGAGGTTCTACCGTATTCATATAAGCAACTAATATTTTAAACTATGTAGCATCTTCTCATTACATTTGTAGAACATCTTTGAGTTAAAGAAATACTTAGCAGAGAAAGTAAACATCTGTTTCAAGTACAATGCAGTAAGTTGCTCAATGAAATGTTCTAATTTCCACACATATACCATAAACAACACAATTAACACATGCTCTGTCTTAATGAGATGATACAATGACTAACCCTCCCATTTCAGGATATCAGCATATTAATTCTATTAATTCAAGTATGTAGATATGCCTATTCTTCTTACACTATAAAAGTACTGCCATCAAAATTCCATTTTTCAATATCATAGGAATGTTATTTAAGAGTATTCTATAAAACAACTATTTTTAAGTGAATGCCCAGAGTTAAATAATTTTACCTAGTTTTAAGTATTTTGTAAAGATGAATAAAGAATTTATTAGATTATTTTACCATAATTTGGGAAAATAAAGAATATAAACATTTCCTTTTTACCTTCACCAAAATGGACCATCTTTGTCATATATTTTCTCATGTGTAAACTTGGCTCAAAGTAATTTTTAATAA
>NW_003852408.1:18544205-18545007 GCF_000181295.1 Otolemur garnettii
GGCAGTGGGATACTAATAGCTCTTTGAGATCCTGATTTCAGTTCTTCGGCTAAATGCCCAGTAGACTGCTTGATCATAAGGTAGACGATAAGATCACTGATCATAAATCTATTCATGATCTATTTTTTACTTTTTCAAAGAAACTCTATACTGTTTACTATGGTGGCAGCACCATTTTGCATTCCCACCAACAATTTGAAGAGGTTCCAATTCCTCCACATCCTAACCAACATTGTTTTTTGTTTTGCTTTACTTTGTTTTGGCAATACCCTTCCTGAGAGGTTTGAGGTAATCTCTCATTTGCTTCTGATTTGCATTACTTTGAAAATTAGTGACATCAATGCCATTTTTCTCACATAACTGTTGGCCATTTGTATATCTTCTTCGGAGAAATGTCTTTTCAAATCCTTGACCCATTTTGATTAGATTATGAGGTTGTTTAGAGGGTTTGTTTGGAGTTTTGGAGATTTTCTTATTTATTTTTTCACTATTGAGCCTTACGTATTTTAGAGATTAACTCTTTACCTGCTGTATGATTTACAAATATTTCCTCCCATTCTGTAGGTTGCTTTTTCATTTTGCTTTCTTTACTGTGTTTATGTTTTGTTAGTTTGATATGGTGCCCCTTGCTTAGTGTTTTTATTGTGTGTGGTTTGGTGCCACTGCGTATGAAATCAAATGTCATAACTTAAAGCTTTTAATGTTTTCTTCTAAGACCGTTCAGAGTTTTGGTTCTTAGGTCAAAGTCTTCAATACATTTTAAGTTGATTTTTGTGTGATTGATTTTTCTTATCATGTGAGA
>NW_003852408.1:18546064-18549984 GCF_000181295.1 Otolemur garnettii
ATGTTATTCCATTTAGGAAACTGAGTTCTAATCACATTCTCTTTTGTAATAGATGGCAAAGTTTCATGTGTTTGTGTTACTTTGGCCATAATATCTGATCAATGATCTGTTCTGAACCAAAATGTGAGTGGGATTAGTAATGCAGAGTTTGATACTATCCTAGCAAAAACCTAATTGTCCCATCTGGAGTTTGTGTGACTTCATCATTACTCTACAGTTGTCAGCTAAATAAACCTGCAAAAATGTGAATAATATACCCTTCTCCCTGTTTCCATCATGTCCCTCTACCAAGTTTATTTTCCATGAAGAATCCAGCTCATGTTATGCTTCTGTTCAAAACTGTCAGCTTCACACTTAATGCTCAGGAAACTTCTAACAAATTCCTCTATCCCTAACCCATGGGATGCAGCCACTATAGACTCCTTCCTAATCCTGTAGCAAGCCAAGCTGACTTCACCAGACACTCTTTTTCCTCTGCATGGAATTCCATTTTCCCAAGTTTGCATATGGCCATTTCTTTCAGTCTTTTAAGATTATCTAAGGTTTCTGCCCATCACTCCATATAAAACAGCACCTCATCTCTGTCTTCTTTGCCCATGTTATTTTTCTTCACAGCACTACCTGCATATGTGCACGTGTTATATCTGTCAATATTCACATGCACTCAGTGGTTACCCAGATAGACCTAGAGAATACCAACAGTGTGGAGGTGAGAAAAGAAGCCTGTCAATATGGTAGAAGGAGGGGCAGAACAGCATGTTGTCATGGAACCTGAGGGAGGACACGAAAGAAAAATAGAAGACAGAATGGGAAAAAAGACTGCTAAATTTGGCAGTAAAGAGTTGTTCAGTGCCCAGAGAGGCCAAATTAAAAGCAGTGAGCCAAAAGCCAGACTAAAGGATATAGAATGTTAAAGTATAAGTACACTGGTGCTTTTAGGAGTAAACCATCCAATTGAGTTTATTTATATTGCCTAAAGTAGTGGTTCTCAACCTTCCTAATGCCTCTTAATGACGCCACCCTTTAATACAATTCCTCATGTTGTGGACCCCCAACCATAAAATTATTTTCGCTGCTACTTGCTACTGTTATGAATCATAATGTAAATATCTGATATTTAGGATGTATTTTCATTTTTACAAAGGAGTCACAAGCCACAGGTTGAGAACCGCTGGCCTAGAGTATAAGAAGACAAAACACTAGTCAAAATGGACAACACGAGCAAGCAAACAGCTTTCTAATTAATAAAACCCACAAGAGTTATTTATGGAACTGAGAGCAATGTGACTCTTTCAGCATGTCAACTACTATGTAAAACAAGGTTATTGAAATAGTGTCTTAACTGTAGAAGATATAATAATATCCAATACTTATAATCCTAAATTACATTTTCTAGTCTTCATTCAACCACCAATTCTCTGTAAATACTGAGAGAACATTTAAATTCTTGTCCTCTGCATTAAAAATAACAATTAATCTGCATTTCAATAAAAAAACTAAAGTTATGTCTTCCTACTTCATGAAAGATATCAACCTGTCCAGTTTACACTCCTATCCAGTTTACACTATGTATCATTACTTCCAAAGTAGCTATAAATCTTTTTGTATTAGTATATTTTCTCCTTAGAACATTTATAAAGAAATTTTCTCAACAACTATTTCTGAACTTAATATTTTTAAAGAACAGAGAAAAGACAATTCCTTGATTTAATTATAGCAAATGTTACTTTAGCATGAAATATTTCCCCCTTTTATTTCTTCCTTCATGCTTCATCATTGCCAAATTTAAAAACTATTAACAATGTGATGATGAAAAAACCTAGGGATGAAAGCGTTTAGAGATATCGATAGTAATAGCTGACATTTCAAAGTACTTTGTGATTTATACAGCTCTTTAACATACACTGCCTCATTTAATTATCACATCACTCCCTAGAAGTTAATAATATTATGCATAATTATCCCCAGTTTAACAATAAGAAAACTGGGAGTAACTCAGTAAACTGAGTTAATAAGTGGCACAATATTGGAGCCTAGGTATTTGAACTTTAAGTTCAGTACTCCTTCCATGAAAGCTTCCCCTCAGATAAATATTAATTTTATATTTAAATGTACAATTTATCTAACTTTTCTAATACATCATTAAATGCAACTAGTATAATTAAGAAACACATATATCTATAACCCAATTCTTTATGCACATTAAATATTATTATTAGAAAAGTATTTTTCATCTATAATTAAATCTTGCATTAAGAAACAGCCAAATCCTAAAAAGACAAATATCAGGTCAAATTCTATAAAGGAAACTTTATATTCATCACTAATTGCTATTGGAAAAATACACTAACAAGTCAAAACCTAGGCAATTGAAAAACCTGGGCAATGAAACATTACAATTGGGGAAAGCTTGTAGCACAAAAGATGTAGTTGGGGAACTTTTGACAAAACATTATTACAGCACTGTTACAATAGGTAATACAAGGAGTCAACCGAAATGTGCATCAATGCTTGAACATACAAAGAAAATAGGGGCCACGCACAGTGCCTCACACCTATAATCCCAGCACTCTGGGAGGCCAAGGCAAGAGGACTGCTTGAGACCAGGGGTTCAAGGCCACCTGGGGCATCACAGTGAGACCTCATCTACATACAATAGAAAAAAAATACGGTATATACACAATGGTATATTATTCAGCCATAAAAAAGAATGAAATCCTGTCATTCACAAGAGCATGGATGCAACTAGAGATCATTACATTAAATGAAATAAGCAAAGCACAGAAAGACAAAAATCACATGTTCTCACTCATATGTGGTAGTTAAAAATCTGGACCTCATGGATATAGAGAATAGAATAGAATAATACATATCAGAGACTAGGAAGGATGGATGAGGAGAAGGGAGAGGATGAAGAGATGGAGGTTAATGAGTACTAACATACAGTTAGAAGAAATAAGTTCTAATGCTTAACAGCAGACCGTATAAGCATAGTGTGACAATACTCAGCAACGATACAGTGTGTATTTCAAAGTAACAGGAAGAAAAGACTTGAAATGATTCCAACACAAAAAAAAAAAGGGTAAATGTTTGAGGTGATGGATATCCTAAACACCCTGATTCAATCAGTACATATTATATAGTATTGAAATACCACAAGCACCTCTGAGTATGGATAATTATCATCTATCAATAGGAAAAACTATTGACAGAACAAAACAAAATTGCATTTTCATTGTGTGAGAATTAATCAGTACAATCAGGCTATAAGGATGCACTTTACCAAAGGTGGTGTGAAAGCATACCAGAGTTAAAAACCACTCAACAAAATATATATTAAGCATCTACTAAGGGTCCAGGAGCTTCTCTCCAAATTTGCCATACCAAGTAGATTAAACTACACAAATAATTTTCTTTCCTAATTTGTTAGATTTTAAATTATACTCAAAGAGCTATATTTGAGATGTAACCACAAATTACTGAAATTAAAACTATATTCTGATATTCTAGTAAGTACAAACAAGAGACATTTCATTTGAGTGATGCCTATTTTAATAATGACTTCTTTTAACATTATATTAATAATTTGCATGAATGGCATTTTATTTTTTATTGCCATTAAATGTAATATTCAAGAAACAACCACTAATCAACAATGATTATCTAATGTTACTGGGGCAAAATTGTGACATGAAGAGGATGTACATGTTCAAAACAAAATTAGCAAACTCAAGCAAAGGAGGAACTGAAACAGTGTTCCAGGCAGCACCATGAGAAACTCGCTATGTCCAATGTACACACAATCACAGTGAGCATCAGTCAACGGTATAACCTGAGAAAGGAAACCAAGAGTAGAGAGAACACTGCTTCTCATAACACATCATTCTTGTGGATTATCATATACATCTATACAAAATGTA
>NW_003852408.1:18550727-18555354 GCF_000181295.1 Otolemur garnettii
TTTCCCTTCAAGAACTTTTCTAAAGAAAAAATAAAATTTATTTTCATGAAAATATATCACATATTACTGAATGGAAAAGTTACAAAATATAACATAAGCCACTGTTAACAGTTTTTATTTAAACGTTATACTCCAGCATGTCTAAGTTTTGAGAAAAGTCCAAAAAGATATCCAACAAAATAGTAACAGTGATGGACCCGGGGTGGTGAGATTATGGATAGTTTATCTTTTCTTCCTTTCTTTTTTTCAATAAACCTTATTTTTAGAGCAATTTTAGGTTCACAGAAAAGTGATCATAAGGTCCAGATATCTTCCATGGACCTCCTAGCCCCACACACGCATATCCTTTCCCATTATCAACATCCCCCACCAGAGTATTACTCATTTTACAACTGATAAACATACATATCATTATCACCCAATATCCATAGTTTACATCACTCCTTTGGGGAAATTTTTCAATACTAAAATTCCTTTACTAGGAATAAACTAACTCTTCTTCTCTATTTTCTGTAACTTCATTAGTGTTTCAGACATTAACTTATCTTCAAAGATGAACATTTCTTAAACCATGAAAAGATTACCAAACAGATAAAGAAGCGGCTGTTATATAACAAACTGCCAATCTCCTACACATCACCCTGCATTCTGCTCTCACAACTTAGAGTTATGACAGTTGTGGTTATATGTTTAATTAATTTGCTAGTGAAGTCTTTTGTATCTTTACAATTAGAACTTAAATATAACTTAATTCTCCAAAATTAAAGCCCTTGTACATTACACATATCAGCTTCATTCAACACCAAAAGAAAAAGAAAAAAAATACCATTAAAAAATAACATACTCAGCTGCCTGTTTATAGTGCTTCAAGTCTTTCTTTAAATGTTTATTCTCATTTTCTAAATGCATAACCTGGGTGTAGACGTCTGGAACAGTCCCAACACCTCTAAGTTCAGTTAATCCCTTCTGTATTAATTCATACCTAGGATAAAAATCAAACAAAAGGATTTATTTTATTTCATGCTACTAAATTGGTTCAATTTATATATAATTCAAAAGTTACATCACAGGAAATTTTATAGTAATTAGTTGCTATGCTACACTTATAAATGAAATGAAAATGTTAGCATTCATAATATATTCATAAAATATGAATGAATTGCTAGGAACTAATACTGCCATGGTGTATAAAATATCACTGAACATTTCCTATGTCTCAAGCACTGGACTAGATACTAAGTCCCTGTCTCATGGAGCTGCCTTTCCAGTGGGGATGGTGATAAGGTCTATAAAGTAAAATGAGCATGATAAAAGCAATAGAATGATGTGAGAGATTGATAGGTTTGTTTGTGCTATTTTATATAGGATGGTCATGACTAACAAAGTGATATGTGAACAGAGACCTGAAGGAAACAAGGACTGTCCCACATGTCTACCTGGGAGAGGAGCATCTGGGGCTGACGGAAAAGTAAATGCAAAGACCCTGAAACAAGTACGTGTTTAGCATCTACAAGAAAGAGCAAAGAGTTTATTTGGAGTATCTGAAGCTGGAGCCAACTAAGTGAGTAGGGGAGAGAGTGGTGACAGACGAGTCAGAAAGACAGAGGGAGTAAGGAAAGCAATTGTGCTCAGAATCAGGTTTAAGCTATGGGAAGGTTTTGAGACAAGTGATACTTATTTATATTTTAAAGGGGTTAGTCTGTTTAAAGAAACAGCCTCTAAGAAACAGAGTCACAGAGACTAGTTAGCAGGCCTCTGCCAGAGTTCAGGAGAGAAAATGGCAGCTTGAACAAGGTAGCCCAGGAGGTTATGAGAGGGGGTACCTTCTAGACACACTGCAAAGGTGGAGACAGCAGCATTCTCTGATGGATCAAGTGTTGATGAAAGAGAAGCCAAGGATGACTCCAAAGTTTTTGCCTGAGCAAGAGACAGCCATATACCACGTGGGGATAAATGCAGGAGTTGCTGGGGGCTTGGAGGAATCTAGGAAGTGTTTCCATTCCTGTTAACTGTAATATGTCTAACAGATATGCAAGTGAAGATGAATGTTGGGTATACATGTTGGGAGTTCAGGGAAAAAGTTAGGGTCGGCAATTTAAATTTGGAATCATCAGTGTATAGATACTATTTAAAGTCATGAGACTGGAAGAAACCAGGTGGTTAGTAAACATAAAAAAGACATGAAGATGACCTAGGACTGAGCCATTAAATACTCCATTGTTTGACAGCTGAGGAAAAGAGGAAACAGTAAAAAAAGAGACAAGAAAGAGGCCAGTGAAGTAGTGGGAGAAAACAAGAGCTGTGCTCAAGGGCCAAGTAAAAAAAGACAAGTGTTCCAAACAACAGTGACAAATCCTGCCAGGAGGCTGAAGGTTGAAAAAGACTACTGAGAATCACTGGCTGAAATTTACAATGTGATGGTCAATGACAAAATATTTCAATATAGACTTGGGGATGAAAACCAAACTGGAGTAGGTATGAAAGAGTAGGAGGAGAAAGTGGCAACAAACTTTTCCAAGGAGCTGTGCTACAAAGCAGAGTGTAGGAAATCAAGGTGAACTTAGAAAAGGATGGCATCCCAGGATGGTATTTTTGTTTTTCCTTGTTTTTAGAAATGTGAGTTTCTGAAATTTAAATATTTTTAAAATATGTGACTTATTATTACTCATCTGTGTGCTTACAGGAATGATCCAGTACTTTAGAATCTGTGATAGGAGAGGAGACAGACACCACGGACAAAGGCTGCAAGCTGGCAAAGAGGGAGGCAGGAGTCATAGAACTTCTGTTTGCTCAGTGAAATAAGAAGGAACATCAGAGAAGCATTTGTAAATTATAAACAGTTATAATTTTAATTACCATATGTACTTGTATCAATCAATAAAGCAAAATAATCTGAGCATAGAAAAACATTTCAAGTAATAAAGTTATTAACAAAAAAATAAATCCCTACAAAGCTTGCTCTAGCTGAACTAAATATTAGAGCAAAAAGGTTAAATTATCAGTATTATCATATTATAAATGATAATGCATTATATATTAATAGTCATATATTTTTGCAATATTTAAAAAATCAGCAAGAGGACCCCAGTAGAATATCCTGAAGGCTAAGATAATTGGATAAATATTATGTGATATTTGCTACAATTTATAAAGCAGCAAATAGATAACATTTAATCATAAATTGAGTATTTTATCCATATTTTAAAAGTGATTCATACTTATCTCAGAAGAGAAGATGCAGGGATTGATTGACATATTAGACCAGATAGTTTTTTCTGACCATAATATTGGCTTTCAGCAACATTTTCAATGCAGAAAAAAGCACTAAAATAATTATTTCTATTTTAAAAAGTGATTTGGTAGTTTTTCTCTAAGTACTGTATCAGGGGTGTCCAACCTTTTTCTTTTCTACTGCACATTGCAATGGTAGGAATAGTTTGGGGCACATAGTAAATCCACAAACACTAATGGAAAGGTCCATGCATACTTTTCCAAGTATCCAGCACCACAGATAGCCAAAACAGTGCTCAAATAACCTGCATGCAGTGCACAGGCCACAGGCTGGATACCCTGCACAGTATGTGGTAAATAAGAACAAATCAACACATAATATATATAAATAATATCTACTTTGGGGAGTTCAAAATTATTTACCATCAAAACTCCCTGTCATCCATATCAAATTATTAAATATAGTGAATTTTACTAGTAAATAATTGGGAATCTTAATCTATAAACTCCAAAAATATATTTCTCAGTAAAACTTGCATTTACTTATGTAAGACTGTTTGGTTTTGTTTTAGTCGTATATATATTTTGTTTCATTTAGTTTAAGAAATATCCTAGGCTTTTAATTTCCTCCTTCTTATTCCCTCAACCTTACAAATACACTGAAAATGTTCGTATAGGAAAAAAGATTGCCATAACTTCCAGGAATTTGAAATATAACTTACCCCCAACAAAATTTCCAGTAAAATTAATATTTTTAATATTACCATAGTGTCCATAAACTATTTAAAAGTAGAAATGGAAAATACGTATGCATTTTAGGAGAATAATACATAGAGCTTTCTTAAGATTTGTTTATGTACCAAGGTAGTAAAAGACCAACTACAATTAAGAAACAGTATAATTAATAGAATTTCATTAAACATGCTAGTGTCAGAAGAGTAAGTTATTTTTCCCTCACGATAGCATCCAAGACACAGAACATAAAAGGAGAAAGGTCATCTAGATAATAAAAGGCATCAAATGAGAATTTTTCTCCATGTTTTCAGAAAAGGAAAATATTTTACCAACAAAGACAATCACTGCACAAACCAAGATGCTGCAATACAAGCATCACCATGACTATCACTGTAGAATCTGAGAGTCCTTCACAGGAGAAATATAGTACAATTAAAGTTTAATATTGGCCCCATGATTCCGCAAGTCAGTGTGGAAAATAGGCACAAATTGGGCCTCTAAATCAAGATATTGCTTATGTTCCTTTAGACTTCAGCCAAGCCAAAGATATATTTACTAATATTTTTTCAAGTGTCCCTGTATATTATTCCAAAAGACAGCATTTCAGTTAGATTAGTTTTTCACATCAGTCTAGCCTTGGTTGACTCTGTCACTTACTGGA
>NW_003852408.1:18555583-18563059 GCF_000181295.1 Otolemur garnettii
GTAACTAACTACATTTCTGTATTCAACTTAATAATGATTAGTGGAAAAATTCTTACATGACACATAACCAGAAGCCAAGTCTTCATCCTTTAAGGAGACAGCAGTAAGTTTAAAGATGAAAGAACAGTGATTTGAGTGGTGGTCTGTGGAATCACTGATGTATACACAACACTACATATGCTTCCTATGCACACTGGGCAACACTGGGGCTTTTTCAAGGATAATTTTAATTCTAGACTCTCACTGTAAAATCTAACCATCCCCAGAAGTTTCAAACTGCACTGCTGACATTGAAGTAATCCTGTATCATACCAAATTTATTGCCTAAAAGCTGCAATATTAATCTTTTTGGCAAATTAAATAAATATACTCCTAATTAGCAATCTCTGCTATAATTTAAAAATAAATTGATAACTAAGTGCTATTAATAACTGCACTATTGCCTATGATGGCATTTTTATTACCACCCACCTTCCACAATGGTGGGAAGAGGCCAAAGTAGAGACAAATGATAGAATAGGAATTTAAAAAGTAAAGGAAAACAATAAAAACCCTGTTTTCAAAATATTGGCTGAAAAGGAAGAAGAGTTTAACAAAGAAGGTGGTAATTTGGGGGCAAAAAAAGACCAAGACTGTACATTTAGGGTGAGTAGTCCTAATGAAGTGTGGGGAGAGAGATGGGTGACATGTGCTCAGGGAAGGAATTTAAATTATACCATCATATCTTCTCCACTTTAAGCGCTTCTTCAATTTTTTTCCCCCAAGGAAATTACCACTGTCCATAGAGCTTAAATAGACATAAAAACAACATTGACTAAATCCCCATTACTAACTTTTTAGTGGTTCATACAACAAATTCCTACTATATTCAACTATATATATTATATAAAACAGGGCTTGGAGACCTTTTTGGTAAAGGGTCATAAAATAACTATTTTAGAATTTGCAAAAAAACCGAAAACCTTTGTGGCTCCTGCTATCTCTGTCATGACTGCTTTTTTAGTGTGAAAATAGCCATGGACAATACCTAAAAGTACATGTCTTTCACTTTTTTTTAAATTTTATTTACAAAAACAAGAAGCAGGCCAAATTTAGCCCAAGGGTCTTAGTCTTCTGATCCTAGCTTTAAAAAATGTATTGTATTTTCTGTTTGAGGACTGGAAGAACGGAAGTCAAATTTTACTACCCTGTGTTTTGTTTGTTTTTCACAAACTAACAATGGAAAAACCTTGTTTCGTCACCTTTTGTAAGATTAAGTGAATTCACAGCAATAATATATCTAAACATCTTTTTCTATAATGAAAATGATAAAAATCATATATTTGATATTCCTACAGTTCTACTAAGTAGAACAAATAAAGATTTCTGATCAAAATTTTTTAAAATGCCTCATATGAAAAAAAGTATCCAACACAGTATGATCTCACTGAAACCTGGCAACTAGGGAATAGGATAAAATTATCTGAACCACAATATTCCTAAACCCATATTAAAAGAGATACTTTAATAAATTTTACCCTCTAATTATAATATTATCTATGCCTACTTGGAGGCCTTTTAAATCCTAATACCATCATCTCATCTAATATGACAACAATCACCTAACTGCTAAGAGTATACTAAGATCTAGATTTCTCTAAGGGAATCATGTCACATTTGGGACTGGCCCTAATACACAAGCACTACATGTCCTAACACGCGTTCTTAGAAGATGAAAGAAAAGGTACTTTCACTTAATCAGTTCTGGAAATTAATCATTCACCTTCTTTCACAAAAATGTATTTTCTAATCTATTTGTAACTATCTCTTAGGAACATTTTTATAAAAATCATTTTTAAATCACACAATCTCTAGATTTAAAAGAAGCAATATTGTTTTTCTACCTCAAAACTTAGTGTTTTTCTTAGTTTGTATTAATGAAAAATAGTTCTCCTCAATTTATTAATATTAGATGTACATGTCCACAGTGTATGAAAGCCAAAATAGTCAAAAAAATAAAAATTATACCATACCTGGATTAGCAGTAATTATAAATTGTCTATTTAAAGTGGACTTAGTCCAAAAGCATTCTAAACATCTTTATATATCATATTAATCCCTCCTTATATAATATGCAAAGGCTCTCAAAGATTGAACATTTTCATATCCAATCATTTAATAATATTTTGCTAAAGAATGTTAGCAATTTGAAAACATGGCTGGTAACATTATTACTAGAGGAAATGAATAAAGATAGCATGCCTGCTGATTTTCATAACCAATAAGTTATTAAATTTTAAGCTATGACAAGGAAATCTAGTGTTTATATAATATTTTAAAATATAATTCCATTTACTTACAAATGAAAAAATATGTATAGCCAAGGAATCAATTATTTGAGTAGAAAAAGGCAAGCCATTATACTATAATTAAAATAAGTGAAGTAGTTCTATTAGTAGGAGTCAAAATACAGGAAGTAATATCCTCACTAATCACACAAAAATATTAGGAAAGTATTTCATAAAATAGCTCAGCACTCTGTAACTCCAGGAGATATTCCATTCTCTTGATTTAAAAAACATCGCTTAAACTTCAATATTTGGGAAAGATGGTTAATAAAAATATCTTTGCAACTGATAATTTTGATTTTGTGTGTATGTGCGTGTGTGTGTTTCAGAGGTAGACATGAGAAAGGTTACATATATTTTGTATGAACTGAGTCATTTCAAAGTCTGTTAAGAGAGTTAAAAGTGTTCATGTTAGGGCCAGGCACAGTGGCTGACACCTATAATGCTAGCACTCTGGGAGGCCAAGATCAATGGATCAATGGATTGCTTGAGCTCAACAGTTCAAGACCAGCCTGAGCAAGAGTGGAACCCCATCTTTACTAAAAACAGAAAAACTAGAGGGCGTCATGTTCTTGTGCCTGAAGTCTCAGCAACGTGGGAGGCCAAGGCAAGAGGTTCACTTGAGCCCAAGAGTTTGAGTTTGCTGTGAGCTATGATGCCACCACTCTCTCTGGGGTCACAGAGTGACACTGTCTCTACATAAATAAATGAATAAAAAAGTAAATACATGTTAAACGTTGTTAGCATTACTAGAGAACTATTTATCCACATAATTGTTTACCATTCAGACTGAAAGCTATCAAGAGTTCTGGTCATTCCCATTTTGATCAGGAAATTGCAGAGAAAATCTTCTATTACTTCAGGTACTGCATGCTTTGAAGGAAGAACTGTTTTCTGTTCCTGAAAGTTAAAAGTGCAATTATTTTTTTTAAGCATCAATGCTTTAATTAATAATATACAGGCCATTTATTCATTCATTCATTTATCCACTTATTTTTTCAACCACTTTTATTAGATATTATGTGCTAAAAACTATTTTAATCATTATTGATAAAGCAGAGGAAAACAAGTCTCTGTCCTCCTGTCTAATAGTCAACAACTAAACAAAAAATACAGAGTACAGCAGCTGGCACTAAGTGCCTGGGAGGAAAAGCAAAGGATTGAGGATGGAGAGAAGTAGGCCTAGTGCAAGTGTGAGTGGAACTGGGTTGCTGCGTATGTAAGATGGTAGAGGAAGATTTCATTCAAAAAGTGTTATCCTCCATAAATCTAACCAAAAGACAGAGTGACGCCTATACCAGATACAGCTTCAGTAAGTGAAAAGAACCTGAGGCAAGAGTGTAATTGGAAGTCTGAAGGACAATATGGAATCTAGCTTGACCTCCCAATAACAGATAATAGGTTTTAAAAGACGAAAAAGTACATGGACCTTTTAATTTCGTTAATAAAAAGAATATCCTAATTTTGGGACTTTGACCTCCCAACAACAGATAACACATTTTGAAGGAGGAAAATATGTATGGACCTTCAACTCTTTTACTTATCACTATAAATAAATACCACAATTTTGGCACCTTTATTTTTTGTACCTTGATGGAAGAAATAATGTATGACAAAAGAAGCTTGCACCACTGGTCTATACTGGAAATAAATAAGTCTACAACTAGGGCAGCACCTGTGTCTCAAAGGAGTAGGGCGCTGGCCCCTTATGCCAGAGGTGGCAGGTTCAAACCCAGCCCTGGCCAAAAACTGCAAAAAAAAGAAGTAGTCCACAACTAGATCAGGAGTCAGTAAACTGTTCTTCTCAGTAAGTTTATTAGAACACAGCCATTTGTTTGCATATTGTCTATGGCTAATTTTGCACAGTATAAGACAGTTGACTACTTGCCACAGAGACCTTGTAGCCCTTGAAACCTAAAATACATGTTAAGTATCCTTATTTAAACATCCAAATCTGAAATGTTCCAAGAACCAAAAAAAATTTTTTTAATTTTTATTTAAGGGTAAAATAGGATTTTACTAGACAAAATAAAGGCACCAGAGCCTCTGGCAAAGGGGAACACCCAAGTTGGAAAAATCACTCTTGGTCCTTTGTCTAAGCAAAAGCCAAAATTTTTGAGCACTAACAAAGTCACAAGTTGAAAATTCCTTAAGAAAGTATTTAATGGGCGGCACCTGTGGCTCAAAAGGGTAGGGTGCTGGCCCCATATGCTGGAGGTGGCGGGTTCAAACCCAGCCCTGGGCAAAAAATGTAAAAAAAAAAAAAAAAAAAAGTATTTAACATACATAAACAAGTATTTGTTTCATACATAAAATTGTTAAAGATTTTGTAACCATAACCTGAACACACCTAGATGAACCAAGCACACAACCATAGGTGAAACCTATGTGCCTAGACCAGACTGAGCAGGAGGAACTGAATTAAGAAGCAAGTATCAATGACAGGGTCCAAGATCCAGCCAGATGGAGCTTGACATCACCCCGTTTACACTTGTAAAATCTGACTCAACCCCTAGCTCAGCGAGACAGAGCTGAGCTTTCTCTCCTGTCTCATGACAATCAACTGGAAAAGCTTTTATTTTCTCAAAGGCTAGAGCCATGGTGTTGGCTTCTATGAATATCAGGCTGTGAGCCTATTGATTTCTCAATAACATATATAAAATTACCTTCAGGCTATGTGTATAAGGTATATATGGAACACAAATGAATTTCATGTTTAAATTTGTGTCCCATCCTCAAGATAATCTCATTATATACATGCAAAAAAATTATATAATGAAAAATCAAACAAAAAAAATTCCAAAATCAAAACACTTCTGGCCCCAAGCATTTTGGATAAGGGATACTTGTTTTACTATTTCGACAGAAAAATTTTTCAGACTTCTAAATTAAAATAATGGAGACATTTCGGCAAGTGACATATGAATTTTAGACAGCCATTAGCACATAAGTCAACATACAAAATAAATAGTTTCTTAAAAACAACAAACACCATTGTCTCTCAAGTGCTTTCACTTTTTTCGCTGACAAGAAATCACCAATTTATTTGGTGATCATTTCAATAAACAGATCTATTTTCACCTAGAGAAATTGGGCAGCAAAATTTCATTCTTCCTTCTCTTCCCTAATCTGGTAAGGATCATCTATCAGGCACGGAATGTACAAAATATATATATAGAAATGCAGTGAGGAAAGAGGATTTTTGTTGCCCTAAATGGTTCTTTTTAGAAGTGCTACACATAATTTAATGTTTGACGTTCATTACTGGGAGCTGCTATGACATTGGCAAACATGGAGGTCTACAGAAAAATCAAAAAATGTATAGGCCTTTATAGGGCTTTAAATGATTTCTTAAAACTCAAGTAGAGGGCGGCACCTGTGGCTCAAAGGACTAGGGAGCCAGCCCCATATGACAGAGGTGGCAGGTTCAAACCTAGCCTCAGCCAAAAACTGCAAAAAAAAAAAAAAAAAAAACTCAAGTAGAAACATCTGTACTATTCTTTCTAAATATCAAAAAGACATTATATAGCAATGTGCAGGATCCTATAACACACATCAAGGGAAATCCCAAAGTAGCAGAGGACGAATGTCTACCTTCCAAGTCTTTGCAGTAGCAGTACAGTGGTTACTAGCACAGAAGATTATGCAGTTGAACTCCCACATTGACCACCTCCTTAAGTTGACCTAATTTTCATAGCCTGTATATGCACCACATGTATGTATCCATACAGTAAGCCTAGTTCCTTTGGTGACCATCTCTATATGTTGACATACCTGTTACAATCCCTTGGGTAGTCAACTTACAGGGGCTCTACTGTCTATCATTTTAATGTGATGCCATAATACAGCTGTAAGTAAATATTCATTATACAATAATGGAATTGAAGAGTAAAAACAAGACAATACAACATAGCAGCTCTTGAATTTGCTATAAGGTTGGATTATAAAAGCCAGTTATAAATTTACAATATCATACATACGACCCTTATGTATATTTATGTAATTTAAGGGGTACTTTTATCTCAATTATATATTTATATTCATCATATATATTATCTCCTTACAATTTTGTAACTAACTTAATTATGAGATTAATAATACACATTAGAATAAGCACCAAAAAAGCAAGCACTATACAAACTAGCAAATGTGGCTCATTTTGCAGATTTGCAGATTGCTGAATTATCAAAAATTATTCTATGTACATGTGACCCAGAAATCTGCTGAACAAACGTGCTCTTGAACATATCTCATTTTATCCATAAGAGTTCTCAAGTTGCCATTTTCTAAGTAGAAGGTATCTATATCACATTATGATTACACCACTAACGATCTGCACGGTAGAGATACACAAAGAACGAAAGCATGTCCCTTGACTTGGATAGGTGAAAGAAGACTTTTTACGGACACTCCTAAGTTGGACTCTATAAAAGATAAGAGGCTCGACAGATTATGGAGGATAAAAGGAAATTCAAGGCAAGAAAACATCTGAGGTAAAAACAAGTTCAGGCATTCAGGCTCAGGGTCTTATGAAGAAAGAACCAAAGACAAAGATGCAAGCTAGACAGGAAGAAAGCAAAGGCAGAGGGAAGAGAGGAGACATTAGGACTTGAAGCTGAGGGGAGAGAAATTCAAATTTGTGTTTAGAGACATCTTTTAGGTGAGATTAGAAGGAAGAGCAGTACCAGAAGCTCACCAATAGCTCAGGTAAGAGAAGACAGGGTAGAGATAAGGTGGATTAAGGAGGGATGAAGGCCAGGAGAAGGATAAGAGAGCTGTAAGGACAGAGACCTAAGTAAACTTTAAATTCCAAAATAGTACTAAACCGTATCCGAGTTAAGTATCTTGACATACTTTGAACTACACTATTTAGTGAGTGCCTGTGAAAACTCATTGACGAGTGAGAAAAGAAAATAAATACTAAAATCCAAGTGATCTTAAAACATATACCTTATTTTTATTTGTAATTTCATTATATCAACTCTTTATTTCACATTAAGTCAAGTATACTGGCTTGGATAATCTACAGGCCAGGCTTTGGGTAAAAAGAGCCTAGTACAGTGGCTCACAGCAGTAATCCAACACTCTGGGAGGCTGAGGCGGGTGGATTGCTTGAGCTATGAGTTCAAGATCAGCCTGAACAAAAGCA
>NW_003852408.1:18563079-18603937 GCF_000181295.1 Otolemur garnettii
AAAAAAAAAAAAAAACTAGCCAGGCATTGTGGCCGATGCCTATAGTCCCAGCTACTGCTTGGGAGGCTGAGGCAAGAGGATTTCTTCAGCCCAAGAGTTTGAGGTTGCTATGAGCTATGATGACATGACATTCAACTAGGGACAAGAAAGTGAGACTCTCAAAAAAAAAAAAAAAAAGCCTAGTTTTTCAGTTGAAATTACATGTGTACATCAAGAGACTAGGATCTCAATAATGCCAAACAGCTCTTTTAATTGTGACTCAGTAACTGAACTTATAAAAGTGAGAAATATTATTTATTTCATTAACATTATGACACATGGATTTAAGTTCATGGCACTAATTCCTCAGAAATTAGATCTAAATAAAAGGAATAAAAATTTACTAATACTAGAATGCATTTTTATTATACCAACACAATTCTTAGCAAGAAAAATATTTTATATTAATTTTTAATCAATATAATTTAAAAATCTTAGAATACAACTCCATAAAATTTCTCAAAGGATAGGTTCACAGACACTTTTGTACTCTTACAAATTACTAAAGACAGCAAATATCTTTTGTTTCTGTGAGTTATACCTATCGAGACTTACCACGGTAGAACTTAAATTTTCAAATATATATTTACTTGAAAATAAATACAATAGAACTTTTACACAGTAACACATATTAACATTTGTTATAAAAAAACTATTTTCGGACACAGAAAAAAAATAATTGAGAAGAATGACACTGCTACAAATTTTGCAAATCTTTTTAATGTGTAGATAAAACCGGATGATCACCATATTTGCTTCCACATTCAACCTGTTGAAATGTGTTGTCCTGGTTGAGCTATTTGAAGAACCTCAGGCATATGTGTAGTTTGAAAATGGAGGACAACTTAAACCTCCTGAAAGAGGTCTATGCACCCCTAACCTTCCACAGTACTCTGAAAACTACTGATAAATGTGCTAAGCAACACTTTAGTTTGAGTCAGCTATCAGCTGGTCTTCTTTGAAAGTACTTGAATATTCCAAAGAAATGTCCTGAATTCTACTTAAATTCTTAGACGACTGGAAAAGTGCAAGAGGAGAAAGCAGAGGAGGAGGAGAGATGTCAGGGAATTTAATAATCGTATGATCTGGGTACCCTGTCACCGTTATCTGTAAAGATCAAAATTCTAATTTTAAAAAAATTGGAAGTCATTGCAGAATGATGGAAATACAAAGGACCTTTGAATTGCATGTTGAAAACAAAACAAAAAACCAAGACCAAAAGAGGCTAAAGGATTATCAAAAAAATTAATAATATATTTAGAAGAATTCTCAGAGCTTAAAGGTGATACCCGGCTTAAATCTAAGTAGGATTTTCATTTCATAAAATTACATGCAAATTCTCTAAGGAATATACTTACACACACTCTCTACATATGTATGTGGTATATATAAAAAATGTAAGTGTGCATGTATATATATTTACACACATACCTTCTGTGCATGTGTATGTGCACATGCACACACATATGCACACACAGAGGGTGCCAAAAAATGTATAAACCTTTTAAGAAAGGAAAAAACTGTATTAAAATTGTAATACTTACTATACAAGATATGACAATTAAGTTCGCAAACTCATCCTAGAAAAAGTGCTACATAAACTCATTGCTGAATATCACTACAGTCACCTTCCAAGTACTCCCCTTGAGAAGCTATGCATTGACACTAGTGCCTAGTCCACCCTTTAAAGCAATTTTGGAAATCTTTTTCTGGAATGGCCATCAGAGCTGTCATTGTACAAGGTCTGACAATTAAGTTTGCAAATTGCCACTGTGTGCTGAAGTTGGCAGCGCTGTACAACTCAGTGAGGTTTCATAACCAGGTACATCGGTATGTCACAAGTGTCTGTGTCAATGTGCGATGGTGTCTTGCTAAGTGGCATTCGCTTTTGTTGTTGTGTGTTTTTGTGTACCACACAACAATCAGTTCCAGTGGTCATTCCAGAAAAAGGGTTTCAAAAGTGCTTCAAAGGGTGGTCTAGGTGTTGCCATCAGAGCATAGCTTCCCAAGGGGAGTAGTTCAAAGGCGACCATTGTCATATTCAGCTATGAGGTATGTAGCACTTTTTCTAGGATGAGTTCGAGAACTTTATTGTTTGACCTTGAATGACTACCAATAACAAAAGATGAATACAGGTCACCTTTGACTTCTGCAATTACAAGAAGTACTAAAAGCAGTTACTCCTAGTGTTCATAATACATAAAACATCTCTTAATATGTGTAAACATTTTTTGGCACCCCCTAGTATACACAGAGAGAGATATCTAAAAAATACACGCATGTCCACACAAACTTGAAAAAGATTTCAGTTTCAAGAAACAATGGATGATATAGCCAAACTACACATTTTTTAGAGATTATCACTTGATACCTTCTCAATTTTTTTCTAGTCAAATTAAATATAACAAACAGATCTCAGACCATTGTACCTACTAAGGAAAATGACAGTACATCAAATACACAATTTAAAGTTTATAAAATAAACAATGCAATCAATTCTCAAATATTTAATCATGTTACCAACGTCTGAAGAAAATCATAAAAAGTTGTTTTAGTATCAACTATTCATTAAGTAATCTTTGTTAATTTTTTATCAAATAAGACTATTTCTATTACAAAAGGTATCCTAACCTTTTACTTACAATCTTTAAGGAAAATTTTTAAAGTTCTATTGCATAGGGACTACTGCACCCTCTCACAGAAGACAATGTATCTTATTTATAGACAAATATAATTCGTTCTTAACAAAAGAAAATATATATAATAAGCAATAAATATTCTTTAGAGAGTCCATGGCACAATTAAAGCTAATTTTTGGAGATCAAAATATACAATAGAAATAAAAGGCAAATTAAAAGATATAATTAATATGCTTACAATAACATGAATTTAAATTTAATTTTAGCAGCTCAAGGGCAACTTTTTCTTTTTTTTTTTTTTACTTTTAAATAGGTTTATTTTTATAACATATGTAGTTTTAAATTAATCTTTGAGGAATATTATCAGAGTCACTTTCTCTCCCTTCCTTGTTCCTCACTGCTTCCTTTTCTTTTTATTTTATTTTTTTTAATTTATTGTTGGGGATTCATTGAGGGCACAAGAAACCTGGTTTCACTGATCGCATTTGTTAGGTAAAGTCCCTCTTACAATCGTGTCTTGCCCCCAAAAGGTGTGGCACACACCGAGACCCCACCCCCTCCTTCCCTCTCTCTGCTATTTCCTTCCCCACCCCTCCCTCCTTCTTCCTCCCTCTGCTCTCCCCTTCCCCTACCCCCACCATGTCATTAATTGTCATCAATTGTCCTCACATCAAAATTCAGTACATAGGACTCATGCTTCTCTATTCTAAAAATCCAGGTAAAAAGAACCTAAAATGAGATTCAACAAGGTACAAACATGCCAGAAATCTAAAATGGCCACTCTTACAAGGTTATGATAAATAAAAGCTTCTAATAAATTGATAAAAGACTACTACTGTTATTTGGCTGGTAGATATAACAGCTACTACACTGTATTTCTTCCCTAGTTGTCCACTTTTGATTCATCTTTGAATTTATAAACATCTTCCAGCACCGTGGTCTCCAAGCCCCAGGCTGCAGACCAGTATGGGTCCATGGCCTGCTATGAACTGGCCACACAGCAGCAGATGAACAGCAGGCGAGTGAGCACAGCTTTGTCTGTATCCACAACAGCCCCCCATCACTGGCATCACCTCCTGAGCTCTACTTCCTATCAGATCAGCAGTGACATTAGATTCTCATAGGAGAGTGAACCCTACTGTAAACTGTGCAAGCAAGGGATCTAGGTTGTTTGCTCCTTATGAGACTCTAATGCCTGATATCTGAGATGAAGATGAGGGAGTGATGCTAGCACTGAGGAGTGACTGCAAATACAGATTATCATAGCACAGAGAGTGAGTGCATTATGGTGATTTATATAATTATTTCATTATATATTACAATGTTGTAATAATAGAAGTAAAGTATACCATGCAGGTGGATGAATCATCCTAAAGTCATCCCCCTCATAATCCATGGAAAAATTATCTTCCATGAAACCAGTCTCGGAAAAGGTTAGAGGTTGCTGTTCTAGCATGATACCACCATACAAAGAACCAATTACAGTTTCATTCATCATTTTTTCATTCAAGTATTAATTTATTTATCCACTAATTCAACTGCTATTTGTTTAGTGCCTACTATGTGCCAAGCACTATATTAGGTCTGTCTACCAGATACTGATAAAAATAATTGATATATAAGTCATTTTTAAAAACTCTTCTGGACTTAAGGTTGTCAAAGCAAGAAAATGATGAACAATCAATAACAATTCAGTTGTAGTTCACTGAAAATGCTGTATTTTAAAACTGTTCCTATAAATCTTTTGCATTGAGGTAGTCAACAGACTAATAAGTCTAGGCAGTAGATCTCACTCTGTGTCTACCATGAAGGAACTCTATTGGTAGGACGCATTAAAGATTGGCATTTACTATGATCTAGAGCCATTCATTTACAAATGAATGTAATCCATTGTGGCTTCATTAAATCTTCCTTTTCAGCTTTGTTTTTTTTTCAATTTTGAGAGGATAGATATTTTAGAAACGAATTACTAGATTCCTAGACTGAGGAAGTCTACAGAATATAGATGGATTGATTCAGAGTATAACATGGAGCAAAGTCTTACTATTTTGCACTGAGAAAATCAAATCTGCAATTGAATAAGGGTATCAAAATTTCCTTTATATTGCTCAGTATATAAAAGTTTAATCATTAAAAAAAAGCATCCTTCTTTATGTAGATATGAAAAATGTTTTTAAAACATTTTTTTCTATCAGGATTTTCAGTTTTTGAATGAGTTTTCAATTTTATAGGAATGCCATCAGTTTTATATATTTTTAATTGCTAGTACTGTAATTAAAAAGCATCTGTCAAAATATTCCTTAAAGCCTCCTAAGAAAAGTCAAAATATGTTAAGCATTCCCTGCAGAATCATGCCAGAGTGACCATGACATGGAGAATGACAACACAAAGAGGGAACATGACTACCTACCAAAAGTGAAGGCTTGATAACAAAGAAATGGAAATGAAGAAGACACGGCAGATTGCATTTAATAAGTAAGGTAAAGTATTTAATGAGTTTCAAAACTTCATATAAAAGTATCACTGCTAATGTATAGGCTACGGTAGTGTTCCCAATTCTCACCAGAATTTGAGTATCTGTAGCTTGTTCTTGGACCATCTGAATTGCTTTTGCCAGATCTTCTTCACCTTCTGGAATGCTAAAATTGTCGTCTGGTATCTAGGTCACAGATAGAGAGAAGGATAAAAAGAGTGAAGAGAAATATAAAGTCCCCTATTTCATTTTAGAAATAATTTTTGTTCACATAGCAAAGGATAAGAAAATACACTTTATGTAAGACAGTATGTCATTCTGAAGATCTATGAATAATGGATAACCAACAAGCAGGCAGCATTCTGACTTCCTTGTAAACATCACTCAATGTCACTTAAAATAAAGTCAAGATTAGCATGTGGTAACTGAGAAAATGACATGAAGGCTGTGTTGACCAGTTGATGGAAGTATTTCAGATTGCATGTGAAAACCCCACACTGTACCCTAGAAGTGCATTAATGTACATAGTTACCGTTCAATAAAAAAAAGAAAAAAAAAAAAAAAGATTAGCATGTGGGCAACTGCTTTTATCTATAATGGTAAATGTCATCTAACAATTCCATTGGAAAAAAAACCAGGCTCCCCTAAATGCTGCCCTCTCCCCATCCCAGGTATCCTCCACCATTACTTTTTCATAACTACTAGCAACTAACTACAAACTCTAGTTTATTGAAAAACCAAGCAAAACTCAGTGGTACAATCTTGAAATAATACAATGTTCTATAGTTATTTTAATGACAGTTAACACTTACTACATGCTTTTTATGTACTGATCACTGTTTTAAGCCCTTTACATTTATTAACTCTTTCAAGAACTTCATATTATACAAACTATCTCTGTTTTATCAGCAGCAATGAAAAACTCGTCTCCCATGTTTGTACTGTCTCTTGCTCTCCCAGGCTTACCAGTCTTGCCCCAAATTTTCATTCATGGCCCTGTCATCTAGGTATGACTTTATCCTCCATGTGTGGAAATAATGACAAGCCTCATGGAAAGAATGAAATAAAAGAAGCTCTGAGATAAGAACTACATAGATGAAGTACATTGAAGCTGGAAGGAAGCATAAGGCCTAAGTTCCAACTGAGTAGTAAGAATTTAGAATCCCAGCCAAGAGAAGACTGGATGGCAGCAAATACCTCCTGAACAGAGGTGACAGTCTATGCCATGGCTCCAGAAGGCAAGTGATAAGGAGCTCACTCCAAAGGACAATTAATTGGAAAACCTAAAAAGCCAGATGTTTTATCCAATCTAAATATTTAAATACAAGATTCATATCTCACTCTTAATACACTGATATTAGCTAAATTTGAAAAAATGTTTAAGGGAAAAATACGCTTATATATTTCAGAAAATAAAATGAATATTTCATGAGAATGACAGCAGTGAATTTACAGAATATTCAAAATTTAAAAATTACCTCTTCATATTCATAATCCTCTTCAGATGCTTCAGTTATAGTGACCTCTGAATATCTTGTCAAGTTTTAATCTCAGTAAGTATGAAATAAAATTATTGTATCAAAATTTTAGTTGATCTTAAAATATGGTATTGGATTCAATTATCTCACTAGAACTTGGTAAATACATGTAATTTTATTTGCTTAAATTTTGCCCCCAATATGGCCTATGAATCTAGATACTTAAAATTAATTTTTTTTGAGAGAAAGAAATTCTCACTCTATCACCCTACTTAGAACACCATGGCATCTACCCAGCCCACATAAACTTCAAACTCTTAAACTCAAGTGACCCTCCTGCCTCAGCCTCCTGAGTAGCTGGGACCACAGGAACTTGCCAAAAAGCCCCACAATTTTTTCTATTTTTTAGTAGAGATGGGGTCTTCCTCTTATTCAGGGTGGTCTCCAACTCCTGAACTCCGGTGATCCACCCATCTCAGCCTCCCAGAGTACTAGGATTACAGGAGTGAGCCACCACACCCAGTCTAAAATACAAAATTTTAGCGAGTATTTTAATTATTATTTTTCACAACCCAAATGCATGAAAAATGACATTTCTTTTCTCTTTGACTATTAGCCATCTAATGATTTCCACCTTGATTCCAACAAGACTCACACAAATATACATAGTGTCACAAGGCAACATAAATTAGAGACAAAAGAGTAAACGGCACATTGTGTATATGCATGTGTTAATTGGACATGGACAAATACACAATCGCATTTCAAAGTGACTCTGTAGTTTATAAATATGTATAACATATAAACTATAACAATAAATGAATTGGTAAGTGGAGGAGAGAAGGAAAACAGTAGAAATAAGATAAAGGTAAAGATGTAGTAAATGCCATAGGTCTCATGAGCTTTACCGTTTGGTCAGCAATCTTGCCAGAGTAGAAAAGGCAATTCATCAAGAATCATCTGAGAGATGAACCCTTTCCTGTGGTTCTACTTTACTGAGCAACTTTCTTATTTTGACTTTTAATCTCTTAAGTAATACTGCTCTCCAGCAAACACAGATACTATTAAGCTGGTGACAATTCACATACAAACTTATTTTCCACTGCATTCTGGCTTAAAATCAGTTTCTTAATGCCAAGCTGACTCTGAGCGCTAACAAAACTCACTTGCCCCTACCTGTTCAACAGTCCTTCAAATAACACCACTGATTCCAGTTAATTCATTTTTTTTCTACACCGTAGTCCCCTCACATCTGCTTCTTGTCTATCTGTCTGCTTGACCTTGACTTGACAATACTGTGCCTGGGTTTCTAGTTTGCTTTTGCCCAAGGGACTGTCTGTGGCTCCCTTGCCTCCCTGCTCTGAAGCCACAGCCCAAAGCACTATCCATTTCCAGGCCAAGGTTTGTAGTCAAGACCCAACCTAGACACAGACTGCAAATCTCTACTTGCTCTGGAAGGAATTTAGTGGCACTTTTGAGTTTGCGTAGTATGAATCAATTCCCTGGTACTTGGTCACCATGGGTGAACTAACTGGTAGTTTCTGCACTAGTAAAATCTGTACCAGATCCTGACATTGTAGATCCTATCAGAAAATTGGCCAATGTAACACCCATACTAAAACTGCCAGGGAGCCCCAAACCCAATGCCATACTACAGAAGACACAATGGCCAGAAGCCTTGAGAAGTATTCTGGCTAGGTATCACAGAGCAGAGCGTGAAGTGACAGTTGGTATGAGGAGGTGACAAACAACACTCTGCACACGGTCCAGAGCCAGAAGCCAAAGAACAATTTTCAGATCTGAGCAGCACACAAGGCTCCTCACACGCTGGTCTGTTCTGCTGCTGCATTTGTAGGTAGTGATCAGTGCCAGCAGCAACTGCATCATTATAAAGAACTGGACTGAGATGCATAGCTACTTATATTTGTACATGATTTCCCAAAGCTACTATAGATAGAAATCACTTTATAATATTTACCATCACTGCAAAACCAATGTATACAATCTAAAATCAGGCCTGGATCCTCCATGATCAACATTTTACTTATTAAACTGAAATAAAAGGACTATAAATAGCAAACATCATAGTCATGTTCCTTTTCTTAAGAATGCTAGTTTACGTAAAGTAAGTTAACCGAATAATATAAACCAATGATGGCAAGTGACAAGCATGCCTGTGGTCACTTGCCCCATTGCTGTTTGCTCCCTGCACTCAATACCACTGAGTTTTGATGAGGTCTCAGAGTTCTCTTTAATACCACATACTAGGGAGCTGGTAGAAAAGTGGAAAATTATTGGTCACCCCAGTCCTAAATAGCTATTGCAGATCTTCTGCCTCAGAAACTAGAAAATAACTCTTTTTTCAGCATATAAGGCTCATAGTTCTCATGGTGGGTGGTGGTGTATTTCTAGCTTCTAAGCCAGGAGATTCAAAAATATGGGTTCCACATATTACACTTCTACCTGAAAATGTAAAGGCTAAATAAAGGTCAAGATATTTGTTGTACTCCTTAGGCCACAGCCGCAGCACCGGCAGCACCTGGGAGCTAGTTAGTAATGCAGATTTTCAGCCCTCTCCCAGACTGAATTAGAATTTTCATTTAAAGATCCACAGACAATTCATATGCACATTAAAGTCTGCCAACACTGGAGGACACAAAACACATTTTTGTTTTTCCCTTCAAATAACCTATGACTTTCATACATGTAAAATCCAACACTCTGGCGTTACTAACAAGGCTCTTGGTCTAGATTCTATATTCAGATTGTCTACCCTTGAGATTTAAATATATGTAGGATACATATATTCTAATATTTAAGCACCATGGACAATTTAAGTTTTGCAATGATAAGAAACATATTGAGTATATAATTAAAAATTAAGGACTTTAAAAATGTTTTTTCACTTAATACTATAAATATTTCAGAGAAGTATCACTTTATAATGAACAAAAAAGTCTAAGACATTTATCTAAGGGAATAATTATATTTTAAAAAGATAAAAAGAAATCTATGCATAATATTTATAATTCTTTTCACTTACTAAACTATTTAATTTTGCAAAAAACCAAAATGTTAAAAATACACAACAAAATAATAAAAAGCCAAATGACAAACTTTAATTTTAATTAAAGGCATCAAAAAACATTACATTGCAGTTAAAGACTGGAAAGATAAAGTACTTAAAAAGACATCATGCATCTCAGATGCACCATTGACCTAGTGTTATTTTTGTATTTCAGATTCCAGAATCCTTGATTTTGCAGCTTCAAACAGTTGACTTTGGGACTGCATCCAGAGCTGAGGAGTTTGGAAGGACTAGCTTAAACTTACTTAACTCTCAGAAAGAGCTGCTGGAGGCAGGAAACCTTTTCAGTGGCCAGAAAACTTAAAGCCACTATCTAAAGAAGCCAAATTCGCAATATTAGAATGCCTAGAAATTTGTAATAATTAAAAGTTAATTAGGGGAGCAGTGACTCCAGTGAAGGGAGGTAGGTAACAAAAACAATACACTTTCCCAGGGTTCACATATTCTATTACTCTTCCTTGAACAAAGTCTTCTTTTAGATAAATAACAACAAAACCAATTAACCTCTAGCTTCCTCAGTACAAATTCATCCTAACTGCATCTTCCAATTGGAATAGGGTACTGCCAAACATCCACTGCCATACATTAATAAATAGTCTCTACTCTGTAATACAATTGGGAACCGTACCCAAAGTGGCTTGATTTCTAAAAGAAAATTCATTCACAAAAGACAATCAACTTTCTTTCCAAATTCTAAAGATAACTGCTTGGCCTTTTAATTATTACATAGTTAAAATCTAGCCTTATCTTTTATATTGTTGCAAATACTTTTTTTTTTTTTTTTAGGAATGATAGAGTGATTGTTTATTAGAAGATAGGAAAGCTTCCAACACAATGGATGGGGTCCCTAAAGGGTTGCCTGCAAATATTTTTCTAATGAAGAGTTCTACAGAGTACTCATGTAGAGTTACTCTTTGTAACTAAGTTTCTTAAATTTCTGCTGATAGCTAAGAACTATGTTGCTGTGTATGTCTGTATCTTCCTTGTGGAAGTTTAAAATATATAAAGCAATCATACTGCAAAGTTCTCAGAAGAGAAATAGGTGGTACTGTTACAGCTAAGGTATGACAAGGAAAGGGTGTTGCAGGGATAAGAATTCCTTTTCCCTAAGAACAGTATCTAAATTGTTATAAAAAGACATGTGGCCTTTATTAATGACACATTTGCCCCAAGGTGGATCCTGGCTTGTTCTGGTTTAGACCACATTAGTCCAACCATGTTCTTTATGTTTAAATGTTCAAGAGCAGAAAAGTGGATGATTTCCTGGAAAATTCAAGTCAACCTCTTTTAAAGGATTGCTTAGTATTGATAATTCATTGTCTAGTGTACTAGGAGCATCTGTTCAGTTATAAATAAGGGAAGTCCAGGGCCAAATGCAGATTAGAAGTGATTAAGTATACGTGCAAAGCAGAGGACATCAGATTTCTGATTCATTTGTGCATATAATTTTTATTTATCCCTCGCAGTAGCTCAATTAAATTACCTAAAAGCTAAAGACGTTAAACCAAAGAAAGTCTCACTTCAGCAACTATCATAATTGCCTTTAGAAACAATGTCAAATAACATGATACAGGCAACTCTTAATTATGCATGTGAGAAAAGCCTAAGGATATAAGAATAATTGGCATTCACAAGTAATCCTCAAACTTCATTTTAACTAACAGTTAAAGACTCTTCCATGACTAAATCTCTTCCCTTAATACTGAATATTGCAAAATAGACTGGTCAACTGTTTAACTTTGCCATCCTCTGACTACCCTTTGGTTGAAACACAAATAGTAGAGACTTAATCAAAGAGAGACAGAAAAAAATCAAAAGGTCAGATAGTTCACAAACTGGACGATAAAATTCTAAAAAATTAGACTTATCTTTGTAAATGTCATTCATTATTCATAAGTCTTCCTAAGACAGATTTGCAAACTGCTACCTGTTCATAGCTGTGACTCAGTCATCTCCCTGCAAATTAAGTAAACCCAATTTCCATTGCTAAAAGTTACATATGTTGGAATCCTACCATTTATTTCACAAAGATGTTTGCAAAAAGCTTCCTCATTGTATTATTCTCATGTTAACAAACTATGTAATTATACAAATTATTTTTATAAGAAAAATTACAAAATGACTGGTTACCATTCACTAGTAAGGACACTGGATAACTTCGTACTTATGATAGCTCAGAAAGAATTATTCCAATCAATTTTTCAATTTAAAAAGGAATATTACAGGCCAGGTGCCATAACTCACACCTGTAATCCTAGCACTCTGGGAAATTGAGGTGTGTGCATTGCTGGTCTGAGCCAGAGTGGGACCCCTCTTTAATAATAGCAGAGCATTGTGGTGGGAGCCTGTAGTCCCAGCTACTTGGGAAGTCAGGGCAAGGCAAGACAATCACTTAAGCCCAAGAGTTTGAGGATGCTGTGAGGTGTGAATGCCACAGCACTCTACTGAGGGTGACAAAGTGAGACTCTGTCTCAAAAAAAAAAAAAAAAATTAAAAGTAATATTCCTGGGGAAAAAGTAGCCTGTTACAGCTATAAAAACAGAAGATAAAGCTTCTTTTTTTTTTTTTTTTTTTTGGAGTTTTTGACTGGGTCTGGGTTTTGAACCTGCCACCTCCAGCATATGGGGCGGGTGCCCTACTCCTTTGAGCCACAAGTGCCACCCAATAAAGCCTCATTTCTGACACAAATATACCCAGGTATTTCATTCAAAGCTATTTCAATCCACTGAAATTTATATTTCTACAAGATCATTTTTGCAGCCAATAAAATTCTACATATTTTATTTAATATTTTAACTAAAGTCACCAAAGCTCTCTGTAACATGGATGTGTACCGACCCTGAGTTAGGACCAGTTAAATGGCTTGTCAAAGTTCACAAAATGAATCATTTCTGGATCTCTGAAATCTCAAATTAAAGTTAGAGGTATGATAGCTGGACAAAAAAGTAAGACAAGGCAGACTGGAGTTTCCTTGCTACCATTAAGAATAAAACAGATAACCATCTCTCTCTTACCTGCCTGCAGAAAGGAGTTCGATGTATTTTTCTCAAGAACCCTCCCCATCTGTCCAGTAAGATCAATCTATGTACCTACAGGAGGAGCCTTACACAAGAAAACAGTGAACCAAATTAGCCATATATGGTTAATTTTTCTGAGACTCCCACTAATAATTGCTCACCAGTTTATTTTCTAACATGTCTGAACATTGTCAATTTATTAGATCATTTAGTTGCTCAATAAAAAAGAGCAATTGTTGTTATTATTAAATAATCAAAATCAAATCTATCCAGGAAGGTGATCCAAAAATTTAAGCAATGGACAATCTGCCATTCTACATGGCATCAGGAGTTGCGTATTCTGAGTTTGAGCTCCTCGAGGTCCAATGGCAGCGGCTTCTACCTACTCTTCCAAGCTTACCCTAAGAAATTTATGCAAAAGCGTGAGTGCTTATTAGGATAAACCTGTTCACTGAAAGGAGGGCTGCATCAGTTTGTTGTGTCTCCTCACATAAAAAGCAACATTCCACTCAGAATTTACTGAGTGGTTACTAAGTGTGAGGCCCTGCAAGGTCTCCCAACTCTTCCAACAGGCACCGGGCACCCTACACTTGTCAAAAGCGAGAAATTCATTAAGCAGCTATGGGGGGTGGGGGGCGGGGGCCCAGAGTGGCAAAGACACCACCTTGAGGACCCACAGCCGTGCCCCCGGCCCGGTGGCCCTAAGCCTCCTACAGCGCCCCCAGCGGTGGGTAAGCCCTGGCCTCCGCCAGCAACACCGGTCACCGCTGCAGCGCTGCAGGCCGCGCCTCCACGGGAAGGATACGCTCCAGGTAGTAGGCGCCCTCGGAGGCCGCCGAGTCCGCCGCGTCCCCGGCTGCCGTCAAACCTCCGGCCGCCCCCAGACCCCCGCCAGTCGTCAGACCCCCGCCTGGCGTCACACTCCTGGCCGCCAAACCCCCGCCTGGCGTCAAACTCCCGCCCGCCGTCGAACTCCCTGCCAGGGCTTCTTCCAGAACCCGCAGGGCCACGGTGGCTATCCCTTGCTGAGCAGCCATTTGTGGCGCTGCAGGCTCAGGCCCCAGCCCGGCCCCGGCCCCAGCCCCGGGCAGCCCCACTGCAGTCCCTAAGGGCAACCGCGACGGCGTCTCCCGACGGCCCCCCGCAGCTCTCGCGAGATCTCTGCTCCCTCACGCGCCCTCCCACCCGAGACCAGTCCCGGGCGCGAAAGGGCTTCCTCGAGTCCTGCGCGCGGGTGACCGGCCCGCTTCCGCGGTTACCCTGACAACGTTGTTGCCTGGTTACCATGAGAGCTTGAGACGCAGCTCCTGGAAAGCGCGAGATGCTTGGATTACAGCTTTTTAGGGAGGCAGCTTGGTTTCCTTTCACTTTGACCCTAGCATTTCTTTCTCTCTTGGTTTCCTTCCCTCAATTGCCTTTCTCTTTGTTCTCACGGGCCTATTGTTAGGCCTTGAATTTTAGATGTTTGTAGAGCCCCAAGCGTGAGTTCCCAGGGAAAACTCCTAGAAAAGAGGAATATGTTCAGTGCCTGGAGGAAAAATCAAAAGCGGAGTGGGGGTGGGGTATCTCGAAATCGTAAAAGAGAGACTGACCCAGGGAAGCTCTGGAGTTGTTGCCTTAGTCAATGTCTTAATTTTGATTTTACTGTATTTATTTGGACATCTTTGACTTTGGTTTCGTACACTGGGACTTGAATAGTATTTGTAACATTGATTTTTGCCAAAGTGAAGCCACTGTCATGAAAATTATGAGCCACACATGGCCCTAACATAACGTGTAGATATTTGCCTAATTGTGTGTCCTGTTGCCTTGACAGGATCTTTCTCAGATTTATGTTATTTATGTATCAGAAGCATCATCAAAGACCTTTTTCTTGAAAATTCTTTTTTCTGCATTTCTCGATGAAAACTGCATACTGAACAATGACTCTATAAACACTTATTTATTACCAAAAAGTAGTGGTGACTTCCTAAAGAGGTCCTTGAAAGCCTGTTAGAGCGAGAGAGGTGTCATTCAGAGCCTGGTTCCTCTCCTTACTAGCTATGAACCCTTGAGCAAACTATTTAATGCCTCTAGACCTCAGTTTCCTCATTTGTAAATAAGGATATTATTACTTACCTCAAAGGGTTGCAAGATGTAAAATGACAAAAAATGTTAAGAACTTACAAGGCACAGAGAAGACAATGAGAAATGTTAGGTGTTATGTTTGGAAAATATATTTGTTTGATTTTGTTTTGTTTTTTAAAATAAGCATCACAATTAGGCGTAATAATTGGAGAATTCATTCAGGGTATATGTTCTTTTACTAACTTACTTTTTGTCCTTGACTTTTCACATTAAACATACCCTAAGTACTCATTACATGCAAGGGACAATTAGAGGAGGCTGAAAATGAAGAAGAATTCTGCAATTGGGGAATTCATGGCTTTTAAAGAAAGTCTGCTCTTTCTTTTAGGAGACATTACTTCATCCTTGGAGGTTGTAGACTGTAAACCCAGGACTAAGAAATGACCTGGGTCCTTAGATTTTTGGCATACTCAGTAAGATGTGTGAGCGTGAGAGAAACAAGGAGGAGCATATCTTAGAACAATCAATGTTTACTTTTGACTTTTGTATTTGTTTTTTGCAATGGCTCTTTTTTTTTTTTAATTTTTAGATGAAGTATGTCATCTTCTGTAGACAGATTTGTCCCCTGGCTCTTCTGTATGACCTTAATTGATTGAGTTCTCTGACCTTAGTTTCCTGCTCTCTAAACCAGAGATTTTAATACCTATCTTACTAAAATTAAATAGTAAATAAGAGTAAACATGGAAAAAGTGCTTATCGTGAGGTCTAGTATATCAGATGTTGTCAGTAAGTATTTGTAAATAAAATGTGTTTAAAATATTGAGTGATTATGCTAAACCTAAATTGAATTTTATATGTGTAAAAATCTTCAATATATATATCTTCAATATATCATTTTTAAGATATAATTTAAATATTTTTTAAATATTCAGCATGTTAAGAAGGAAAAGATTTTAAGATTCCTTAAAAAAATGAATAAGTTATGGCCAGTATTCACTGCTTAAGGTAAGGACGAGGGAAAGATTCTTGTCGAAAGAGCTCAAAAGAAATCTTATAACTCAAAGAAGTATCATTAACTATGCTCCACAAAAAAAATTTTTTTGAGTCTAATTATATAAAGTTTCCAAAATTTTAATTCAGAGTTACCAATTTGATTATATTCGTTTCATGAATTTCAAATTTAAGAAGTCACCCAAGATATTTGTTGCTCAGCTATAATTTGAAAAACATTTCACAGGAACCTATGCTCCAAGGCTTTTAAAAATTCAAATTGGAAACAATTTTACCATTTTATTTTATAAAGCTTTTGGTCTCTACAATGAATGAGCAATATTCTAAAAAGCAATGAAATAAAAGCAAAAAGAATCTTAACAAGTATAACCAGACCAGTAATTGCCTTCAAATAAAAACAGAATACAACCTTTCATAGGATTTACTAATATCTTAAAAATAGTGTGACTTTGCAAGGGATGAGTTTGAAAATAAACATGTTACATTAGAATTTGTATTCTGTTAATTGCTGGTTTAATTAAAAAGAGATGTAGAAGCCTTAATGATGTGAAAACACAAAAACTTCAGATCATGGTGGTTTGAGTTACAGTGCATTTCTATCCTATATTATTTCCTTTTTAATATATTTTATAGATTTCCTTTGGGGGGAAAAAAGAAATTACTTTAACATTTTTATGAATGAATAGCAAACTGTCTACTTTCCCTTTACACGTGTTCCTCAAAGAGGTATATAAGGAAAATTAATGAGGCCAGTAAAATGATGCAACAACCACAAAGGACAACACATTTTTTCTGCCCCCAGCCTAATTGCTCCATTTGTATAAAGGTAAAATTATTTTTAAAAGCAACGCTGAATTGTATCTGACAATGGATATATATTCTTTGCATTTCTACCTTCAAAGCAGAAAATAATCACATGCAAAGATATAGTAAAGTACTATTCAATTTTAAGAAGTTCAGAGCATTCATTTGCTACAGATAGAGCTCAAGCCATTTACTGGTGCATCTTTTTATAAAAGTAGCTATCTTGTTTTCTCACAAAACTTCACAGTAAGTGGTAGCCAGTTTTAGAATTTCTGAATTCATAAAAGTAGTGGTAATTGACTGTGGTAGAAAATTATCATTTCAACCATACAGCATATAGTTTTTCTTTTTCACTAACAACCATTTGAAAATCCATTTTTGCAGTGTTCTGAGCCAATGAGGTTTAAACAAGGTCAAACCTCGGAAGAATATATGGCCCAGTTTTAACCCAAAAAGAACATCTCATTTCTCTTGGCTACGGTGATCAGTTCTGTAGTCAGCATGTGTCCTAAAAGATGCCAGAAAGATTTAGTAAGAATTCATTGGGAATTTTAAAGTAGAAAAGAGACTTTTATTCTGTCCCTTGGGACTTAAGATCTGGACTTGTTACTGTTGCCTTACCAGTATAAAGAAAATTTCTAATTAAGAATTTGAAGTAGTGAGAGGTATGGTCCAGTTTTCAATCTTTAACATGTACCTACCTATTTCTCTGAACACCATTTATTAAATAGAGATTTGTTTCCCCAGTGTATCCTTTTGCTTGCTTTATCAAAGATCAGATGATGATATGAGGCTGGTTTTATCTCTAGGTTTTCTATTCTGTTCCATAAATCTATGTCTCTATTCTTATGGCAGTACCATGCTGTTTTGATCACTGTAGACTTGTAGTGTAATGTGAGATCTGGTTTCTTAGAACTGCATTGGCTATTTGTGTTAATCGGTATGTAATGATGTTGGTGTTTTAATGGGAACTGCATTAAATGTGTCGATCTCTTGGGTGGTATAGACATTTTAACAATGTTGATTCTTCCCAGCGATGAGCATGATATTTTCTCTCATTTGTTAACTTCTTCTGCTATTTCTTAACTCAGGGTTTTATAGTTCTCTTTGTAAAATCCTTCACATCCTTTGTTAGGTATATTCCACGTTATTTGATTTTCTCTGAAGCTGTGATTTTCTCTCAATACTGTGAACGTATTGTGTCTTTGGTTCTCAGTTTCACTGGTACGAAGGCTACTGATCAGTGGATATTGATTTTATATCCTGAGATGTTACTGTATTTCTTGATTACTTCCCAGCATCTTGTGGTTGAGTCCCTGGAGTTTCCTAAGTATAAGATCATATGATGCAGAAAAGAATGAAAGTTTGACCTCCTCTGTCCACATTTGTATACCATTGATATCCTTGCTTGATATCTCTTGCTTGATTACATTGGCTAGGCCTTCCAGCACTACGCTGAATAGTAGTGGTGATAGTGGGGGTTGTTCCAGTTATAAGTGGAAATTCTTTCAGTTTTACTCCATTCAGTATGATATTGGCATGTATTTGTTGTAGATAGCGTCCATCACTTTAAGAAATGTCTCATCTACTCCTGTTTTCTTAAGTGTCCTTATGGGAAATGATGCAGAATGTGTCAAATGCCTTTTCAGCATCTGTGAAGGAGATCATGTGGTTTTTGGTTTTGTGTCTATTTATGTGGTAAATTACATTTATGGATTTTTGTATGGTGAACCAGCCTTGCATCCCTGGGATATCTAGACTCACACCTCTCACCACTTACAAAAATTAACTCATGCTGCATAAAGATTTAAATCTATGACACAAAACTAAAAAATCTCTAAAAGGAAATGTGGGAAAGGCTCTTAATGATATTGGGCTAGGGAACAAAGTTATGAAGAAGACCCCATTGGCAATAGCAGCAACACCAGAAATAAATAATTGGAAACTAATCAAGCTTAAAATCTTCTGCACAGCTAAGGACCCAATAAACAAGGCAAACAGGCAACCTTCAAAGTGTGAAAAGATGTTTGTATGTTACAAATCTGACAAAGGGCTAATGACCAGAATCTACAAAGAACTCAAGCAAATTAACAAGGACAAACTACCCAATTAATCACAGGTGTAAGAGACATGAACAAACCTTCTTCCAAAAAGACAGATGAATGGACAACAAACAAAAAATGCTGATTGTCCCTAGTCATCAGAGAAATGCGTATCAGAACAACCTTGAGATATCACCTAACCCCAGTGAGAATACCCCACATCACAAAGTCCCAAAGCTAGAGATCCTAGTGTGGGTATTGAGAGAAGGGAATACTTAGACACTTTTGGTGGGATTGTAAACTAGTATAGCTTTTTTGGAAAGAAGTATGAAGAATCCTCAAAGAGCTAAAAGTAAACCTTATAATTTGTTTGTGCTGGCTAACAAATCCCATTGCCAGCTATCTACCTAATAGAAAAAAATCATTTTATCACAAGGATATTTGCACTCAAATGTTCATAGCAGCACAATTCATAACCACAAAGATGTGGAAACAACCCAAGTGCCCATCAACCCACGGATGGATTAGTAAACTGTGATATATATACAAGGTATCCATAAAGTTCAATTTATATAAATTGCACACAAACTTTAGGGATATGCCGTGTATACCACAGAATACTATTTAGCCATAAAAAGATGTAGACGTTACATCTTTTTTATTTATGTGGATGGAGTTAAAGAACGTTCTCCTTAGTAAAGTATCTCAAGAATGGAAAAACAAATACCCTCTGTACTCAATACTAATTTGAAACTAGTAGATGAACAAATACAAGTCCACATAAGAAAAAAAAACACATTAAATTTATGTAAGGGGAAAGTAGGGGAAACTAGAGAAGGGGCTTAATTAGCTGCAACGGAGGGGCAAATGACCCAGCTCCTGGGTGAAATACTGCGTGATCTGGGTGCCCAGGACATGATCTAACAAATGCAAACAATGTAACCCAATCATAGATATCCTTATATTAATCTGGAATTTTTAAAAAAAATATTGAGTCAACATGGAAAACCCACATGAAAAAAGAAAAAAATTGAGCACACATAAAATCACTTAAACATACATTACTTTGTCCTCTGAGAGGGCCCAGAAGCAATAACATTCCCATAACAATGAACATTCTAAATCTTAGATCAATCTTGATTTGTTTTGGTTTTTTTTTGAGGTGGAGTCTCTGTTGCCTGGGCTACAGTGCTGTGGCTCACAGCAACCTCACACTCCTGGGCTCAATCAATCCTCCTGCCTCAGCCTTCTGAGTAACTGGAACTAGAGGCACCCACCACAACACCCAGCTATTTTTTTCTATTTTTAATACAGAAGCGGGTCTCAGTCTTGCTCAAGCTAGTCTTGAACTCCTAAACTTAAGTGATCCTCCTACCTCAACCTCCCAGAGTGCCAGGATTACAGGCATAAGCCACTAAACCCAGCTGAGAGTAGTTTCTGATATCATTTTCTAAAAGTATAATGGCTCCTTGGAGAAATGGCTAATTTAGGGTTGGCCAGGAATAAGCAAGATGACCCTAGACAATCTTACAGCACCAGGAAGTAAAAATTCAAAACTAAAAGACTCTCACAGTGCTGGAGATACATAGAAGGAACACACAGCCAATTGAAAGAACTCCTAGGGGGACACAGAATAATTTCAGCAACAAAATTAATAGAGTATACAGAATTATAACTCAAAGTATAAAATAATGTCTATTCCTGGATAATCAAGATATTTTACGAAAATTCCCAGAAAGTCAAATGGCTACTGGATTACAAAAATAAATTTAGAGGGAAATAAATGTTCCATTTTCTAAGAAACTGTCAGTCATTAAAAAAAAAAAAAACCTGACTCTTTTAAGTAAGATTGTTTGTTTACAATTTTAGCTTCTGAAAGTAAAAAGTAATCTGTAAAGTGCTTCTGAAAATTTATTTTTTCTACATGACTTTATTACTGTGGAGACTGTTCAACCAAATACCCACTGCCACCCACAGCACTCCCAGCAAATGTTACCCATCCACTGTTACCCCATCTTTGGTGATACCACCCACATGGAGGCATCTACTCTTGTAGTGAAGAGCTAAGCCCCCAGATAAAGACGTATGTTAGATGCAATTTCAAAAACCTTCATGGTCATTGTTTTCCAATTCTGAGAATAAGAACAGTGGTAGCTAATGTCTTTTCAAAGATACTCTTCTCTACAGTATGTATAGTAGGCTAACATAACATACATGTTTGTACAGTATTCATTTGTTAACAATGTATTTTAGACTTTGATCATATGTCGGTATAGTGAAATGGCATATGCTTTCAAGTGGCTATCTTGCTACTTTATGCAGATATGCTCTAATTCAGGGGTCCTCAGACTTTTTAAACAGGGGGCCAGTTCACTGTCCCTCAGACCACTGGAGGGCCAGACTGTGAGGCCCTGGGACGAGTCAGCTGCTAAGCAGGACAGGCAGCGGCAAAAACACCCTGCAGGCCGGATAAATGTACTAGGTGGGCCACATGTGGCCTGCAGGCCGTAGTTTGAGGAAGCCTGCTCTAATTGATTTAAGTAAGCTTTACGCCATTTTTCCAGTTTTACTTAAATCTTGGCACTCCCCCAAATCTGGGAATGAGAACAATCTTCTTCCCTTCTTTCTAACCCAAGCTGACCCAAGTGGGAAGATCAGTAATGTACCATATACTTCCCAAAACCTACGCCTCCTCTCGTTCTCTGTCTGGAATTAAGTCAGTTCACTGTTGACTATTGTATAGAAACTTCTCCTGAGACATAATAAAATATTGAACATTTAGACTGTGTTTTAAAATGTTAAAAAAAAAATTGAATGTCATATAGGGAATCTGAGAGAATTCTGAAATACTCTTTTCTAGAAAAACTTGTCTTCTGACTGTTTTATAATAATAGTAAGAAACAGAAAGAATGGATCCACTTCCTCATCAAAGTAACAAAGATTTATTCCCTTTTAAAAAGATAATACTTAGGTTGTACTGATTAAACAACGTTAATTTATAGAAATGCCAAAATCTTTACATACTTAGCAAAACACTTTTTGCACCATTCTTTGGAACAACAATGAAACTCAAAAATTTTGGAAAGGGAGGACATATATCCCCCAATATCACACTTCTAAATCCACTGTTCTCTGCTGAAGGTCAGCACATCCACGAGCAGAATTGTCCAGTTCCATAACCTTTCTTGCTTCACAGTCCCAAATGCAGAAGGTCTGGTGTCCATGAGTGGATGCGGCTAAACGGTGAGGCTCAACAGTCAAGTGGGAATTATATACGCATGGCTGTTACTAGGAGCCATATGCAGGGACTACATATAGACTCATCCCAAAGTTAATAAGAAGCCTGTTGAAGGATTTATATCAGAGAATAAAATGGCCAGATAGTAGGTTCTTAACAGTTTTTAAAAAACTATTTGTAACATACACTTTTAATTAAAAATATAATTACACATTATATTTTCTATTTGCCTCATCCTTTCCTGTCTTCTCACTCTTTCCCCTACATCAGCTCACTCCCTCCCAGGTTACTTATTTTGAACATATGATACATATTCTCTTATGTTTTTCTCCACGCCCATTTGCAGCCCTCCATGGTGTTAGATACCACTTCATGTTCTTGAGCATACTAGGCTGCAAGGCTGATCAGTGTTCTGATACTGAGCAGGTTTCCTTGCCACGTACATAACAACGTAGGTCAAAGTTGTGACCACCAACCACAACTTGACTACCAACTGGGTAATTCTGTGCTCCCAAGGGGAGGAGGGCTGGTTTATTTTTTACATGCTCTAAAAATTCAGGGACGTTGATTCTATTTTTCCATTCTGTAAGGCAATGATCTGCTTGTGCAGAACTTATGGGGGTTTCCATGGCACTGCTGTAAAACTCAGGGACAGAAAGAACTATTATAAATATGACAGTGCTCATGCAGTTTGCTGTATCAGAAGTAACAGAGCTCTTGGTTTCTGTTCCAGGGGGCTCATGTCTTCTGCCAACATCTATGCCACATACACAGGCTAACCTGTTAGTTTGGGAGTAGAGTAGAACTTCAGACCTTCTGCAGTTCTTGGCATTCCTATAATCCTGTTTGCATATTCAAATATAAGTAAAGAGCTTTTTTGGTTATTGTATGCCTTATAAAAATGGGATGGGATGCCATTATATTTACCTTCTCTCCTCTTGCTTTTCTTACCCAAAAATGCCTTACAGAAATTTTTACAAGTCAACTTGCCTTAATAAAGTTCATTTTCAGTGGCTGTATCTTATTCTTTGGTGTATATGTATCAGAATTTATTTACTTGTTCTCATATGGTGCCATAATGAGCACAGTTGCAACAAAAGCCATGTACATGTGATGGTCATTAATGGTGCTATGATTTCTCTGGTATAGATTCCATGGAATTGTGGAAAACCTGGTTCAAAGTATGTATTTTTAATTTTAATAGCTATCGCCAGATTGATTTCCAAAATATCCTATAAAACCTCACAATTATATATGTCGATTTGACTTTACGTTCTAATTCTCTTCTGGGGGTAACATAGCACCTCAATATTTCTTTAATTTTCATTCCTCAATAAATAGTGAACTATACAATATTTTTGTTGTGGTGTAACCATTTTAATTTCCAATATCATGTCTTCTGTCCTTTCCTATTTTGTATATGTTTTGTTGATTTCTGAATATTGATACTAGGCCTTCACCTATCAATTCTATTAGAAATATTTGTCCACAGTTATTATCTTATTATTGACCTGATTTATAAAATATTTAGAAAACAAAAAGTTTCAATTTTCCTATAGTCAACTGCAGCTTTTTTTAAAACTCTATTGGGTTTACAGACTTGATTAAAAATATTTTGTTAAGCCTTAGAATATAAAAACACTCTCCTTGATATTATTGCAAGCTTCTTAATTTTTATTTTTCATTTTAAATTTATCTGTAATTTATTTTTGTATAGGAGATAAAATAGATACCAACTTTATTTCTTTCAGATGGCTATCCAATAATATCAGAACATTTGTAAAAATAATTTCTTCTTAGTGAATATATCATGATTTTTTATCTTAAATTCTTATTTTTCTGATGTTTGGTTGCAAAGCATTTGTCCTATTCTTGTAATTTATTTTTCTGTTTCTATACCAATGTCATATTGATTTGTGATTAGCGGTTTTTCCATTTTGATGCTCTGACATCTAAAAATTCCAGTTGCTTTCATGGTCATTTTGCACACTCTCTAAGCTCTTTTCAGGTAATAAATATTAATGTTATTTTATAAACGTCCCCTCCCAAATATAATACTTTGGGATTCTGACTGCGTTAAATTATTAATTTGGGGAAAACTCGACTGCCTAATGGTATTGCCTTCCTGTTTAAGACATAGTAGGGCTTTTAATTTATCCAATCTTGTTTTATGTCTTTCAATAAGATTTTATGTTTTTACATTATGAAATATTTCCATTTCCAACATATATAAGAATAATGAAAAGCATTTACTATATGTCTTTTATAGAGATTAAAGAAGGATCCTCTCATTTGAGAAATTATATATAACTCCCAGTTATTATGATTAATTCCTTGATATAAATCACTTCATCTTGTCCTAGGAAGCATTCACTACTATTTCATTTCATTTGACTTATTTAATAGTGATTGGATTTAACCAGTGTCCTCTAGAAACTATTTTCAGGTAAAACTAATTTATGATCAATATACCTGCACTGGTTGCTTCCTCTTGATGTATTATACTAGAGAACACCAAAGAAAGAAAGAAAGATGGTGCATTCAAATAAGGGAATTAATAATTGAAGATCCAACTTGATTCTGGTTTAATCATTTCATACAACTTCTCTTCCTTGGTAGCCTTTTATTCTTTCCTTCCTTCTGTCTTTGCCATCCTTATATTTAGATTTCAGACTATTTAAAAGTCTGTATGGGAGGTATGTTTTGATCTTCCTAAAAAAGAGAGTTAAAAACATAATAATATTCAATCTTTTCCCAGTAATTAACTATGCACATATTACCTTTTTTTTTATTCTTGGGGATTCATTGAGAGTACAAAGAACCAGGTTACAATGATTGCTTTAAAGATCCTCCCATAATAGTGTTCTGCCCCTAAAAGGTGGACCACCCCCCAGAACCCCCCTCACCTCTTCCCTCCTTTCCTCTCTCTGGTCTCCCCATCCCCATCCCCCACTGTGTGCTAGGTCATTAATTGTCCTCATATCAGAATTGAGTACATAGGATTCTTATTTTCTCCATTCTTGTGATGCTTTGCTAAGAATAATGTGTTCCACTTCCATCTAGGTTAATACAAAAGATGTAAAGTCTCTGTCTTTCTTTGGTGACTGAGTTGTATTCCATGGTATACATATACCACAGCCTGTTAATCCATTCCTGGGTTGGTGCACATTTAGGCTGTTTCCACATTTTGGCAGCAAAACCACCCTGAGATATCATCTAACCCCAGTGATAATGGCCCACATCATAAAGTCTCAAAACTGCAGATGCTGGTGTGGATGTGGAGAGAAGGGAACACTTTTATACTGCTGGTGAGGCTGCAAACTAATACAACCTTTTGGAAGGAAGTATGGAGAACCCAAAAAGAACTAAAACTAGACCTCCCATTTGATCCTGCAATCCCATTACTGGGCATCTACCCAGAAGAAAAAAAATCCTTTTACCATAAGGACACTTGCATATTACTTTTAATTACCACCCCCGAAGGGATCAGATGACATTCCCTACAAAGTAAGACCAATCATTAGTTCCTCCTCCAAAATGCTTTTTATGTACAGTACCCTGAGAAGCATATGTAAAAGAGAGAGAGCACTGAGTCGTCTCAAAACAAAACAAACAAAAAAATTGTACAACCTGTACCAAAAGGCTGAGAACCGAAGCAAGGTCAAATAAAAGAACAACCCCATTTTGCTACCAAAATGATAAACTCGGGTGCATTGGGAATATTTGAATGGATTTTATCTAGGTGAGATTTGCAGGTTCATCAGGTAAGAAGATACAAAGTTTAAGGGTAAAAACTGCCTAAATATAAAATGCAGGGGGGTTGTCTATTAATACTAATGATTTTTATACAACAGTATCATAGCCATCTGTGTCTCTCAGTGAAATCACAAGCTTTATCACATCACCTGGCAGTGAAAGGGGATAAAAGCAAGTGAAAATCCAGAAACAACTTTTTCTGTTTTTCTTTTTTTTTTTTAATTGAATGGTAACTATGTACATTAATGCACTTCTGGGGTACAGTGTGGTGTTTTCACACACAATCCGAAACACTTTCATCAAACTGGTTAACATAGCCTTCATGTCGTTTTCTTAGTTATTGTGTTAAAATGTTCATATTCTACTCTTAGAAAGATTCACTTGTACCCTTGTAAGATAAACCTCAGAAGTGATCCTTCCAATCCCCCTCCCTCCACTCATTCCCCCCTCCCCATATTCTTAGGCTGTTACTAGGTTATAGCTTTCAGAAACAACTTTTTCAACTGGCATTTCACACCTGTTGGAGTCATAATATATAAGAAATTGAGGACAAATCCCAGAGCAGGAAGGTAACAGTAACAACAGTCGGTATGACATAGTCATGAATGGTGCAAAGACTGGAGCAACCATTTACCTGGAGAGAAATATTAGAAAATTCACTTAACCCTCAATTACTTATCCATAATATGGGATTATAAAATAACATATGGAGTTGTAGCAAAGTTTCTGGAATGCTGTAAGAACTCAGTTAAACTCATATTTTAGTACTTACTTTTATAGATTAAGACTTAGCACATCTGCCAAATTTATCTACTGGCATAATTGGTAAAGCTGAGCCCCGTCTCCTCCGAAGTCCTCCCCGATGTCTTCCTGTGGGTTTCTGTTGCCTGGAGCTTCTCTAACATTTTGGGGGAGGATTGAGCACTGACAGACAGGAAGCATGAGGGTAGTGATAGTCAGAGAAACGAATTTCACTAAAATCATTCCTATATTTCTATTTTTAAATAGAAGACAACCCTCCCTGTTAGAGCTAGAGCTAAAATCTCAGTGAGGAAAAGATCTTAACCATAGAAAAAGTCATCCAGGGAGAGGGCAGTCCTACCGTTCTCAAATAAACACATCCAACTCCAGTGAAATTGACAGCAGATCAGCAAATACATCGAATTTAACCTGGGTTCCATCACACTCAAAGTGTTTATAAACACTTGATTACCTAATTATTAAATTAGAAATGCAAATTATTATTTACAGTTAACGTATAGTCTTGAATTTCTGAGAGCATGGGAAGTATCCATTTATTTTTCTTACAGTCAAATTTTAAAAACAGTATTATTTCTACTTAATGTCAATTGGATATTTAAATACATATGTCAGCATAAATAACATTTGGTACAAAAAGGACAAAATGCACTTCAGGAGAAAGGAATAGAGTATGATACCACTCAGAAATGGGAATTAGTGGTTTTGTAGAAGTTACTATGTTGTAATGGTCCTTATAAAGAAGCCCTGTGATTATTCAGTTTGTCAGAAAATATTTAGTGATTGTAGTGAACTCAAACAATAAATCAATTCCCCAAGTCATTACTAATTGAAACAAACTAGTCAAGAAATACATCAGTAATATGTCAGAAACATAGCAACCCTTTTTCCATTGGGGGAATTTTTCCTTTTGACACAGCCATCATTATTGTACTTGGAAATTTCCATTTGTAAATTCAAAATCTAACTTTATTCTTCTCTATCCATCACATCTATCATCTGAGAGGACAATTTTTTTTCCTTTACTTCTTCATTCATTTAAATATTCACCTGAATAGTTAGTTCTAAGTTAAGCAATAAAAAGTTTGAGCTCTTACTATTTAAAAGCTTCTGACAAGTTATCGAAACGTCCTATTTATTTCATATCTGAAGGTCATTGCAGTTACACTGCCAAAAACATTGAGAGAGGGTGATATCTGTCTGCACAGTGTCTTCCTAATGGGACCTCATTCCAAAGCAACCAGACTGTCTCCTGTTAAGGCCAGGGGAATCGGCCCACTTAGAGCACAGGTGGAATTAATCTACATCTTATTTATAAGAAATTAAAGTTTTTGACTTCGAAGAAAAAAATCCTTCTCAATTTAGTTTATTTCCACTCCAAAAAGAGATTAAGTCAAAATTGTCACATTTTCCTATTTAGAGTCGACCTTTGCTTAGTGAGTCACGTACATGATCCTACTGATATATTTGAAATAATGAGTTTTGAAAGGGAAAGAGGATGTTAGAAATAAAAGAGAAATGGAACTAAAAATAAAAGACAGCATTTGATTCTTGCCAATGCGAAGATATTAACTGTTCGTAAAAAATTAAAGGAAAATATATGTAATAAATAAAATCTTGCCACATAAGGATAAAACAGAGAAAGTAAACAAAGACAACATTATTGAACATTTCAAAAACCTTAGAAAATACTTTTTCTAAATATTATAAAACACCAGCTCTCCAAAACTCTGAATCATAATAATTCTGAACTTAAGAATTTGGAGACTCAGTTTTATGACATTATGTCATTACCCTAAAAGTTAAAAAGCAAAATTTCATTATGGGAATGTTTCCAAAATATATATTTCTCTAAATCCGTGGTTTTCAACCTTTTTTTTAATCTCATGGCACATTTGAACCTATAGTTAAACTTAGGCAGCCCACTTAACTTATGTTAATCGAAAAAAAGAGTAAAAAAAAAAGAATACACTTATTTTGCTTTGAACGTCTTTTGAAAGTAATTTAATTATTAATCTTTAAAAAATTTCATGGCACACAGATTGAAAATTATTGCTCTAAACCTTAAATGAAGAATTCTGCTGAGACCGTCGGCACCTAGATGATGGAATAACATCATTATTATGAACTTCCTCTATTTCTCTGTCTAGAAAGCAAAGGGAAATAATCCTGTGTGGTCTATTTTAAATGTTTCTAGTGTTTGCACTTTGTGATCCTATAGCTGCTTTCAGTAATTATGTGATTATGTGATAAAGTGCTCTGTCATCTGCCTTTATCAGTGTGCCTGCTTAGAGCATCACAGTAGAGTTTATCTCGTTTTTTTCTAACCTGTCTAGGACAGGATAGTATCCCATGCAAAATCATCATAAACATCTTCTGAAATGAAACAAAGCATCATTAATCCTCGCAGGTATTTCTTTAGCAGGAGACTGTTTTGCTTACCTCTTGATGGTAGATAGAAGTTCTGCTCAGCTTTGGTAATATTGTTTGCCAATGAATTGTAAATGGGTGAAATATTATCAGTTGAGGAGAATTTAATTAACATCAGAAAACTGAAATACCGTATTTAGATTCAGACTTCTAATGTAAACCAATTTGCATAACAAAAAAGCGCATAGCATAGATTACAAAATGAAACAGTAATAAAATAATCTTGTTGAAAGTGTTACCATTTGTACACTTTATATTAAGAGAGTTCAAAACAAAAACCTATCGCGGTAAATGTTATACACATGTATTTGAAAACCTCATAATCTTAGAATAATGGAGTTTCAGACTTGGAAACTGTAAAGATGATCTTCCCAACATCTTTCCTTTATAGATGGTAGCCTGATGTGTAGATCAATGTGAAATAAGTTACTGACGGGTCACGGAGACGTGGAAGCCGATAATCTCATATCTGTGTTCTTGCTACTCTCACCAATGTATGTATTTATTAATGTTCAACAGAATAATTCAAATGTATGTCCATGGTCGATTCTTACCAGACCACCAAAAAAAAAAAGTGTTGCTCAAGTAAATCTAAGTTCATTAAATTTACTGCAGTAAAGGAAACTAGTAACTTGATAATCTTAGTAATCCTTCAAAGGTAGAGGTTAGGACCTAACCTTGGAGTCTGTGTTCAAGTGGCTTAATGTGAGAGTTTCAAGGGGGGAACTAGAGAGAATTGGGAAAGATAATGTCCTAATAATTTAGGATTAGAGAAATGAAAAGTAAGTCTCGATAAAGTATTTAATGTTCTCATAGGTGAGTTGTTTGTTCAGATGAGCAAACTGATGTTCTAACTAGATAGTCATTAGCCAAGATGACCAAACTGTTTTCCAAAAACTTTACTTTGCAAGAATGTTTTGAAGCAGCTAACAATAATGTTTATTGGTCTGGAGTCTGATTGAAAATGCCCTGGCGAGGCTGGGTGCAGCGGCTCATGCCTGTAATCCTAGCACTCTGGGAGGTGGATTGCTTGAGATCCAGAGTTGGAGACCAGCCTGAGCAAAAGCAAGACCCTGTCTCTACCAAAAATAGAAAAATTAGCCAGGCATGGCCCACGCCTATAGTCCCAGCCTCTCAGGAGGCTGAAGCAAGAGGATTGCTTGAACCCAGGAATTTGAGGTTGCTGTGTGCTACAATGATACCACAGCACTCTACCCAGGGCAACAGAGTGAGACTAAGTCTCAAAATAATAATAATAATAATAATAAAATAATGTCCTTTCACAGGAAAGTAATGTGGACAAAAGTAATCTCGGCCTATTTTCTCTGATTGGGCGTGACCTCAGAAAAGTCACTTCACCAATTAGTGTCTCATTTATCTTATTAGCCAAATGAAGCCAAAGCTGGGCCGTCAGAACACTTTCATCCTTTATCTGTCACTATGGCCTGAAGGACCACCCCGAAGTTCAGGGCAGATGTCATAAGTCCTTCCATCTTGCATATGTGTACGTGAGTCAGGTGGGGTTCAGCTGGTCTAAGCTCCGGGCAGCTGGATTAACTCCAGTCTTTGAGTTGAATCCACATAATTTTCACTTGTCTTTCCTCATCCACAGACAAAAGCTACACAAAGCGTGTTCTTTAGCGAAAACGCGAGAACACAGATGGAAAGGGCAAATTCAACCACTCAAGCCACTTTTAAGCCTGTAACTGTGTAACATCTGCTGAAATCCCCATTGACCAAAGTAAAACTCAAAAATCAAGCCCAAATATCACCTGCCTTGAGGCCAGCTCAAGGACCAAAGAATTAGGACCCCTAATTCAATCGCCCACATCTTTTGAAGCATTTAATTTTAGTGTTAAACCAGTCTCAGAGATATGAGAAGATTGTCTGTGCCATATGGTTTGGCAAATTAGCCTCTATGCAGGCATAGAAATAGCAAACGTGATTAACGTGGAGAGTTTCTCCCCCATATCATTCATTATATCATTTCCACACATCAGTTTCCAGCTTGTTACAATCTAATGAAAATTTTGGCATTGCGCCAATCAAGGAAAAAAGAAAATACTGAAATTCTGGTTTCACATAAGGTTGCTTCTATGTTAAATCCCTTAAATGTACCCAGTAAATCTGTCAGCTTATAATGAATATGTAAGAATCTTATAGAGCTTATGTAACTCTGTCTATAAAACAGCTCTAGGACCCTTTGATTATTCAAGTAGACCCCAGAGAGTGATCCCTACTCAAGGTATATCCTTCCTTATTTCCAATCTCTCAATTGCTATTTCTAAAACGTCCTTTTGCTCGCATGAGCAAACATTATGTTTTTGGTATATAACTATGTTTTTGGTCTAGCAAAACAACGAGCACAGAGATAATTACGGATTAAAAAATAATTATTAAAATTCACATTTAAGTAATTATTCAATTCAAAATTCTCTTTGTGCAGTTATAGTTTAACTTTTATTTCCAAAGGAGACAATCCTGAATTTTTAGGATAAATGTTTTAGCCATAAATTCAAATGTCAGCCCAAAAAGGAGAAGGATGTAACATTGTAACCACAGTCTGCCTGAGGTCAAAATATACAGTCCTAGCATAACTCCATGACCCGATGATAAAGCACTATTTGGGGTTTCATGACAATGGCAGTAATCTATTAACCTATTTAATGAATAAATAATAAAAATGGATTGAAGAATAAGCAATATTGCTGGAACCCAACCTCATATTGAGAAAATATTCACCAGCTAAGTTTTAATTATAAAATGCTTGGCAGAAGTTGTTAGCTCTATAAAACAAAAATGTCCATATTCCCACAATGTACCAGAATCTTCTGCTGTATGCTTATAAAAATTAGCCACATTAAATGTGAAAACTGAGAAGTTATGGTGTATCATGACTACCTCTTATCCTCTTTATAGTAGCTAATTTTTATGGGATATTTTTATTAAGTTTTAATAATACTAATAACAAATATATCCTCCCATCTTGTTAGGATGACTATTATCAAAAACCCAGGATGGGCAAGGACGTGAAGCAGTTGTAACTTTGTATACACTTGGTGGAAATGTAAAATGGTATAGCCACAATGTAGAACAGTATAGTCATTCCTCAAAAAAATTAGAAATAGACTCAGCACCTATGCTCAGCAGCTAGGGCACCAGCCACATACACCAAGGCTGACAGGTTCCAAGCCAGCCTGCCAAACAACAATGACAACCACAACCAATAAATAGCAGGGCATTGTGGGGGGCACCTGTACTTGGGAGGCTGAGGGAAGAGAAGAGTTTGAGGTTGCTGTGAGCTGTGACACCATGGCACGCTACCAAGGGTGACGTAATGAGACTCGGTCTCAAAAAAAAATTAGAAATAGACATACTATATGATAAAGCAATCCCACTTCTGGGTAAATATTTAAAGGAAATAAAATCACTATCTCAAAAAGACATATGCAATCTCATGTTAATTGCAGCATTATTTATAACAACCTAATATGGGGAGGGGGCTTAATACCCATCCATGAATAAAATGGTATAGATACACAGTGGAATAGCATTCAGCCTTAAAACAAAAAGACCAAAAAGAAGGAGGTCCTGCCATTCGATACAGCATGCATGAACTTGGAAAACATGATGTAAAGTGTAAAAAGCCAGACACAGGAAGACAAATACTACGTGAACTGTCTAATCTGAGGACCCTGAAAAGGGTGGAACTCCGAGAAACAGATAGCAGGGTGATTGCCAGGGCGAGGAGGAGGGGACGTGGGGAGATGTCTGCACAGGCACAAACTGCCAGTCTCAAGAGGAATAAGTTCTGGAGAGTAATAAGCACTGGATGTGCTTCACAGTGACGGTGTTTGATAATAATGTAATAATAATGTATGCTTCTATACTTTAGAAATATACTTGAAAATTGCAAGAAAATAGATCTCAAATGTTCTCACTATAAAAAGGACAACTATGTGAAGAATGGTATACTAAATAGCTTTATTATGGTATTCATTTCACAATGTATATTAGAACATCATGTTATACCTTAAATATACACAGTTTTAATTTGAATTTGTATCTCAGTCACACGGGGCGGGGGGGGGGAAGAAATTAATCCAAGGTTACTTGTTATATCATCAACCACTGGATTTTTAAACCATATCCATTTAACTCTGTGTCTACCTGGCTACATGCAGCAGACTTTATGAACTTAATATTCTTGAAACTTTCCTTGATGTAAATACTCAGGTTATGGGTCTATGCTATTACTAAAATCAGGCCCCTATCTATCTCTTGTAACTTGGGTAATAAAATGAAGATAGAGACACTCTAGCATGCAGAAATTCAAGGTATTTTACTGCCTTGTAATCCAACGACATCCTGGACCCAGTTTATGCGAGGTCTCTCTTCCTGCTAAAAGAAACAGTTTTCCATAGAAGCCTATAGAAGCAAGGTCCTTTTTTATGAATCATAGTAGTTCCTTGGTTTCCCCGTCAATCTACTTCCTTCCAATACCATAACAACCTACATTCAGGCAGTGTCATTACCAGGTGAGGCAGAATTGGAGCTTTCGGCATTTTATGTTCTACAGCAATTAGGCTATAAAAACTCCAGATGCATCACAGCTCCTGAGTGTTTTGTGTCTGAGTGCACCATTATAATTCCATGTCCTCCCCCAGCTGTCAGGAACCTCACAACAAAATCCTAAATTACATAAATCTCACAGAGCACTGGAGGATAAAAAGATCTCTATCCACTTACTGCCATAAACACCAACCAGGTTGTGAAAAAAGAAAAATCTCCTTCAGGGAATGCTTTGAATGAGAGCATGAAAATCATAGGTTATAGGGGAAAGTATTCTTCAGCATAAAGGCAGTGAGAGACCAAGAGAGCCAGTCCCTAATGGTTACGAAATACCCTTATGATGCAAGTCCATTGCTAAATGCAGTCTACCTTAACCTGTTTGAATAGCAGGCTAAACTGAATCTGTTTAAACAACATGCTTTCCTAATATAAGGAATTCCTTTAAAACACAAATAATAATAGTACTAATAATAATAGCAAATCCTACAAAAACAAGGTTTTCTGCAACTTTATACATGAGGAAACAGCATGGAAAAGTTAAGAACTTTCCTAAGGACAGTGGGCGACCCAGTGATGGTGCTTAGACAAGCTCAGGCCTATTCAGGGTAGTGGAGGAAGTAGCCGACAGTCGACAGCCTCAGTCTTCACCTGCCCCAGAGAATGCCCTCTGCTAATAATAACTCTCAGGACTTCATGTATTGATTGCTTTCTACATACCAGACATTGTGCTAAACCCTCTGTATTGATTAAACTCATTAGATCCTATCAATTAAACACAAATGTCTCCATTTTACAGATTAAGAAATGGAGGCATTGAGAGATTAAGTAATTTACCGGTCGTACTCCCTTAAACATAGGCTTAATGAAAGGGCAGCATGTGACCAGCAGAAATGTCACAGACAACCAAGGCTTGTACAAAAGGTCAGAGCAGCACCAAGGAGGAGAGAAAAGAGGAGAGAGAAGAGGAGAGACCAAAAGAAAAGCGCACCCTTTTATAGGTTTACTTAGGGGCAGTCTCAGAATGGTGAGGGGTTGGTGGAATAGCCAATAAGGAGTTACTGCTCTGGCAGGAAGAGCCTAGGGGCAGGCCATTAGTTTGAAATTTTCAGCAGGCAATTGGGACAGGGAGATGAGGCAAGTTTTGCGACAGGGAGATAAGGAGATGTCTAGCAGGCAACTCCCTATTGTTCAGAGGGCAACTCCCTGTGCTTGGAAAGGAGCTGTGACTTTAAGAGTGAGACAGTCTTGGTCTGTTGAAAGCAGGAAGGGGCTTTCCGGGGAAGGGGCTTCTCTGGGGCAATTACCTAGCACTTAACCTATGACCCAATTTAGTTACTTACTCAAGTGAAATGAGAAGATTTAGCCACATAATAATTTGTATATAAATATTCCTACTAGTTTTATTTATAATACGCAAGAACTGGAAATACTTTAAAGGTCCATCAACAGGCGAATGGATAAACACATCCTGGTTCCATCCTCCGTGAAATACTACTTAGCTAGGAAAGGAAGACGTCGTTGCCATACCCACAACAACATGACTGAATCTCAAAAACGCTGTGCTGAGAAGGAGATGCAAAATCGTGCATGCTGTATGGTTTCGTTTTTACGAAATTCCCAAACTGGCAAAACTAATCAAAACTGCTCTTAATATATAGAAAATGCACTCTCTGTGTCATAAGTGCTACAAAGTACTTTTTTTTCTCTGTATGTTTTAGAGGGAGGATTTTTTAGCTTTAAGGTGGAAAGGTAAAATTTCTATGTTGACCAATGCTCGGAAATTTTCTGTGGAGCCGCAATTCAATTCCCTGCTTATTTCCCATAACCCAGTATAACCTCCTGCGTCTCCTCCGCCTCCCCCAGCGTCTTCCCCTGGAGCAGTAGCTATGGGTAAATGTGTTTGCCTCAAAGTAACGAAGTTAATCTTTTAGGGCCCCTCATCTGCATGAGATTTTCATGGTCTTGGAAGATATGCTAGTGATACCGGAAAAGTGGCACCCCAGCCAGCTCAGCCGAGCAGGGCCTGGGGGGATCTGCCACTTTTGTCTTGGTGGCAGCAGCCGGCAAAAAAACCGGCAGGTTGGGGCAAGTGAGGGAGCTTTCTTCCCCCAGAGGCGCCAGTAGAGCGGCGTTAGAGGACCTGTCAATCAAGGGAAAACTGGTGCCCATCCCTGATTGGTCCATTTTGAATCCTGCTCCTGATTGGTCCATTTTATGGACCAATCACAGCTAAGCTATTACACCTATATAAGGCCCGGCGCAGAGAGCCTGGGGGCAGACCATCGCAGACCTTCAAGGAAGATAGAAGAAGAAGAAGCAGAAGAAGAAGAAGAAGCAGCAGCAGAAGAAGCAGAAGAAGACTTCAGCCGACTATCGCAGACCATCCAGAGGAAGAAGCGAGAGCTGCGGCACTAGAAGATCCTGCTCTACAAAGAGGCTTGGCTCTTTGTAGGAGTTGTAACATTTGAGCTGCAACTGTAACACCTCCGCTGCTGATCCTGCCTTACAAAGAGGCTCGGCCCTTTGCTGATTTCTGCCCTGCAAAGAGGCTTGATCCTTTGTAAGAGCTGTAGCTGTAACACCTCCGCTGCTGATCCTGCCTTACAAAGAGGCTTGGCCCTTTGCTGATCTCTGCCCTGCAAAGAGGCTTGGTCCTTTGTAAGAGCTGTAGCTGTAACACCTCTGCTGCTGATCCTGCTCTACAAAGAGGCTTGGCCCTTTCTAAGAGTCCTTTTCATAAGAGCTGTAACACTCGTATCCTGCCCTGCAAGGAGGTTTGATTCTTTGAGCTGTAAATAAAACCTCACTGTTCGTTCCATGGTCTATCGATTTCATTTATCGAATCGTTGAGACCAAGAGCCTGGAGATCCAGTGTTAAAAATCCGGTATCACTAGGAATGTATTTACCCTGGTGTAATGATTTATAAATTTTACAAAAATAAAATCTTTAACTGCTGTCAATTAAGACATTGGTTTCCCCCCATGTTAATGTTTTCTTATCTGATTTCCCCTGTGCATAACGGAATATTCAAGGGACCACCAGCATTCTTGGTGTATTGTGCCCTTGTTGAATTCCCCAGGGTTGTGACACCAAGGTGCAAGGTGGAGAGGTTGTATTTCTATGTGAATATGTCCTACAGTACTGAGAACTGAAAGAGTCTGTGAAGTAGAAGAAGAAAGTTTTGAAATGTGTGGATCCAGAAGCTAATCCAGGGAAAATTCTTCCAGTAATCAAGCCTGTGAAGCTCTGAGTGAAAGATTCCATTCTCATGGTTGACAGGTCAAAACTAAAATGTCCTCCTGTCGTGAATAAATTCAGTATGCAACATTTACTATTATAAACACTCTACCTTTTATCTCTTTTTTTTAAAATGGGAATCATATAATAGAATTCACTGGAATTCCTCTACAGGACACCACCCCATAGGGATGCTCAAATCAGAGCTATGTCTGTGTGTTAAATCACGTTTTACACACTGCAATGTATTTGATCACAGAATAACAAGTTGGGAGGCCAAAATAAACTTTCCCGAAATATCAGTAATAGCAACAAAAGAAGCTTAATCATGGTGGAAAAAAGACCTAAATTATCCATTCCCGCTATTACAAATATTAAGTATTCATCATACAAAGAGGTTATCAAAAAACAGACAGTCAAAAGTGTAGACAAAAAGGAATGTTAGAAACAGCTAATTAATTACAATATTGTCTTTTCCTGCATTTTGTTATATTTTTGTTTGTCAGCTTTTCAAAGTTTGTGATTTATTGTAATTTTTTTATAATTCAAAATAATTACTAACTTTTATGCTTAACTTTATTTTTATAATTCTGTATTGTTTTTCTTGAAAAGGGAGCCCCAAATGATGCAAACTTGAATTCCTGCAAAACTAGATTCTCCAGAATAGAAATAATACTGGCACAGTAAAGTTACAGATTAAAAAAATCTTCTTCATGTGAGATCAGCAATTCTGTCCTGCAAGGGACATTTGACAATGTCTATAGACATGTTGGTTGGCTCGATTAGAGAAAGTACTACTATCATCTAAGGGGAGTGATCCGCGACCCTGGGAGAACACACCAGATGGCTTTCCAGGACAAAGAATTATCTGATCCAAAATGTCAGTAGTGCCCAGGTTGAGAAACCTTAGCCTGTGCTAAGAACGCCAGAGAGAAAATACCATTGCTGATGAAAGAAAATAGCCATTCTGACATGGACCCGTGTGAAACCAAATGAGACCTGGATTATCCCCAATTATAGGAGCAGATGTTAGAGAACACAGGTGAAGGCAGAAGGCAACCAGACGAGAATTAGCAGATCTATTTTCTTGGAATTTGCGCCTAAAATTTTTGCCATTATCCTGGTGAGAGAAGATTGATAGATGACATTGAATTCACACTGCTATCATGTTGCTCTCTTGTTTCTTGTTGCTACATCTTTATCTTTTTAAATCTCAAGTCTCCTAGATATATATAGAGAGATAATTATAATCCTTTATAGAGTTACTGCAAAGATGTAAAACAACGCCCAGTGCCCCTTCCTGACGGAGTTCATTCCACTGTGCTGGAATGGGTGAAGGATGTGAGAGGCATTTGCTCAGGCCTCTCCTCTCTATCTCACGCTCCCACACACTTTTACCTTAAAGGCCAATGTCGCCAGAGAGAGAAAGAGAGAGATGTCAATGGAAAAACCAGAAACATGGCAGCAAGTTCTTAGCTTTTAATTTTAAAAAGCCAATGTAGCATGAAGTATTTATAAGACCTGCCTACGGAGGAAAGTGTTCTGCTTTGTTCTGCTTTTCACCTTCTTAGGAGATCAGATAAGAGCTTCTTTCAAGCTGATGTGGGAGAGAGTCAAAATGAGAGCATAGAACCCTAGTATAGGAAGTCCTGGGTCTATATTCTCCTTTAGGTTAAGTGGATGAGGATGGACAAGAGAGGAGTGAGAGGACCTCTAAATAACGTTGATGGTTTAAGAGGAAATAAGTGACCCACTGCCGCTGGGAAGTCCTAGAAACAGCAGCCTCACACAGAATCCCAGTAGAGCAGGAGGACAGAGATGACTCCATGAGTTGTGGGATGCATGGATAAGCAAAGGCAATCCAGTATTTTTCCATAGACCCATGATTTCAAATCAAATTCGGACAGAAGGAAGGGGAAGAGATGAAATCCTGAATTTAACTGAGTTTAAATGTCAAATGCCTGAAAGAAATCTTAAAAACAACCGCAGTCACCTAGACATAACAGATCACATTTTCTACATTTAGTTACATAACTGCACACGTGGACTTGTACCTTGTGAAAATCCCACACTACATATAGTTACGGTTTCTGTGCTTCTCAACTAACCTTTTGTATTGTCTTGATGGTGTCTCAAATTAAAAAAAAAAAAAGCAAATGTAACCCAGCAACAAAAATCCCCAAGTAAATTTGAAATAAAAGCACAAATAGAAGAGAATAAGAATTTTATGGAACTTTGTGATCAGTAGAAAGGGTAATAGAGAAAATCAATACCCTGCTTAAAAGACAGCCAGAGTAGAGAGTCCTTCACGGATTACATTTTGAAGAGTAATTGTCGGGTTTATCAGATAGCCTGCTGTCCTGTTCAAAGACTTAACACAAACTTTGCTGAGCAACACACTAGCTTGCGTACGTCATCACAGGAGTCATGGGGCACAAAGAGGGATAAGAACATTCCTCGACTCCACAGCCCAAATACGAACATTTCCTATCTGATTAGAGCATCTCAAACCTCTACAGGGATAAAACACCATGACTGATGTGGATTCTAACGAAAACAAAGAGGTCAAATCCTTGAACCAGATTGACTTGAACCAATTTGAAATAGAAATTAGAGATATAATTTTTTTCTCAATACCCTTACGGCAGAGGCATTCAGCACCAGTTGCAAGCTATTTGGCCTCTACTATCAATTGTAAATATAAAGAATAGCAATAATTTGGTCCTGATTCAGCACTGCCTCTTGGATAGGATAGTCGAATGATGCCAGTCATCTAAACAAAATTCAGTGATATATATTTTTGAATCTTCCTATAAAACATGCTTCACCTTTGTTCATATCATTTCTGTTTAAATTTGAAATTGTCAAATCTGTTACTTAACATTTAGCTTTTTCTGGCTCTGGGAGTAATGAGATACAATGAATAGACGAATCATAGGGTGCATCTAAATTACTTGAAATACAATGTCTTTGTAGCAAATGAAAAATACTCCAAGTGTGTTAAGGAAAATCACATATACACAGGATCAAATTAACAACTGCCTGTCAGTTTTTTGAGCTAGAGAGAAACATAATGGCAAACAAAATAAAAACAGGTAACCTCCCTAGAATTGTTTCCAAATTATTCTTTTATCAATGCATTAATTCACACCGTCAATACACTATGAAAATCCTAGGAAGTCAAACTAGATTCCCAAGAATGAAACAAAATGAAAATCCTAGGATGGCGAACCCTATCTTTTTGATTGGACCCAAAGCAAAAATTGCAAAAAGAAATCGACATGCCTGTGAAATCGACTACTCCTATGAAAACATTTAGAGAGAAATTTTAGAGAAATGCTTAGAAATCCATCCATTTGTGCCCATCAATAACATCTGCCTTTTCAAGCCCCTCATCCATTAGGGACAATGGCTGACTCAGTATTCAGGTGGACAATAGCAACAGCCCCATTCACTGCAAAGAAAGGTAATGAACTAGGTTTTTGTTGTTGTTGCTATTAAGTATTATTATTTAGTTTGTTTTAGAATAAAAGGTAGCAGTAAATGGATTTGAGATTGACAGAAGAACTGGTGAGAGGTAATTTTGACAATTTGTAAGAGACTGTAAATACAGATAATCTTCCCCATGAAAATGAAGTTGATGCTAACCTTCCTGGTTATTGCAATGTTATGCATAGAAAGATATTGAGGAGGAATAACAAATATCAAAGATGAATAAAGACTGTCCTTATCTTTATCATGAAGAGGTGTATTTTCCTTAGTATCATGTATATAAGACTTTATTCTGTCCTGCCCGCTTAAGCACTGAAATCATTTAAAACAAAATACACGTAAAAGAATTAACCCAAAGGGAACAGTTAATAGCAAAGGTGTGAAGGAACTTTTGTACTTTTAAACCAGAATGTGGTAAAAGAATAAAGCCTTGATGTCATTTCAAACCAATGATGACTTTTAAGATTGAGTCTGGGATGGTAGTCTTTCTCCTGTCTTGATTTCTGTTTGTTTTTGTTGTTTGTTTGTTTGTTTGTTTGTTTTTTATTGAATGGTAACTATGTACATCAATGCACTTCTGGGGTACAGTGTGGGGTTTTCACATGCAATCCAAAATACTTCCATCAAACTGGTTAACAGAGCCTTCATGTCATTTTCTTAGTTATTGTTTCAAAACGTTCACATTCTACTCTTAGAAAGATTCACTTGTACCCCT
>NW_003852408.1:18603957-18735780 GCF_000181295.1 Otolemur garnettii
CTCCCTCCACCCATTCCCCCCTCCCTTCTCCCTCCCCCCTCCCCATATTCTCAGGCTATTTGGTTATAGCTTTCATATAAAAGGTATAAATTAGTTTCATAATAGGGGTGTGTACATTGGATACTTTTTCTCTCCTGTCTTAATAGAAAAAAGGTAAGAGTAGCTCACTCTGACTCAGCACATTGGTAGAGAATGGTAATAGCGACATCTACTGTCTAAATCTGGTACCACTTATTGCAACCAACTTTATAAATGGGTTTTTCCATCCAATAGTGTAACAGAAATCTTTAAATTATGTGATAAAAGTATAATTTCTATGAAATATTCAAGGATATTAAAGGACTCTTTCCACATAGATAAAAATTCCATTTCATGCTTTTTCTTGCACGCATTTGTATATTTAAAGCACTGTTTTACAAATGTTATTTTTTTAAAAATTGAAAATGTACCTTATATAATAGCAGTAAAGATTTCATGGATAATTTAGGACTAATTTTCCCCCTTCCTAAATTTATTTTTTCATTAGTTTCCAGACTGTTTTCCAAATCTAATTGCCAATGTAATTTTCCTTGTTAAATTAGGAGAATTTGCTTTTGGAGACAAGTGCACCAAGCATGACAGTGAAATAAACATACAGATAGGTCTGTAACTTTACTGTATTGTGGCTAAGCATTGCCAATAATGAGTTCTAAATGGTAATTGTGATTCCCTTAATCTATTCTATATATTAGCTATCCTATAGAAGAGATAAATTTTGAAGTCCCTGAATAAATAGCCCATACACACAATTCTAATTAAAAGGCATAAAGATTAATTGCCTTTGCTGTGTAAGTCACATAGACCTTCTAGGCTTAAACTGTGGCAAAAATTAAACAGGCATAGAATAAAAGAATTTAGTCAAAGAAAAATGTAATACACAATATGTAATGTACCTTACAGTAGTTATATATTCTGGCGAAGGCAATTCATATATTAAATTTACAACTGGGCACCTGGTAAGAAAGTTAGTTGCCTGTCATTAAGCCTTTTTTAAAAAAACTGTGGCATCAACACTGCCAGTAGGATTGCAAACTAATACAGCCTTTTTGGAGAGATGTATGGATAATTCTCAAAGATCTGAAAGTAGACCTTCCATTTGACCCTGCAATCCCATTGCTAGTTATCTACCCAGAAGAACAAAAATCATTTTACCACAATGACATTTGCACTCGAATGTTTGTTGCGACTCAATTCATAATTGCCAAATTAACTGTGGTATATGTATACCATGGAATATTATTGGGCATTGCAAAAGATGAAGACTTTACATCTTTTACATTTACCTGGATGGAGTTGAAATACATTCTTCTTAGTAAAGTACTGCAAGAAGGGAAAAATAAACATCCAATGTACTCCATACTAATATGAAATCAACATATAAACAATTACATGCTCACAAAAAACTGTGGAGTCAAGAATCCTTTGCCATATTTTTTAAAATGGAGAATATTTTTGATAGACAGCAAGTTCCCAAGTGCTGAGATTAGATGAGATCAGGCACATTAGGGGTACATTAAGATACCGGACATTAAGAATAGATCAGGCCTCCTATAACACACATAATTCAGAAATGCTTGTAGTAGTTGAGACCAATCAGCAGAAATCCTGACCCGAGTTAAGAATCTGAACACCAGAATGACCCACATTTATGCAACTAATTCTGCAATAGTCATAAAATATCCACAGCAAAAAAATTCTGATGTAAACTGCAATAGTCACTACATTCAACCTCATATTTGAAGGATTTAAACTATCAGTATTTTAACTTCCTGATGCATAGACTAGTCTCAAAGTGAATCCAGCCTAGGTCCTTATAAATTGAGATGCACGTAAGTTTGTCCATGATAATAAATAGTGGAGATAAAAGTGCTACCATCAAGGGAGTAATGTTATGGAGGGCTTTGAAATCTTGGAGAGGTCTTTGAAGGCCTTCACCAGGGAAGCAGTATGAAGAACTCAGTCTGACACTGACTTGCAGAACCACAGGAGGACAGAAGGAATCTGTTCCAGAGAAAGCAAAAACTGTCATTGGCATGCTAAAATACATGATTTCATGATTTAGCACAGAGGTTTTTCTGTGCTTCACTAATAGACATCTTTTACAAAAGAGTCAACTATCCCTTAAGAACTCATATTGAAAGACGGTCCTCATGCTCTTCGTAAAGCACTGTTTAACAAGCAGGACACTTAGATTCTTACCATATGGGAAGAAATTTAATCCTGATGCATAACAAGATGGCACCAGGGGAAGGGACGGGGAGAGAGGGAATATTAAATCACTTTTAATCTGTACTATACTGATACTTTTACATCCATTAAATTGCATGTTTCTTAAACATAGGGAACGTTTTCATCTTTTTCGATGAAGTCCCAGCACTTTCTGTCCCAAAATAAAAGGCACTGATGATGTTTGTTGAATTAAATTCCATAGATAATTTCTGTATTGGTATTTTGGGATACATTTTCATTACAAAGTTAAGTTTTAGAAAGAATGAAGTATTTAAGTAAGTAAATATATAAACGTTCATTTAAGTAAAATGGATATGTCCTCAAATTTTGAAAATTACCAATAAATTCATTTTAACATTTTTCAATTTTCAGCACATTCTAGCTTTGAGTTGTATAAATTAGAAAATAAATGAAAAATTAAATCTGTTTAGAGTCATTCACAGTGATAAGAACCATAAATGTTATTTTTGTCCTGATAAAACTGTAATATTTTTATAGAGTTACATTTTTAAAATTAGACATTAGAAACATTTTTAACTAGCCTTTAATCAATCTGTGCTATAACAATAACCAAGTATGAAGAACACTTATTTATAAGTCATAGAAAGAAATTTATGTTACTATTACTGTAAAATAGGCATAAGATTTAGTTCCTTGGGAAAAAAACTTGGCTGATAGTTAATGTGTATATATATATATGTATATATATGCATCTATATGTAATTGTCAATTTAATTTTGAAATATGCCATTTACAATCATAGATCATTAGTGCCACCTACTGGCAAGTAGAAATATTTCTCATTCAAGGTGTTTACATATCTAAGACAATACTTAAAAGATATGAAGTATCTATGTTTTGAGCAGATTATTTTAAACCTAATTCAAGTAGAATATTTATTTCTGTGCAAATATGGGGTATGCACCTTATATGTATGTACACACAAACATATCCATGTTTATATTATATATACATATAATATAGATACATAAATAGGTATCAAAAAAATCATGTGGCTCATATAAATGTCCATAAAATTTGTAGTAGCCTCACACACATCCTCCAAGGTTATCTCCTCTCTGTTTTACCACATGAAAAATTATATGTAAGCTTTTCATCTCTCAACCACCATGTTCTGAAGAGTGGTTCTCCACCCTGACTGCAGATTAGAATTAACCAGGGATGCCAATAATATTCACAATAATCATGATAATAATACCATGTCTTGGTATTAGCACAGAGAATTAAACCAGAATTCCTGAATATAGCTCTGGTAAACTGTAGCTGTAAAGGTGATTGTAATACCCCCGGTGTTTTTAATCTCTGGTCTAAAAGGTGTGTATAAGGATTCTTTAGTTGGAAGAGACTATAAAAAACAGAGAGAAAAGATGAGAATAGTGAATGTGTTGAATCTTAGCACTCAGCCCTACCTGGTACTGCGCGGGAGCTATTACTGTGGAATTAAATAGCAAAGACAAGTGTTTCCTCTCCATGAGACTTCAAAACTATTTTACAAATGCACCAGATTCACTCATAAAAATATATTATTGTTCAAAATAAGTAGAGGTCATACAGAAAGAGATATGGAAGGATTACATTTTCTTAGGAAAATTACTGCCAGATTTGCATAAGATCTGTTATCATATTGTATTTTCATCAGTCCCTGGGCATAGAGAAAGCTGTTTATTTTTAAGGTTCTTGGGTAATTAGACAGTAGTTTGAAACATTTACAAAATAACCAGCATTTATATCTTAGCTATTTAAAAGCATTATGTGAAATTTTGAGCCATGTATGAGAGCCAAGCTTTTTAAATGAAAAGGCTAGTTTAACGCCAGTAGACCCCTAAAAATACTTTGTACTTCATATTAATAGGACTGAATGTAATTGAATGTCAGTAGATATGATGATTTATAAAGTAATTCATACCTTGTGTATAATGAGAACCCTTGGCATGGAGTCCTAATATTTGATGAAACATGATAGTGACTGTCTTTCCAATAGTAAACTTGACCTAGAACCTTCTATCATTTTTATAGTGATCTACTTTACCCTGTTCCTACCGATACTTAGTTTTTCATCTTGAATCAAGTGGGAAAATCTACAATTTGAATTTTGTTTTCCTTACTTCAGCTATTTCATGCATCTTCAGGACAAATAGAATAAATGTTTTAGCAAATACATCAGAGTTACCTATATCTGAACAAGCATACTTTTTTGAAAGCAGATACCTGAGGAAGCTGATATTTACCTCACTGATACTGTCCTTGTTGAAATAGATTCTGAAACTCTCACTGGGAACTGCTTTCTATGCTGGTAGTAATTTTTGGAATGCCTTTCTCTAATAAAACTTTGCTTTTGGTGACGATTGCAATTTTTTGATCTGCATTCGCAAAAAGATTCGCAGCCAACACTGAAAGTGGTAGTTTTCTTAGGTAATAAGTAAAATAAAATAAAGGACTAGGACTATAGTGTGCTAAGCACGACTGAGAGTCTGTGGAAGATGTAAACTGCACTAAAGGCTCTTTTGAAATTATCCATGAACCACCAATGGGACATTTCCCAAATGTACGGTGGGGATATGCATAAAGCTTCTCAAGACACCTGCGTTAAGGGGAATGGGTGTGCTCTGTTGATATAGGTTTTTTTAATCACCAAAATGTTTATGGAACAGTTCATTAAATGTTTATTAAATTGAAATTTTATAGAATTGGAAAACAATTATAATTGTAATGTTTTATACATACATACTCAAAGAATTATATGTATATATGTATCAAGAACATAGATCTTAATTTTCATGCACTGAACACATCCATGTAACTAGTACCTAGATCTAAAAAAGACATACTAAGTTAGCAGATGTTTTAAAATGATCTCAATACTTTGTATTCACGTATTTATTAAAAGTAATCTTGTAAAAGAAAATGCAGCACCCAATAACAAAACCTGGGAAGGAATGCAATTTCAATTTAAAAAGCAAGCTTACAGTTTATTTCAATCCATTAAAAACTAAAATGGTTCACTGTCATCATAAAACACTTAATGAGATGCTTTTAACTGAGCATACCTCATAAATGCCTTGATTTCATAAGAAGAAATTGAGAGTGAACAACAAGTAATAAATTTTGATAAGATTTCTAATGTTTGTTTATCATTTTTAAATGTAAAATTTACAGAAAAGTTTCCTAGGTAGTTATAACATTTGAATGTATATCTCTGTTCGTGGTAATGTCAAAAATGGGCTCCCCAAACTTTATCTCAGGTGTCACAGTGCATACCGCTCACTTGGAGGGTATCCTCAAAACGCAGATCTCAGTTCAGTCTGGGAAGGCTGGGGCCCGGGGTCTGCATGTGTCCCAAGTCCCCAGTGGCTGCTCTGTTACTAGACCTTACACCACACCTTCAGCCACAAAGGTGCAGCTTTCAACTTGCATGTAGATATCATCACAGAACAAATATTTCATCCTCTTTCTAGCTCTTATGAATATTTTTCTTAGTCTCTGGACATTCCATTTATTTTTTGCCTTTTCCCTCCTTTCTTTTCCCCCATCTTTTTTTCCCCAGAAAAAAAAAAAAAAGCAATACATTACTGTGTATTCTCTGACTGTATATGGTCAGTGGTGGAAATTCCCTTAGAAGGCTTCCCTTTCCCTTTGCCTGGGCCCCTTTTTCCCCCTACTCCCCACACCTGTAGCTTCCTGTAGGCACTTTGGTTTCGGAGGTTAGTTTCTAGCTCCATCTAATGCCCACCTACACTCTTTAGTGTGGTTCTGTGTAATAAAATGAAACCATAATACCAATGTCCTGGACCCAGGGAGCTCAGAAAGCTCAAAAACTCAACTCTTAAAAAGTCAATTCTGCTTAAAAACAAACAAAACCCGGGGATATCCAAAGCACCTGTGCTCTAATACAATTCATCACCAAGTACCATTATCTGATAAATTTTGTACAACGTTGAAATATTACCTGTTCTCATTTTTTGATTAATGTAAAAAGTTAGTTCCTTTTACACCAATTCGTCCGGATTACAGTGGAACAATTTAAAGAATAAAAAGTATCAATGATTTCAACCGTGAAAAGTGGGGCCTATTCTAACTTTAATGCAATTATTCCTGACTAAAGTATTAATACCTTTGAATTAGTGGTTGAATTTTCAGATAATGCGAAAATTTATCCTGTATACTTTTCAAAAATGCAGCTTTTGAAACAAGCTGTTTGGGGGCAATAGAGCATTTAAGAAAAAAAAGTTTAAACAATGACAAACAAAATAAAATCCCAAGAATTTTCATCCCAAAGAATGCCTACTTTGGAGAATGAAAGAAAAGAAATGAAAAATTTATAAGTAAGATGGATACTCAGAATCGTGTATTGTTCAGTAATTTGTTGGTAAAGAAATTACCTGATCTAAAAATCTTATAATTGTTAACATTCTATAAAGAATTCATCTATAATCAACTCATAGCAATGTATAAATAATAATCACAAAAAAAAATCAGTCAATTCAGAGTTCTTCCGGGACAAATTCATGAATATTTTTAATAGAGATACCTATGAATTGTGTCAATTTATATCTCCAGGAATCTACTCCAAATTATTGATTATAGTTATGAAACAAGTTTGTGATAAGTGAACATGTCAAAAACAATTAAATACATCTGTCTACATGTCTGGTTCATTCAGACCGTGGTATAACAAGTTCTCATCTGAGAATTGAAAACCTGGAATCTAATTTGGGCCTCAGCACTAATTAGATTGTTATCTTGAACAGCTCAACTAAATTGTCTGACTTCTGGTATCTGATTCTGGGACAAATCTTTGATGCTAGATGGGACAGTTTTAGGAATCCCAGGAGTAAGCTCACAGCCAAGTCTCTTTCTGACCTTAAGCCCAGCTTCTAAAAAGTAGCTCTTGGTTTGACGCTTAAGACTAGCCCCTGTGTCTGTCCCCGCTCCCAGCCGAGCATTCTCATCCTGGCCTTGCTGCCCATGCTTCTGCTGTGGTTCTCACCCAGGATTGTGCTCTAGGACTGGAATGCAGATTATTCTGCCAACCCTTTCCTAACACTGGAGATTGTCTTCTAAACCCCCGTGCCCATAGCTACCTTCTTCCCTTTGACTCCTAGACTGTCTAGACTTCTGGCCAATGCTTCTTGCCAAAGCCCCCTTGATTCTGAGATCGGCCCTTCTGCCTGGCCTCTGCCTGCCACCTGACCCCTCCTCGTCACACGGCCAGTTTTTCTCAGTTTTGTAAAGTCCCCAGGTCACACCCAGAACCTGGCCTGTGAGAACGCAGGTGTTGAAATAACACTGACCTGAAAGATCAGGGGCTGGGCCTGGAGCGACAGTCTGAGGATAAAAACTGAAGATGCGGTTGCCACAAGCAAAGCAGGTCAGATGGAAAAAAAAAAAAAAATCGAAGACAACGAATATGTTGCATCACATCAGTAGAATGTTTACCTCGTCAAATATAATCATTATGAAAAGTCGCAGGGCAAGAGAACAAAAATAGCTTAAACCACTGCCAGCAAATATCAGCCCCGAAATCATGGGGAAAAGTTTATTTTCCGGAGATTGGACGCTTCTCGGTTAAGTGCCAGTACCTGTAACCAAAATCTCTCTTAGGAAGCTTTCATTTAAACAAGTGTGAGTACCTGAAGGACAAAACTGAAACAAATCAGCACAGGTCAGTCATTCAGGACTTATTTGTATTAATAGAACTGCTCAAATTATTTCCTTTCCTTGATCTCTGCTGTGTGCTGTGCTTGAATCTTACAAAAGCCAAATGCAACAAATAATGATGGACAAGAATGTGTCTAACAAGCCAACGTTAAAACATCGAGATCATTCCATATCTGGTATCTCTCACTGCAGCAAACCCTGCATCTCCCATCACTTGCTGTCATTTCTGATGATTATTTTTAAAATATATACCTAATTTTTTGATTATTAGTCCATTTTTAACAATGTCCTTAGACATACAAATTTGTTGATGCATAAAAATATGGGTCTTAGGTCCACAGACTCAGAATACCCAGGAATGAACTAGAATCTGCATGAACAAACTAAACAAGTCATTCTGTTCCTGCTTTTCCACAGAGGCCACTGGCAAACAACTGTTGTCCTTGTCATTTAGCCCCAAGGCCTAAAATGTTAGAAAAGCAAATGGTTTTGTTTGATGTACACAGTGTCTTTAAAAATGCAGACTGAACTGAAATACCTTCAAGCAGAGTATGCCAACCTCTCATCTCAATTCCCATAACCACTTAGCAGCTCCAGAGGTTACCTCCATGCCTGGCTTCTGAAGCACTGGAATGTGCTAACCTTAACCTCAGTTATCCGAGGAAATGATCATTACCAGTTGCAGAAAGATGTTAAGCAAATAACGCAAACAAGGAACTGTGTGATTTATGTTGCTTGGTTCAACTAAGTTTGCTTTTCTTTCTGTTCTGGACTTATCCCAAAGATAGGAAGGCCAAAAGCCAACGCTATTTAAATCTAGGAATAAAGATCATCTTTCGCTTGAAATGTTGTCCATTCAATTATGGGTAGACTAAGCCACATTGGCATAATGGTTCTAAAATAAAAGTGATATTTTTTAAAACTCATCCCTGATATCTAAAAATAAATGAAATCACTCTAGAATACGGGGCATTATTTTAAGTATGTCAAACTTACAAAATGTTGAAAATTCAATAAACACGTATTGAGCATCTATAATTTTTTACATTCAATAACCACAATAGAGTGATAACAAATTAATATGAAAAATTCATGCTATTTCTAATCTCCCTTGGGTTAACTAGAGCCTTGCATAAAGATGTATTAAATATCTGTGCATACATATGTGCACAGATACATAGATATTTCACTGTTAAATGACTATTGATTTTCACCTAACAAAAGAGCTCTTTAATTAGAAATATTTTATGGTGTCTTGACTGTGTCTTCACCTTCTATACAGGATGTCTGAGCAGGAGTTCCCTGGAAATAACCATGTTTTAAAGTAGACATGTCCAAAAGAACAGGCAGTGAATCTAAGTAGTGCTCTCTCAAAGGAGAGTTTTCTCTCTGGACAGTCACTTATTTTGCAGGCTCAGTGTTTTTTCAAGTTAAATATTAACATTAAGTCTCATAAAAATGGAGTGAATAACTAAGCACTAGTTTTTCATTGTCTTTTCCATTCCATTTTTAAATGCATAATCCTTCTTATCAAAACTTAAGTCCTCGCCCCTAACGGTGTTAATAAGGCTTCATACTTGTCCCTGATTTCTAAACACACCGTATTGGAAATCTGCCTTGCTTTTGTACCTTCATGAGGAAGTGGTGTTGATTTATAACTGTTTCTTTTATTTATCAACCAAACGTATACTAGCAACAAACTGCCTCTCTTCATTCTCTGGATAGTTCGTTATAATTGGGAGAATCCTAAGGGCCATTACATCTTGTCTCATTCCGTAACATTCTGCAATCATCCCCAGTTTCATAGTGTGGATTATTTCTGATTGCTCTTGTGTTGATAGAGCACTCAATATCTTGGTTTTGGTAACTGTAGAAAGTTTAAAATTGAATTATCTTGGGAGAAGAAATTATTTGTATATTTTTGCAGCTCGTGGACATTGAATGTGAATGAATTTGATATTCTGGTATTTTAATATCATGGCACTTACTCTTGAATTCTCAAAATGGCTTTGGCAACACCCCAAAACCCAGTGCAAGAGTGTTACACGTTTATCTGTTCAGATCCTAGGTTGAGCAACAAGACTGCTTTTGTTCAAAGAATAACTAACAGATGAGTAATGAAGTCACTACCCAAAACTAAATTCCATTGTCAATAAGAGGAGATTTGGACTGTATAGTTTCATCTAACAACTATGTTGGAATTTAGCTTTTTTTAGCAGAAGTCAGAAAACAACTGTGCTTTCAACCAGACAAGCTTTTCTCAAGAGCACACCAGCAATTCATGCAGTATTTTCATTTGTTCAGTTTTCTTTCTTTCTTTCCTTTTTAAGAAGTGGTTCTTGGAGTTTGTGTTATATTATAAGCTTAACCCCTGAAACACACTGATGTTTTCACCTGTTCATTATCAGCAGAGGATTTTGTCACTTATTTTTTCCAGCTGAGTTTTTGAAGGCTATAGGGGGTTGTCTGTTAATGGTTTCGTTTATTTTATTTTATTGTCTGTTATCTTTTTTTTATGCTTTCTTTTCAAACGGCTTTTAAATGCTCATTTAGTGAAAGAGTCAGAGTGGAACTAGGAAGGTAATTCTTTAGGAAATTTTGTCTCAACTTAAAATTCCTTTGACCATTACTCTGTTCTATGAATAGTTTTACCATTAAGGTGTGAAACAGAGTTAGGATACATCTGTTATCACAGTGCAGAAATTAAGTCTCAATGGGAAATAAATTTCAATGGGGGGAGTTATTTCTGCAGGGATACTGTATTTACGTCCATTGCACCTTACTGCTCATGAAAACGGCTACTGGTACCCTGATCCTGACTACCGCGTGGCACCTGTGCTGGGCCTCCCAGTTCTGCAGATCTGGCACTTTCCTTAGCCTCAGGAATAAATTTTAAAACAAAACAGATAAAAATATGTTCGTCCTTCTCTCACGGAGACATATACAATGCCACCCGTGAAAAAGCTGTTTGGGAACACATTTTTACTAGATTAATATTTGCATAGCTCTCAACTTCAGTTGTTACAGTAAATTGACAGTTGCTCAAACCACAAAATTGTTTTCTCTCAGTCCTGACTTTTCTGCAGCTTTTTAAGAGATTTCCTTCCCTCACTTTATATACATCGTCTATTACCGATTCTGTTAGTTTTCTTTCTTCTCCAGCAACCATTTTCTCTAATACATTTTTACTGTCACATAATTTTTTTCTTAATTTTTATTTAATCATAACTGTGTACATTTATGGAGTACAATGTGATTGATATGCAATGTGGAATGCTTAAATCAAACTAATGAACATGATCATCACCTCACGACTTTCACATAATGATGCTAATTTTTTGTATCCTTTTTTCCTACAAGATCCCCGATAGCACATAAACCCGAGGCTTACACTGCCTTTTATTTTATTTGAGCCCTTTCAGCCTGTTTCTTTTTAGTCTATATTCTAATATTATTTCTCAATTTTGAACCTTTTCCCATAACCCCAAGTCATAGTATTATTACTAATTTCTAAATATAAAATAACCCCAATCACTTATTTACATGGCATGCGGTAATCAAGAAGTGTTTAGAATATGGTGTTTTAGCACATCCAATGAAAATAAGAAAATACTCTTGTCTTAAATCCACAAACCTTTCCAAGACTGCCGCAACAGAATAGTCACTAATAAAATTTATGTCGAGGGTCACAAATGATGGATCAATGCATGAGTAAGAACTTAAGGCTTTCCCTTTTTTCCTATAACCACGGCATAGTTAATCTAATAGTTTTTCCCTGTTCTTTGAATCCTCAGGGAATGACTATATCTAGAGACAGGCTATCAGGTCATCTAATTATCTGACATATGGTTCTATGTTCTACATATTTATATTTTCAGATTTTTCACTAAGATGGTAGAAGATCTAGGCCTGGAAGAGGCTGTTCTATAAAGTTTCTCTGACATCCATTACATTTATCTAAGGCCTCTATTGGATACTTTCAGTGTGGTCTTTCCCAAATTCATTGAAATTCAAAGTAATTAATTGAAGTAAAGCCCTGCATTTGTGCATGCATTCTGAGTAATTAACTGAAGTGAAACACGTGTATTGCTAATCTTACATGCCGTGATTAAGATAGAAATGAAGACATCCATCAAACTAGATTACTTCTTCATCAACAAGGCGCAGAAATATCTCCACAGCTGTTGGGCTCATTTTAATTGTATCAAGCCTCGCACGTCATGGGTTTAAGTGAGGCACTATTTCCCCCCATTAAAAAAGAGAATATTAAAATAAAAGAGCATACTAATCAGCATGTGAAAGGAATCACAATGCGTTTCAAGCTGTTGTCTTGAGTAAAATTAGATTAGCTAAAGAAACAAAGGCATTTGTGTGTCTGTGGATCTATTTTCATTCTCAAATGCGCAAACTCAGAGCAGGGAGGACCAGCTGAACCTTCCCTTCCGTTATCAAATGTGCCCACGCGATTCCCTCTAATCACTCCAACTCCTTTATTTGGAAAAAGAACAGGGGATGGTCCCACCTTCCCTATTTAGCAAAGAAACTGATTACTGACCTCCCCACAAAAAATGACACGTGTTCCTTTTTCTGCGAGTTAACATTTCCTCCTTCCAATAGGAAGGAACATAGATTTGTTCCTATAGTGCCTAATTATTTCAAAGGACAAGAACTCACTCTACCGATTTTTTGGTTAGTTACTCAGCACTGCCCCTACCTACTAAGATAAATTTGGAGTTCAGGACACTCAATGGGATTGAGGAATAACAAAATTAGACTAGAAATTGTCTCAGAATAAGTGACTAATTTGACACAAAGTGATTTCTTAAAAGCCAAAGTTACCATTTCGGGAAATTCATTCTCTTGTGGCTCAGTGAAATAGGAGGGAGGTGAACGGAACAGAACAAGAATAAATCAAGATTGGACATTTCATGGATATAGAGCCTTTTCTTTGGGTATCCCAAAATACTGCAAGATGGATCAATTGTCATATCTTTCATGTGACTAATATACTAAATTTTATCTTAAAAACTAAATGAAATACTATTTAGTGAGTTAAGACGGAAATTATATGTAAGTATATAGTATGTATTCCTATTTATAATAGCACGAACTAGCAAAAATACCTCCCCATCTAATTATATTACTTTATCAGTTGCCTCTGTAAAAGAAAAAGTTAGTTTTAATCAACATTTGTTTCTTTCTCCACTCTGTTGTATATTGAAGGATCAATATGATTTCTATTCATTTCAATAGGTCCTCAAGTTGAACACCAACAAGACATGATGCTAGACTCTCAGACTTCAGGAACCTGTAGGTTCCACTGAAAAGGCAAAGAGAAATATGGCAGACTATGGTGACTCTAGTCTTTACTGAAATCGGACAAGTAGACACTAAGAAAAAATGTGATTGGACAAATTAAGTAGAGATATAAAAATAACATGAACAGATTTCAAATATTTAAAAGAATATCTTTGTGCTTTACAACTTTAATTACAATTGCTAAATGAAATGGTAGTATTATTGTTAAATACACTAAAAATATATATGTTAAGGTAGAAAAAACAATAGGAAATGGGAATATCCTTTAATAACTAAAAATATTGTTGTTATAATGCATTTATTGATAGAGGAAAATGTTTACATTATGCTACATTTTAACAGAAAGTTATAAAACAGTTTTTATATTCTATACCTTAATATGTCATATATAATAATATTAAAATAGATAACCTCATCTATTATTCTATAAACCACATATTCTAGAAGAATACACAATAACATTTTAATAGAAGGAATATAAAATGGTAAAAATGTATTCATAACTGAGTCATTTCTGTGTCTTCTAATTTTTGACAATAAACATATATTACTATTATAAAAAAATTTCATTTAATTCTAGATACTTTAGGTTCCTTTTGGCAGTTCGTTACCCATATGAGATTCACTCCCTTCTGTCTTTCTAATGACATATCTCATTTCCCAATGAAATATTCATAGAAACACAATAAATAGTATGATTTTTTATCAGCACAGAAAGTAAAAAGCTCCACTGGTTAGCTAAGCATCTCTTAAAGGAATTATGCCTAAGCATAGTGTGAATGAAACAAATTGAGAGATGATGAGGGACAGCCAATCACATGGGTATTTCTCTCTCCCCTCTCACTATGTCCCTCCAGGACTCCTACAACAGAGAGGGGGTCCTCAGACCAGAGAAATCTAAATGCTAATTGCCCACTAAGATTGTTAGATTAGTCTCCTGTTTTTACATTAGATATTTCTTTTCAACAAATATTTGAAGTAATCTAACAGGGTCAGCACACAAGAGGGACAGTGGAGGAAAGTATTAAGAAAGATACTTATCTTATCCCTGGAGAATAAGAATGTGGAATACCAACAATAAATTTAAAGAAGAGACATCCAGACAGAAGCAAGACTGGAGACCTGGAGACAGAAGCTGTTTTCCCCTGGGAGGGAAATTCTTAAAGCAAAACCAATGAGATAGAAATAATTATGTCTCTTTCAGACGGAGACCAAAAAAGCTGAGGAAGATAAATATTTCCCTGAAAATCACAGAACAGAGATCTTGAAATTACGAATCCCCGTAATCAAACTTAGCACCCAAATAATGAAGTCAGTGTTTTGAACTGCAAAGGCCAAAGATAAAATTAATACAGTGGCAGCATCCATGAACAATTTTTTTAACATACTTTTATTCAGTGTGTTTTCAAACTAACGATCTCTTAACTAGTGGCCCTCTGTCTCCCAAACTAGTGAAAGCAACAAAATTATAATGACCGTTACTTTTTTCCTAATTTCAATAGTCTTTCAAGGTTTATGATTTATAACAATATTATAATTAATAAGACAGGAAAAAAATAAACACAGCCCAATATCACGTAGGAAGTTTCTCATCACCATGATCGACCATAGATGTAGTCAATTTTTATAATAGGATTTATTTGTCTCTTAGTTTTTAAACCACTTAAGAAATGATACTTGTAACCATTTACAAATCGCTGAATACCGTGTTTTTCATACAGTGTGAACTTTAAAGCATTTTTAATAGAAAATTAATTAGTCCTAGGTGGGTTAGAGGTAATGTTTGTGGTATCCCTTTTATTTATGTGACTTTTGAATTCCTCCTGAAATTTCTACTATAATGGTAATTCTCTTAAACACCATTTGATAGAAAAATCAATGCTCTCAACCAAGGACAACATCTTTTCAATACATACCAAATAGGAATTTAAGTGCTACTAACTCTACTGCCAGCTGAGGATAAGCACAGATAAGGAAACGTTGATATGAATCATTTTCCACTAATGGAAAGTATGTTCATTTTAAACAGGATCATCTTTTTTCTGATAATCTAATATGCAAACTTAGTATGCAATTATGTCATTATTAAATAAGCATCCTATATCTTCTACAGATTACTAAATATGTCTCCTCATATAGCAATCAGCAACCTGTAAAAAAAGATGAAATGCTTTTTCCATAAGACAAGTAGAAAAGCTTATTAGTCTAGGTTTTACATCAAACAGACTTTGATTTGATGCTTGATATTAATTGTTTTCAACTGTGTGAATGTTATGTTATTTAGTGTGTCTAAACCACAAATGGCTCCTGGCGAGACCTGATACCATTAACAATGAGATTAGCAGAGGAAAATTCAAAAACACTCACGGGGATTGTTTGTACTGTTTTTTGTTGGGTATGTTTTTGCTCTGTGGGATAGAAGACAGTTTAAAACAGCACTGCATGAAAAAAAGAAGCAACCAACCGCAGGTTGTGAGTATGCTCCAGCGAAGCAGAGGTTTCTACAGCTCCTTCTCAGCAAAGGGGAGATTTCTAACGGTCCCCCGCTGACTTCAAATGTGTTCACAGCCTGCACGCAGCAGCCACAGTGGAAACTTACCGGTGTGATAATAATCGCTTAGAGTGAGACTGTGGTGCAGACCCTCTTCCTCCAGCCAGAAATCCCCTGAGTAAAAGCTTCGTCCCCTGGGGAGACGCAGAGCTGCAGAGACATGAAAACAGGTGTGTCTTTTCCTGACATTCAGAAAAGTTAGGTATGAACGACTTTTCCTTCCTCATATCCTCAGAGTCCAAAAATTAACACAAGCATGCTACCTGATTTTTAGGCATCTAACTTAGAAGTGCCTTAAAACATTTGAGATCATTTTTAATATGTAAAAAGGCAATTTTCATTTAAATGAAAATAAACTTCTAGTGAGAGAGAAAGTGAGATGGGGGAGTGTGGAGGGGGGCATTATATGTAAATAAAATCCTCATCCCAGAAAAAACATACAACAATATTTGAATAATTATTGCCTCTGGAATGTGAGATGCAGGATAAAACAGGAATGATTCCTTTTAGTTTTTACATTTCTGTGCTGCTTGTGTTTGTTAAAAATCACTGCATAGTAGTTTTATGTTTAAAATCTTTTTTTAGTTATTCTGAACAATTCTGTATTAAAATCTTTTTTTGTATTTTATACAATTCTGTATAAAATCTTTTTTATAGTTATTCTGAGCAATTTCCTTTGATGAAGGTGAACTACATTCTCACAAAAAGCTGCCTGAACAATTTGTAAAAGAGGTGACTGAAGTAAATATGCATAATAAAATGTCCTCCAAGGGTCCACATCTTAGAGCTGATTAAATTCACGAAGGTAATTTTTCATTAGATTCAAATGTTCTTTGTCACTTTACAGATTGCAAAGTGCTTTGAATGAGCACATATCATGAATGAGCACATATCATGCAATGGTCATCTAAGGTAGACACCACCTTTATGATATTATACTTAAAATAAGATATAATGATAATAGTTGTATAGAAGGAGTAATCTATTAAAAGCAAACAGGAAAATATCAAAGTTCAAGAAAACATGTCGCACAATGAAACTATTTTTTGCTACATTGAACTGACAGGTCATAGAATGCTGTCCAACCATTCTTTAAACAAGAATCCTAAATACTAGGGCTTTAGTAGCATTAAAAATTCACTCAGCAGTTAGGAAAATTACAGAGAAATAAACATAAACGAGAGAAGATAAGAGCAGCTGTAGGTGGCACAGACGTGGGCCGAGTGAGGGGCCTTCAGGAATCTGGTGCTCCGGCCATTCTTTTGCACGGCCTTGTTTTCCACTCTGGCCAAACGCATACAAGATTGGAAAACAAAATTTCTAGAGAGCCAATGGCATGTTCCCTCTACAGCTGTGGCTGCTAACACAGAGGAAAGCTAACTTATCCTCAGACTTCAAAGGTCTACGGAAGCAAAAGTGTCATCAGGAAAACATTTCTGAATCGTTTTAAATGTGTAGATCCCAGAGAGGCTAACCTGAACAGATTCCTGGGACAGACTCTGTCCCTGTCACACATATGCATATTAAGTATATGTTCACATGTCAACCTTCACAGGGATTAGAATTCTCTGACTGTAAAATATTTGTAAAGGAAACTAGGATAACAAAAAGTAAGCGAATCTAGTAGTGAAATAATTGAAACATCTGTATTCCATTAATCTAATTCCCAAATTGAGAAATAAGATTATTTACTTGCATTTAATGAAACGACTGTGACAATCAATTCAATTTATGACCTTACATAATGTTAATCTAACTCATATCTGCCTTAGTATTAGGTCACCATGGTGAGGTATAGTGGGTATTCACTAAATTTCCATCATCAGTGTACAATAGTTTTTGTTTTTGTTTTTTGGCAGTTTTTGGCTGTGGCTGGGTTTTAACCCACCACCTCCAGTATATGGAGTCAGTGCCCTACTCCTTTGAGCCACAGGTGCCACCCTGTACAATGGTTTTTTAACTTTAAAAAAGTTAAATGTCATGGCCAGGTGCAGTGGCTCAGTCCTATAATCCCAGCACTTTAGCATGCTGAGATGGGTGGATCCCTCAAGGTCAGGTGTTCAAGTCCAGCCTGAGCAAAAGGAGACCCCACCTCTACTTAAAAATAGAAAAACTTAGCCAGTCCTTGTGGTGGATGCCTGTAGTCCCACCTACTTGGGAGGCTGAGGCAGGAGGATTGCTTGAACCCAATAATTTGAGTTTGCTACTAGGCCGATGTCATGGCACTCTATCCCCGGTGCCAGAGAGAGACTCTGTCTCCATAAAAAATAAAAAATAAATTTAAAATGTTAAATGTCAGAAACTTTCTATTTAAAAACAACTAAAAAAAAATGCATCAAAGAAGAAAATTCCAATTAACGACACTGTTTCCTGTTTATAAGCTTTGGTTCTTCCACCAAAGCACTTTTGTAACCAAAGCAATTATGCTTATTATACACATTTCTTACTTCAAAAGAACCCAGAGGTTTATGGGTGCTAAGTCATTATTCCAAAATTCCTGCAAGTGGTGGAGAAGGAGTTAATTATATAGACATATATGAAATTGAGGCATACACATATTAATAAGCTAACAGGAGTCTGTAGCGAGGCCAGGAATAGAATCCAGGTTACATATTTTTAGACTAGTGCCTCTTTGATTTTCACACACAATATGATACTTACCCATATGCTTTAAAAGGACACAGCTTTCATCAAGGAGAGTAGCAGGAAGGAAAGAATTTGAATAACCCTAGAATGGGATAAAAATCTGCATGGCACGGTCATAAGTGTATTTGAAATCTTTTTTAAACCACCATGCATTCTTTCAAATCTTGTTATTATTTCCCCTAAGTTCAAATCCCCACTTTTCCTTACTCTAAGGAAACAGATATCCCACTAGTGGTATCACAGCAATAATGACAATAGCTTCTTCCTATATTCCAGGCACCACATTAGATACTTGGCTGTAATTATTTTATGTAATGGCCATAACAACCCTGTACAATAGGAATTACTCCTTGTTTATAAGTAAGAAAGCTGAAGTTCCAGGATTTACCAAATGAAAACTTGAGTTCTTTGGACACATTCCCAGGGACAATAGGAAGTTGATATTTCACCTTCTTCTGTTCGAATTTGTTCTTATTCCAAACTACTTCAGATGACCAGCCAGATGAAGAGGTAACGCATCACTCTGTGGAGGCCACTGGCAACTCTTGGTTTCACTCCTGACACAGTTTCCTCCCTGAGTCAGAGTTTTGCTTTCTGTAGTTTGTTAGTTGTGATTCAAATAAATTCAATGAAAAATTCCGAAATAAACAATTTATAAGTTTTAAATTGCATGCCATTCTGAATAGTGTGATGAAGGCACAGGAGTGTCCCTTACTGTCACACCTGAGACATGGGTCATCTTTTTTAGGCACAGCCATGTGATAGCCACTACCTGCATGACTCACCTGGCAGCCAGTGGTTGGCTAACAGTTGTCACTGACAGAACCACTGATACAGGTATCACAGTGTGTGGATTTGGTCCTATTCACAGCTTTAGGCATCTACTGGGGGTCCTGGAACATAACGCAGGTTAGGGGAAAAAATCTTAAGGAATTCATCAAGCAGCAATATATTATAAAAGTAAGTGCATTGGGATTAGACAACCGGGTTTAAATACTTCCTCTGCAATTTAATACCTTCTTTATCTTGGAGAAACTACTTAAATCTCTGTTCCTATTTCCTCCTCTTTAAAAATTATACTGTTAGAGACACCAGTAGGGCAGGTACGGAGGGGGCCATGTGAACAAACAGGACTCAGAGTAAGAAAACTCACTGCAAGATACGGGCAGCCACGAGCGTCACAGAACTTCAGTATAAAAAAAATGAGATGTGAGCAGAAAAAATACAAAAGAAAGCACAGTAAACATACAGGATACTGAGTAGCAACAGCAAAGGTAAGGGTAACCATGACTGTCACAAGAAACACAACAGAAACAAGCCAGGGCACACTGTACATTGCAGTCCCCACCCAGGGTGGCTGAAGACACCACAATACATCTGGGCTGAGCCATATGGAAAACTCCCCCACCTGACTGCAGGAAGGAGACAACATCACCATTGGTCTTTAAAAAAAAAAAGAAAGAAAGAAAGAAAAGGAAGGAGACGACAACACCATTGGTCTTTTAAAAAAGAAGAAAAGAAAAAGAAAGAAAGAAAGAAAAGAAAAAAGACAACATAAAACATCAGGAAGAAGGAGAAGAGACCAGACAGAAGTAAAAAGGGATGCCCCAGAGACCCCAGCACCACCATCTGCGGGAACAAGCACCCACTCCTACCGCTTTTGGACCTTGGAGTGTCCTATTGCTTACAGACCAAAGAGACCCCAGTGCCACAGTCCAGTGGAGCGTGCCCACTCTTAGTCCCTGTAAGAATGAACTTTTGCTGTAATAAACTCTGCTGCCTGCCTCTTCAAAACTGGCTCTTGCTTTCATTCTTGCTTCAGGAGAAGACAAAGTCAACACCATCCTTCCTAACTCCCAGGGTGCTTGCAAAGCTACAAAGAGACGGCAAACACACATGTTTAAGCTTTCACGTTGCACAAAACCAGTGCTCAACCAACTTCGGCTACTGCTATTCCAGAAAGGCCATCACTGTTGTGGATTTTGCTGAGGGCCCCAGCGCTACTGGTGTCAGTTATCTCCCTCCATCAGTTAACAGCAGACAGCCGATGGCAGAGCAGTCCCTGGTTAATCACATTTCCTCAAATAGTATATTAACACTTCACATAAGACAGATTTTCTGCACACTTTATTTGGGCCTAATTTGGTTTGGAGTTGTTAAAATACCTTCCATGTATTGTGCACTTACTGTCCTCCAGGTTTTTAACTTTGTATTAATTTATGTATTAATACATAAGTGTATTAATTTATTTCATTTTCAAAATCATGTTGTAAAGAACGACGCTAGCTCTGCAGGTAAGAAATGGATGCACTCGGAGTTTAATGGCACAAAACACAGGGAACAGGCGGTGAAGCCAGGACTCAGATCTAGACTTCCTGGCCATCTAGGGCACACGCCTACATTTCACTGTCTGCTTCTCACTCTGATACGTATTCGGTGATTTTATTCCCATCACTCTGCTTCACAGAAGGTATCTATAAACTTGCTTTATTACCCCCCATCTACAGCACTTTAAACCCTCAAGTTCTTTGGTAATATAGAGAGACATCATCCAGGCAGCCATGGAAGAGGATGCAGGAAATTCTGATTTCTCATTACCTGACAGGACCTTCACTGTGGGGCTACAGCACTCTAAAGTTTCACACCTGATCCCACCATTTGCTGCCGTGTGCTCCTTTTTTGTCAAATCAGCACATTACCAATGACCTTTGAGTATTAAAAAATTGAAAAACAGTGTCCATAAAATTTGATGCTGCTCATTAAATTAAACGTAAAATGAAAATCTTGCATACATAAAATTTAGTGTTAATTCTTTGTAACATGAAGGGTAATATATTAAGGATACTGTATGTAGTTTAATACGGTGAAAGTGTTTCAACATGAACGGCAGGCTCCTAGCTGTGGGGCACGATAGCATCTTGGTGATGACCACAGCACAGCTTCCTCGTGAAAGAGTTCTCCCCGTCTGCAAGCTAATCCAACTTTCTGACCACTTACATTACATAGAATAAGATAGTTTTCAAAGGTTCCAATCTTACCTACAGTTAGTTGATCATGGAGAGTGAAACTTTCTCTGAATAAAGATTGAAATTAACTGCTCTTTCTTATAAAGTGTGAATGCACACACAAAATGGTGAGCTTGCTTTCATTGTATTCTTTATGTAAACGCATGGGCTCAGCCTAATTTTTTCCTCAAGTTTAGAGATGTGTCTGAGCCCTGCGACAGCCAGGAGGAGCCTACGGCCTCAGCAGCTCATCCACTGACTCCACTGCACTGTGTTCACGTTGTGGTTTCTGTTCGCATCACGTGTCTCCAGGTCTGGAAGTACCAGCTCCAGTGCAGCTCAGTGCTGATCACTTGTACCGTGAACGACCAATACGGCTTGTAATATGGTGTGTCTAGGTTTGTCATTGTCATCGTAATTTTATTCTTAATTAATCCATTTTTATTATTTTCTCAACGTATCTTGCCATGAGGGAGGTGGGGGGTAACTGGCCCTCCAACATACACAGTTAGATGGGGACTCGTTCCAGCCTCCACCTACCTCAATCAACAGTAAGTTAAGCCCTTCTGCTCTCCTCCAGCTTTGGGGTCTCCCTACTTGCTTTTTCATATTCAATCAGGTTTTATTTTAGTCTCTCAACACTCACGCCAGACCTCACATAGGCCTCCGTGAGGATGGAGGAATCATAGTCATTTATTTATTTATTTATTTTCATAGTCACTTCTTGATGGCAACTGCCCTTACAGCGACCATGCTCCTGGTATTGTCACCAAAGGCCGGGAGTTTTGTGTGAAATCTGGCCAGTAGAAAACACGCATTTGCCTAATGCTAAAGGATCCTTTCTTTGCCTGCTGCAACCTTTCCAGGGCTGTCAAAGATAAATGCCATTTGGGCCTGTAATAGTTTTCTTAAATCTTGATGACTTTCAACAATCAAGTTTTCTCCTTATTACCTGGGCCGCTGGTGTTTGAGCTTCTTGCATTGCCTCATGGAGCCTAGAGAGCCTTTCCTGGGGTTAACAGAGGCAGGATGTATTTACCATCCCTCCTGAATATCATTGCCTCATGGATTCAGAATCTTCATTCCAATTCACCGACCTGACCTGGCATAGGGGTCAGCCTGTAGCCTCCTTTCTTCCTGTGCTTATGATGACTATCTTAAAGTGAAATGGGGCCAGACTCAAGGACTCACTTGTTATCCTAGCACTCTGGGAGGCTGTAGTGGAAGGGTCACTTGAGAACAGGAGTGCGAGACCAGCCTGGGCAATGTAGCAAGACCCTGTGTCTACCAAAAAAAGTAGCTATGATTGTGCCACTGCACTACCACCTGAAGGACAGGGTGAGACACTGTCATTAATAGGTTTTTTTTAACTATTTATTATGTGCTACCAAACATACATCTAATGCTACCCCATCTCACTTCAACAAATTTCAAAAACTTTTGACTTTAATACAGAAGGAGTTCGGGGTCTCGATCCCAATTTCTAGTAAACAGCACTTGGGCTTGATCATACTCCTTCACCAGCTGGCTTCAACTTTTTAAGTAGCCTTTGCCAAACAATATACACCTATACACTCATTCTGCTTCCCTGGAAAACCCTTTACATCTTTTAAAAGTTTGGTTAACCTTAACATTCTTCCTACATCATAGCTCACTTTAGACTTCAGCACCTCTGTAATATTTAAGTAAGTGGCCTTTTGTCTCACGTCTCACAAATTTAAAATCAGGTCTTATCAGTAATTTCCTAGGAAGTTACACTGGTTTCTTTTAGTACGCTGTTCTCTTTCTTTTTCCCCCTTCATCCAGCCAACATGAAAATGTGTAGGTCAACACTCAAAATTCTCTAATAACTATCTTTACCTTTTATTGGATGAAACTACCAATGAGATAAGACAGAGGCTTATCAAATGCGTGGCTTTCAAGAAATGAGATTTTCAGTGAAATGTGTACTCCAAGTCCAGCTCTGTCACCTTCACCAGGTGGATACGTAGAGTCCATTCCCCGTCTTTTGTCAGGTCCTCTCTCCTACACTCTGCAGTGACAATAGTATTTTAGAGAACCTTGTTTACTCCAAAAAATTTATGTTTAGTCTTATTCAATTCTCACAATAACTCTACTGGGTAGGTATTCTCACCCTCTACATTCTACCTATGAGGAATTCAAAGCACAGAGATATTAAATTCTTTGTTGAGGGTCTCCCGTCTATAAGTGATATTCAGGATCAGGATAGGCTCCCAGGCAATCAACCTCAAAGTTCAGCCAGGTAGCCGCCATGATACACTAATTTTGTTTTTAATCTCCTTTTAGCTTTTCACAACTACTCTCCACAATTTTATAGATGTTCATGGAGGAACATATAACTTCAGCACACAGCTCTACATTACCTTTCTTAAATAGTTTTGATTCTTTCAAACCAAGGATCATCATATCCTTCTGTAGTGTATGCCAGTAGTGAACTCCCTCCTTCCTAGCCGCTCCAGTAATACCCACTTCTCTATGTCACAATCTCCATTTCATTTTGTTTATTTATCATGTTTTGTCAGTACTCTGCTTCTAGGTAATACAAATAAAACAGACAGCCTGACCAGATGAATCTAAATGTACTTTCCTCAAACGTATTTAGGTCTTGGTGGTGCCTATGGCTCAGTGGGTAAGGCGTGGGCCCCATATACCAAGGGTGGTGGGTTCGAACCTGGCCCTGGCCAAAGTGCAACAAAAAAATAGCCGGGCATTGTGGCGGGAGGCTGAGGCAAAATAATCACTTGAGCCCAAGAGTTTGTGGTTGTGGTGAGCTGTGACATCACAAAAGTCTACCAAGGGCAACATAATGAGGCTCTGTCTCAAGACAGATAAATAAATAAATAAATAAATAAATGTAATCTCAACAATAATAAAATATCCGTTTAGTAGAGAAACTGCCAGTCACATTTTCTCATTAGTTTTGCTTTCCCCCTCCTCGGAAATTAACAGATTTCTTCTTTCATCCGAGTAACAGTGTATTTGACAAGAGTATACAGTCATCACCTGCAGCTGTTTAATTCATTATTTTGCCATCATATCACTTATGATGCACTTTACCAAAAAATTCTAGTTTCAAACATAAGCATTGGCTTTGTGTAAAAGAACAGAGAACTATGAAGAAAACATTGTCACAATTTACAATTTCATCATAAAAATCTACATGAGTAGGTCCAACTGGATATCCAGGGTGATCTGAGAAAATTAAAAATTGTGGAAAAAGTTAGATGTTTCCAATATATTTTATTTGATATATTTGAATTATAATCAAACATATCCCTTTCACACATTTGATATTCATATTAAAGTACAATTCAGAGGTAATGAGGAAGCTAAATTCCATTTTATATAGCTCATGTATGAGAATACAGACTCGCAAAGAGGGGCTCGTGGCCCAGTGTGAGGATGATAAAATGGAAAAGTAATGCTATCGATACAAAGGAGTCCCTGTCTTCTTAGCTTTTTCCCCTGGGTTTTTCGTGTTGTTGTTGCTGATTTGTTTTTAACAGTAATCATCCTCTCTGACAGGTATCTCTTCCTTGTAATCTGCAGAGAGGGGGGTGTACCTTCATCCTGCTCTCCCTCGGGGAGCTTATCCCCAGTAAGGAAGAGACTGAGCAACTCCTGCTCTCCCTCGGGGAGCTTATCCCCAGTAAGGAAGAGACTGAGCAACTCTGAAAATCGATCAACTCTTAAAGACCTATGATTGGGACACAGCTCAGAAAATGAATAGCTGACTTTTTCAAATAAAGAATTAAGATGCTTAGTGGTGTGGTCATTAAATGCGACTGGTTTCACAGACATCTAAAAAATAGGGGGTTCCGCTGAAAGGAATATGGAGTCCAGAATCAGAAGTGTTTGAACTCTGTGCCCTAATCTGTGACTAAATCCTACTAATAAATGCAGGAAAATCCCTTAACCCCTCTCTTCTACATCTTTCTCACCTATGAAAAATAGAAAATGCTAATTGTTGAACAGTCTTCTTGAACTATTTATTTTAGTTTGATGTATATATATTCATTCGTACCACAATTTCATCCCCCAAACAGATTTGGATAGAAAAGGATGAGTTTAAAAAGTTATGTAGGAAAATCAGAACAAGAGGAAAGTAAGGAAAGTAAACATAAAATGAAGCCAGGGAAAACGTGGGTAGGCTGTTTTCATGACTAAATTTTTCTGCAGCCAATGATTGTCATTGTGGTGTGAATGGATGTCCTTGTTGGACATCCAAACTACAGTGAAAAAGTGGTTGATAGTGGGAAAAATATATAGAAAACATAAAAATTCCTGAATTTGTATCAGGGACACTGAATAAATATATATTCTTCAATCATTTTATACTTTTGCTAAAAACTATAAAATATAAACCTAAAAAGAAGGAACATTTCTAAAACTGAATGTGGGCCAGTATTGTGTGGCACTGTCTATGTGATCAAATGATCTCATAATTTTTTAAATAAAAAAAATCACAATTCGAAAGGTGAAAAGGTCTTTTCATTAATGCTGACATAGGAAATAATCCTATAAAATACTTGCTTTCCTTACACTGCCACTACTAAAATAGAATCTCCATGTGTAACTAACACTTGCAAATACTTTCTTTCATTTTATTGCCACTCTCCAATTTTTTTTCTTCCTCAGCCCCAAATTACAGAAGCCGTTTTCAAGGTCTTAACACAGTATTTCCTTCCAAATTAAAATGTGCCTTCATAATGTTAGTGTCAGAAATTAGTTCCATAGCAACTGTAACAGGAGCTCTTACACACATTTCTAGAGAAATTATGTTTGTAACTCACAATGGTACAAAGAAACTTAAACTAAAATTATCTTTTACCTCTGGTAGGAGAAATAAGACTACTCCAAAAATCTTGAGGAAGTTTCTTAAGAATTCTCCTTGGGTAAATTAAGTTGAATTATTTTGATACCAACCCCCCTATTTTAAAAGCAAGATTCAAACCCTGGAAATAATGCTCATCTCTTCTAAGTGATTTAAATGATCATGGTTTTCAAAAGATATATATATATATATAAAACTAGGATAATTACGCCACTCTATTTTATAATTTCCTTTCTCACATATAAAATAGTTTTATTCCTCTAAGAAAACCTGCTGAGTTAATATGAAAGACATTTCCACTACAAGTACTAAAAAATCAGTAACCCTTACAGTTCATAGAAAGAAAATCAAATTCTATTTTAGTGAAGTTTTCATACCAGCCTTTTGGTAATAATGTTGAAGAATCGTGATATATTTAAGAGGCATTAATTCTAGTAATAGTCATTTGTCTTTGATGTCAGGGAGAGACAAAGGCTTGGGAAATAGAAGATTTACGATGACATATTATAGACTCACTGGGTAGATGTTAGGTTTTTTACTCCTCCTCTGAAACGACAGATAACGAAGCTTTATCAACTTCCTTTTATTAACGCTAAAAATATATCCTGTAATAGGATCATAAACATTTAATGAAAACCACAGCTGTACTGAATTTTAAAATTAGGTGAGGATGGGCAAGTAGTTCAGAGAAGAGTAAATCAGCGTAACTCACACATTAGGAGTTTACAACCCGGCTTGTTCTGATTTGATATATCTCTGGGTCTGACCTCTCCCTCTGAAGTCCAGACTCACACTGTCAATTTCCTAAATGAACCTGAATGTTCAAAATGAGTTGATTTTCTTCCCAAGTACATCGGAGCCGTATCTGGGGAGAAAACTCACACTCAAGAACGTGGAACATGATGGCTGATTTGCCCGTGTTCTTCCCAGTACTTTTGGAGAAGATGATTAAAATTCTTATGATCTCTGTTTTTAAAAAATTTGGAATGCTTTATGAATTTGTGTGCCATGATTAGGGTTCCCTACAAACAGGCACAAAAATAAAAATGCATATGAAAGTGATTAATAGGAGATTTTCCCAAGAAAATCTGGTAGGGCAGTAGGGAAGTGGTATGGCTAAGCGGGGATTATTATCAAGCAAAGTCTCATGGAGGGGAACCTGTTCTCTGTCCCACAGAGGATGTCTGAAGGCAGGACATGTCACACCTTCCATACAAGGTAGCAGGAAAATTTAAACCCCTGCACTTGTCAATCCTTGGTTAACAGCTGCCCGGGGGCTGGGAGGTATGTGTGTGTGTGTGTGTAATAAGCCTGCAGACCCTTCTAACAAAGTAAAATAAAGTAGGTCCTAGGAGTCTGAGACCAACCCTCCAATAAAAAGACACAAGGCTGGCAACTTGAAAACAAAAACGAACAGGAAGCCAAAAGCCCAGGAATTTAAAAAAATCTAAGCAAATTATGGTGAGCGCTGTCTGTCTGTCAGTCTCTACAGTGGTCGCTGTTTCATCTTATTTTCTAGATACCTAGCCTTGTTCTCCTACCATTTACCTACTCATGTTTTTCTTCTCCTTTATTCCTTCTATGTGCATCCCAGAGATTGGGGAGGGGTCAGGGGGACATCAAGTGCTGACAGAAGACTCCTACCATAGGGGTTGAGGCCACAGTTCATTCCTTAACTCTCTGTTCTACAGCCTTAATCAGGCCAGTGGCTATGTATTACTGGCCAGCACAGTATTTTGAAAACTTGAATGTGAATAACCTTCAGATGAGACATCTTTTTTTCTAGTTCACCAGAGTGTCCTAAAACCATCAGTTGCATATAACAAAAAAATCCAAAGTAACAGTAGCTCTTAAAGTATGGCCTCTAGACCAGCAGTATCAACTTCACCTAGCAGTCAACAGAGAGTATAGTTCTTCTAAGTCACTAAGGACCCCAGATCCTTTAGCAGCATCCAGAACTGCCTCATTCCAAGCACCATCAGTGGAGGAAGATGCAAGGAAGAAGATGGGAAGGGCTGACTTATGCGAACTGTATTTTAAGGGGGATGACAGCTTACAGTTAGCTCATTTTCTAGAGCAAATAGTGTGCTGGGGAATATTTGACAAGTATCCCTCCAGTCTTCATTGCATAAATACACCTGCCATGGCTGATTTTAAATTTGACATCACCGAGCAGAGATGGGGAAAGATGTGCATACAGGGCTCTTCTAGCCTGGCCAACTGCAGGTTACCACTGTCCATAACTCTCATGTATAGCCATCCCCAGCTAAAACTGTGTAACCAAAACACATGCCCCCCCCCCATAATATTCTGAAATTTTAAAACATGTATCGAGAGAAAAGACTCTAAAGATATCATAAACTGTGTGTATATTCTAAACCCATTAATACAGTAAATGATAGTCTGCAGTGGTTCTCAACTTTCCTAGTGGCAATGAAAAGAATTTTATGGCTGGGTCACCACAACATGAGGAACTGTATTAAAGGGTCACAGCATTAGGAAACTTGAGAACCACTGGTGTAGAGCTTCTCACTTACCGAGGGGGCTCTGTGAAGATGGGAGCCTCAAGTCCGCTCAGCCATGCTTGCTTCTACAACATGTAGGTGGAGGGAATTAGAACTTCTGGAAGCCTGCTCCTCATAGAAAGATATTGTAGCCTAGGACAGGGAATTGGGGAGATAGGGAGCCCCAGTCTTGTCTGTACATGCTAAGGTAAGCTTCCGCAACCCCAAGCTGGAGTGAGTCACAGTTCAAATGTTAGACTCTCATTATTCCTACTTAGATTTAGAGTATTTTCTTGAATGAATGTATCTCTGTTTTCTGAATGCCTGTAGGACAATTTCTAAAGATTTAAATAAATGCTTTTCATACTTTTTACCAGTTAAACCATTACACTGGGGAGATTTTCCTCCATCATTCTAGAAGTCCTGTTCTCTATTTAACTACTTTAAGCCTCGTTTGCCTCACTTGTTTCAGGGAGATGATCATAATAAAGGTTGTATAAAGATTAACTGAGATGATGCTGTAGGGATCAGGGTATGCCACCCCCAAATATGCCATTATTTTGAGCTGAGTGCAATTAGGGAAAAACAGATACAGAACAGTCTGCCCTTCCCCCATAGGCCTCAACAGGCTACATATTTCCTTTGTAAAATGTCCCCCTCTCTCATACCAAGAAGGGAAAAACACCTTTATCACAGAGATAGAAACAGCATCAAGAGGCATCTGCATAAATAAAACCTTATTACATAACCCTTGTCTTCCTTTGGTTTGTGCTAAATATTTTCTTTCCTACAATTTACTGCTCCTAATATCCCAAACTCATTTTCCTTTGTCTTATCACTTCTCCACAATTTATTACTGTTTGTTAAGGTATTATACATTCCCCTCGAGTTTAATTCTTTATTTCTTTCTATGAAGATCCCTATGCACATCAATATTGAAAATATTAACATCAAGTAAAATTTGTATGTCTTTTCTCCAGTTAATCTACGTTTTTCAGTTTAATTCACAGGCCCTATAAATATAATAATATTATAAGAGGGCAGAAGCAAAAACACTTTACAATGCATTTTTAGTGGCTGGGAAATACTAAACACTCAAGGAAACATTATAGCTATGAAATAATACTCAGCTATGGTCTTCATTCATTCTTAACAGTTATCTATCAGTGCAATTCCTTATTTAAAATAAAATAAGAAATTATACATTGGAAAAAAATACTGTGGAATTATACAGTGGTTAAAAAAATAGGAAATTTAATCCTCGAGTGATGGAATATCCTGTATACATTTGAATTATAATTTCAATTCACGGACATCTGATGAAATTTTGGATAACCTGTTTTACTGCTCAAAATTGATTGACATGTGGCCTTTTTCTTTACCTTCAGAGTATATAGAATGATCAAAAATGGAACCTTCCCTAATGAAGAACCAGCCTTCTCAAGTGACAGCACTGTTTTCTTCATGTGAAATGCAATATAGAAGATAGTGTTGAAACAAATTCTTGTCAGGAAATAGCAGGTGGTCAAATGAATGCATCAATATTTATGGCATGAAGACAAAATGTTCTTCAACAAGGAAGTAGTTCCATCTTGCTTCTTGGAATGCTGAAACTCTGTTTGACCCTGGAATGAACCTGAATGGAAAGCAATCAGTTATTAAGAAAAAAAAAAAAAAAAAAAGATTAGCACTACAGCTTCTGGTGACTCACTTAGCTGTTTGACTTGCCCAAACTGGTTACAGCTCTTCCTTTCTCTGCATTAACCAGCCAGATCCAATAAGCTGGTCTTGATTTCTTACATGGACTAAACCTGTTATTTTTTATTTGTGTAAATGAATTTGTTCTCATTCAACTACAATTGCTCCCAAGAAATTTTGGGAGCCTCTATGTATTTGTAAGTCATATCCTCTGAACTGGAATGAAGTAGAAACACTCCATTAGAACTTTATAAAATCATTTTTGTAGAACCAGTCCCAAGTTAAGAGAATTTTCATGATGTTTTGGAGAAAATTCATTTAAAACTCTCCGCTCTTGGGGTGGTGCCTGTGGCTCAAAGGAGTAGGGCACCAGCCCCATATAGCAGAGGTGGTGGGTTCAAACCTGGCCCCAGCCAAAAACTATAAATAAATAAATAAATAAATACATAAATAAAACCCTCCACCCATTTCACCATGTTCTATGCCTACAATTTTGCTAAAACATAATTCATCAGATTTTAAACCACTTTGCTCTTATTTCTATGCAAATAATAATTGAAGAGTTATATCAGGCAATGATGAGTTATGAACAACTTAGTTTATTGTATTATTTCCAATTGTGCAATTTATTCATATAAGTCTTTGGTCAATAGAGGAAGAGATTAACAGCAAAGAAAGTTGTCAGCGAATGGTAGTCAATGGAATGGTCTTACAATACTGGAGAAATGGCATCATGAAAGACTTTCTCTCAAAGGAAAAGTCAGATGTCCTGCACACATACAAATTCCACTCCTCTCACAATTGCTACAGTCAGTGTTCAGGCTGCCATAACATAATACCATAGACTAAGTGGCTTAAACACAATCTACAGGCTGAGAGGTCCCAGATAAAATTACCAGAAGGTCCAGTGCTTGCCGGGGGCCCCTTCCTTGTTTGCAGATGGCAGTTTTCTTGTAGGCTCGCATAGTGGAGAGCAGAGAGACAACATACACTCTTCTCATAAGGGTGCTAATCCCCTCCATAAGGGCACCTTCTTCATGACCTAATTACCTCTCAAAGACTCCACCTCCTAATACCACAACATTGGGAGTCAGGATTTTAACATATGGATGGGGGAACCTTCAAAGATTCATTCCATAGCAACAGCATCTCTAAGACAACATAAAATCTCAGCTACACCCACATTTAAGTTTTAAGGAACATTAAGTATTTGAAGGTATACCAAAATACAGCACTAGTGTGTGTGTCCAAAAAGCCTCTTTGATGGCTTCTCAGGGGCAGTACCATCTAAGGAGAATCTAACAGTTCTGCACAGCTTCAAAACAAGCACGAATAAAACAAACAGCATAGAAGAATTTAAAATAAGACATAGGATTATTTTTCAACTGTACCTTCACATAGGTCAATAAACACACATTATTTATTTATTCATTTCTATGCCAAACACTGGTTATTTGTACCTTCTCTTTTTGCTCTTGATAAATTTTGCCAGTATCAACTAGTTTTTCTTGGTCATTGATCCTTACTTTTAATAATTTCATTCATTAATCTGTGAATTTTCTTGTTTTCTACCTTCCTGCTTTTATATATTGTTCTTAGTCTAACTCTCTGACCCAGCAGTTCTCAACCTGTGGGTCGCAACCCCTTTTGAACAATGAAAATACACTGTGGCATTAGGAAGGTTGGGAACCACTTAGGCAGTCCTGTATCTACCAATAAAGAAAGATCTCCAATTGTGCGGTTTAATAATTTAAAATGCAAGGCAAATTTACATGTATGTATAATATTTTATTCTTTTGCATCTATATACATATACATAACTATATAGGCAATTAAATAAAGAGGTACAAAATAGGACACTAGAAGAATGTGCATGAAAATGGTAACAGAGGTTGCCTCTGGAAAGAGAAAAAAGGCACACGTGAAATAGACGTGAGGAGGAAAATGCTTCTCATTAAATATCCTTTGCACATTTTGAATTTTGTATAACATGCATATATTTACAAAAAGGGCAATAAACTTTGTTAAAAGTTAATCAGTATTCCTTCTCCCAAACAACTCAAGAATTTTATTATTTTTAGAGTTTTATTTTTTTCTTGTTTTTATTATCAAATCATAAACATAACTCAAGAATTTTAGATGCAATTTTCCTTACTTTTACATTACATCCCATTATGCAGCCAAAAAAAGAGATGAAGACTCTACCTCTTTTATATTTACATGGGTGAAGCTGGAACATATTCTTCTTAGTAAAGTATCCAGTGTACTCAGTACTATTATGAAACCAATATACAATCACCCACACTTTCATATAAATGATAAAACACAACTCAGAATGAAGGAGGGGTGAGGAGAGTGAAGGGAGGGAAGGAGGGAGCCCAGGTGGAGGGAGGGTAATCGGTGGAACCTCACTCTTGTGCATATTGCAAAGGTACATGTCAAATCCATTAAGAGTAGAGTACTAATGTCTTAGCGCAACAATTAAGTAAGAGAGGTGAAGGCTATGTTAACCAGTTTGATGTAAACAGTCCAAATTGTATGTAAAATCAGCAAATTTTACCCCATAAATACATTAATGTACACAGTTATGATTTAATAAAAAATAGTATCTAACATGTCAGTTCTATATTGTTGTTTGTCTAACAACCACAAAATCCTAGCAATCATTTATTACTTGTGCTGTTGGCTCAACTAGGCATGGCAAGAATGGACTCGACATTGGGACCAAACTCTGCCATGGGTCCAGACCCGTTCTGGATATCTCTCATCCTTTTGGAACTATTGACTTTCTGAAGCATACTCTCATCATTGCAAATGCAACAGCTGTGCACATTTTAAGCTTTTTATTTTGTTACATCTGTTAACATCCCAATAACCAAAGGCAGTTACAAGTCCAAGTACAGCATCATTCAGGTGGAGCATATTTCAGCATATTTCTTTCATGGATGTGGAGGATGGAGAGTCAGTGAATACCTGTTGAATAATAATCAAATATATCAATCTGTATTTTATTTCTTCTTTCCTTTGAAATGTTCCCCTATCGTGGCTCAGTGAGGAGGGCACCAGCCCCATATACTGGAGGTGGCGGGTTCCAACCCAGCCCAGGCCAAAAACTGCAAAAAAATGAAAAGTTCCCCTAATTCATGCTAAAAACATTCAGTATTTACTTGATTTGCTGTCTTTACCAGTTGCTTTGCTCAACATTGCTCGGTCCATTCCATTCTTTTTTAACTTAGTTCAATTTTCCTCTTAGTAAAATAAATATTTTAGTATGCTGTTCTTTCCACAAGTCCTTGAGTAGTAATCTTTTATTGCTTTTGTCTAGAAATGTGTCTTGAATAACTTAGCTAGCTACAAGACAGAAATGCCTGAAACTTAGATGCAACGATTAAGTGGGTAGTTAACAGTATTAAAATGGAAGCTGAATTCACAACCCTGCCAAGTCTTTTGTGTGAAAGTTAGAACTAGGGAATGAATAGGAAGTAAAACAGGAAGTACCTGGCCGTACTCAGAAAAATCTGAGAACCTACATCTGTCAAATCTCCCTGAAGCTCCATGGCCAGCAGAAGTCACTCTTCCCCGCCTGAGATGACAACTATTTCCTTGCTTGGAGACCCTGTAATAACCTCACTAGGGCATTTACCTTGCATAATAAAGCCTATTCTTCTCCAATATCCTTTATTGCCTTCAAATCTATAACTAGAGTCTAATTTAAGTATTCCCCAGGGAAAAAGTACAAGGCCTACCTACAACTAATAAACCCTGAGACTTTGCTAATTTATGTTGACAAATTTTCAAGGAACAAGAATTCTAACAATGTTAGACCAATGGGATAGGATACAATATTAGATCAGACCAAAGTTATCAATAAGATATATGTGTCAGAAATTCTGTGTGTAGTATGTAAGTCCCAATACCTGAATCTAAAAGTTTTTTTGCATAACTGAAATCTGGACTGAGTGATGGATCATCATTAATGAGAGGGAAATTCTAGAACCTCCTATGCACAATGTAGGGGAAATAACTGAAGCACTTAGGAAGTTAAGCATGTTGAAGTGTGTGTATCACGTGTCTTCCACACTCACCTTCCCACCACCTGTTGTAGGAGGGCCCAGAGCATAAGACATTGAGAAATGCGAGAGAGGAGGCCACTAAAATCTTTGAATAGCTCTGTAAATTCTGACCTGTGTAGATCAGGGAAAATTGTGAAAAAATGTGTACTTCCTGCATTCAAAAGGCACGATGGGATCCTGGAGTGCCAAAGCCAAGGAGATCCAATGATTTCATAGAAAACAAAGATCAAGATTGGCTAGCCAGCATCCGATATTCACTCCTCATATTCCACTTCAAGACACCTGAAGGCTTTCTTAAACAAGACAGTGGCCCCATAACCCAAACACATACACATGTGCACATACACATGTGCGCACACACACACATACACACACACAAGCCCAGTGATAGCTTTTTAGATGACATTCTTGACCCTACTATGAATGTGAAAAATATTTCAAATGAAATATCAAGATTATCTGTTGACCCAGATACGGTAACTAAGATCCAAAGTTCAGGGGGAAAAAGCTTTAAGTATCCTACATAATGTAGCAAATAATTGAGTAAATCATAAGCGCTAGACAATCATTGTAGACATAAGAGGTAGCTCACCCAGCAAACCTCTCCTTCCCACCTGTCATCCCAGAGGCACCCTGCCTCTTATAAACAGAAAATGCAGGAGGAATGAAGTACTGTGGCTTTCATTTGCAACCCCCGAATATAGATGGAAGAAGACAAGAGGACGAGAGGGATGCTTGCCTTCCGAAAAACCAGTAAGAGACTCCACAAAAAGTCACTCATAAAATTTATAGTACCTGTCAGAAGTAGAAAGTGACATTTCATCTGGTATAGCCAGTGGGTGTGTTGCTTTCCCTTGAGCCTACCAGAGCCAAGAAAAATATAACTGGAAAATAATAACAGGATAAAGACAGGATGGCAATATGTCAGCTTTTCTACCATTTCCCATGGCAGGAATGCCTAAATTTCTTGTGAGTTAAGAAACGCAAATAGATGGTAGCCAGGTTTCAACTATCTTACTGGTACATACGAAGACCACCAGCCGGGTGAGGGGAACAACATCAGAGTAGCCAGGGGAGAGAAGAACAAGAGCTGAGAGTCTGGGGAAAAGGAAAAACTGACCAGTGGTGATGCAGAGAGCTCTGGGAGAATGGGATCCTCTCCAAATGTCATACAGGGAGGGCAAAGTTTGAATATTGGTTGAAACAGTAATTCAGGAACAAAACAAAACAAAAATAAAAAACTTTTTTAAAAAATTGAGCTGTCTTGAGTTAAAAAGTTTCAGTGACTAGGTTCCAAGTCCATAGAATGTTGAGAGTGACCCAAAGAAGAGAGAGAAAAAACCCTGTGGCAGGCGTCTTCAAACTACGGCCCACGGACCACATGCAGCCCACCTAGGACATTTATCCGGCCCGCCGGGTATTTTTGCCACCGCTGCCTGTCCTGCTTAGCAGCTGACTAGTGCCGGGGCCCACAGTCCAGCCCTCCAACGGTCTGAGGGACAGTGAACTGGCCCCCTTTTTAAAAAGTTTGAAGACCCCTGCTCTGTGGTTTCACATTTGAGTGATTTGGAAAATGATGACTCTCCTGACCGAAGGCAAAGGAGAGAGAAGACTATTTGGGAAAGATAGAAACTAGTTGATTGGGTTTTAGATATTTGAGTTTCAGGAGGTGCTGAGATTTCCAAGTGAAAATATCCAGAACTTCGCTGGAAATGCATGAACAAAGGTAAAAAAAGGAAGGCAAAGAGGACAGACATGGTCATCATTCAAAAAGAGATGGTTGCTGAATATATGAAAGGGAACGAATTCTCCAGGGCAGGAAGCTCATTAACCTCTCTCAGGCATCTCTCTAAGTAATAATGTAGATTTCTTTTGTCTCCTTTAGGACACAATAGAAAATTAAAACATTTAAATGTTGCATTAAAGTCACGATAGAAAGTCAAAACAGAGTGGCCTGTACTATTTAGCTACACTTATTACTTCATTAATGGACACTAAATTCTTACATTTAGTGATAGGTATTTATAACAAAGTCTCTTCTACTTTTTATGAAAAGGACATGCTTTTCTTTTCAAGAAAGCCAAACTTTGTTGAAAGATCCTGTCACTTAATAATTCCAGTTTTGCTATTTAAACAGCCTGGATTTGTCCTTAATGACCAGACAAGTGTCTGTCACTGTAAAATTAGGCAAGTCAAACTTTTAACTTTTGGAAAGTTAAAGTCGACTTTTAAGAGCCATGCTTCACAGGCATGAGGGGACAAAACCGCTAAGGGCCTAATTTTCTAGACATACAATCTTTCTCCACCAAAACTAAGTGTTACATTTATTTTTCTTCTGTAAATTTGACTTAAAGCACTTGAACTTCATTCATAAAAACTAACAAAAGATGAGGCTGTCCATTTCCAACAGGACAAGTGTGTGTATCTGGATGTTCACGGTGTTTAATAACGCATACCTTAATAAGAATAAAGCAAAAAAAAAAACCCCACATCTTTAGTCTGAAAGCAAGGGTGGTTCCCCCCGGTGGCACTTTATGACACTTGGCAGCTCATTATCACACTTCACAGAGTCTCGTGTCAGCATGTCAGAGCTCTCTAAATTTTGACAGAATTAAAGTAGTGCCGTTTGATATAATTGATATTGTACAGTTAATCAGGCAGTGGCTCCATCACAGAGTAACATTCTCAAAAGGCTTAATTACTGAACTGTGAAGATTTACTGCCATCTGGAAGTTCCTTCCCAAAGTTCTGTTCCTGAATTTTATGTAGAGTTCACAAAAATAACTTGGTCCATTTAGAAATCATGCCCTCGATTTGGAAATTAAAATTGTTATTTTTGGAATCTCATTTGGCCTAGAGATCATAGAAACCTTATGAAGAAGAAAGGGACAATGGCAAATGAGAAAAAAAAAAGAAAAAAACGTGGAAGCTCTGGAAATTATTTTCTTTATGTAATGTTTAAGAGGGCAGGCTCTGGAGCCAGATGGCTAGATTTTCAACCCCATTTCTAATTGTGTGACCATGGGCAAGTTACTTTAAACTCTCTGTGCCTCAGTTTCTCCATCTGTACAATAATGATACTAATAGCACCTACTTTTTAGGGTTAGCCTGTGGGAATAAATGGGCTAACAATTACAAAGTGCCCAGAAATGTGCCTGCACATCAAAGAACAATCTGAGCATTTGCTATTATTATACGTGAGAGTTTAAATTACTTTTTACTCGAGATTATGCTCTCTCTAACAAGTAAACATCCTATTTGAAGGGCTCCTTCTGGTATAGTAAACTTTCTACATCCATAGATCAGTAAGTTAAGTGTAAAGTAGCACCATCATTTCTCAGAAATTCTTTATCTGGGACTTCTTTGGAGTAAAAGATTGAATTGGATTCCCTCAAATTCCATCCTATTCTGAGAGTCTAGGATACTATGGATTCCTTAAAGTCAGTTATAATGGTAAAGTACTTAATAAGAAGTTTCAGAGACGGAGGGTTAAGAACCATCAATGCATCACCTTCTATTCTGCTACTGCAATACTTGTGAAGAAAGAGGAGAAGGAGGGAAATGGAGAAGTTGAGGAAGAGGAGAGGGAAGAGAAAAGAGAAGAGTCAGAGTTCTAATGGCAGCTCAGTATTGGTAAGAAGTGAGAAATAATTTCTAGAGAGAAAGTAAGATCTTCTGTGGCCTGAGTAGACCCCAGGGGGATACAGCAAGATATATAGGGAAAGAGAAAACACAAAATAGGTACATACATGTTTAATCATTCCCAAGAATTAGAAAGTCATTGATTTATATGAAAAATTGAATCTATACAATCAAGTCACAGATTATCAATTTAACCAGATTTTCCAATTGAAAATAATGTAACTGTGGATTTTTTATATAATTATGTATCCTTATATTGGTTTTTTTGGGGGGGGGTTAAGGATTTGCAATGTTGCAATGTTTCATGGAACAAATATATTACAATTTATTTAAAAAATCCTAAATTGATGAAAATTTACATTTTTTAATTAATGATATGATACATGTTCTTTTCTTATTTTTATTTTTTTTTCAGTTTGAAAGCAATCATTGTTTATTAACTGACCAGATTACAAAAATAAATTACCTTAGAATTACCTTAGTTCATTCTTCTAATAAACCTGTTGATCTGGTCTTGCCTGTTACATTTCTACCTTCTGCAAAGAGGGTTGTCTTTTTCTTCATTCCACCCCATGGAGACGGTAACTGGAAAGGCCACGGAAAGTTCTTTGCTTCATTGAAGCGTTTTCCAACAGTGTATTTCCACTTCCATGAACCTTTTGACTACTTTCCTAGTACCTCTCCAAAGAAGTTCTGACATCTACAATTATCTCATCTGTTTATTAACATGAATCGGATCCTCCATGCAGATGATGCCACATTTACCAAGAGATCAAGCAATCAAACTGTCATCTGTCAACACAATTTGCTTCTTATTGATTTTGCCATAACCATACTTGTAGATAAACTCGTTTGCTGACATGCTGAGGACTGTAGAACCTATTGCCTGATGAGTGTTCTTATGACTATAATAATTAGACACCGCTTAAGCACTCTTATAAATTGCATCAGCCTTACCTGCCTTTATTTCACACACTTTTGTGGCCAGCTTCCTCTTCCTGGCTCAGGAACCTGGGATGAACCTCCCACCTCCCATCCCAGGAATTCTTCATTGATTCTAAGACATTAGATTCCAGGGAACCACTTGATGCCCGCATGCCATGGAGTGAAATTTCAACAACCAGTGAGAATAAAAACTGGTGATATGCATTTCATATGGTTCCTCAGACAGTCCCACGGGATTTAGCAGCCAGCTGTTCACAGTGGTTTCTCTCTTTCTCTCTTTCTCTGCCTTGCGGCTCTTTCCCCTTAAATCCTACTTCTCCAAATAAAGCACATATACATAAAGCCTTTGTCTGGGGTTCTGTACCCTGGGAAACAGATCATGAAAGATGATGCTAGGAAAGACCTCGGAAAGACGACTCTCAGAGGTGGATCTCTGAATTGGATTACTTCATAGTCAAACAGGAACAAGGACTCTCCCCCCCCACTGTGGTAAGAACTCCTGTTATAAGACAGTGTCCCAAAGGCTTTCTTCTTTGGTAAATTAAGATGAGGTTTAGATAAAAGGTGGGTATGTCTATGGTATAGGGTATGGTATGCAATTATGATTATAGTTATTATAATTGTGAGGATTTGAGTATAGGCTAGTTTTTGTTAACTGTATTGGAAACCTTGAAAAAAGAAAGAGAAATCTCAGAATAGCCCGTTGACAAGGCTGGTACTATGAACCCCAGTGGGCCTATTTGGCAGCTTTGAAGGAGAATCTCGTTTCCCCCAGCCACAGGACAGACTTATCTGAAGAATAGGTTCGGGATGCAATTACAAGAATGGCAGAGCTGAGATAACGGGGCAGCACCTGGAGGGATCTTGCAGATCAGGGTTAGGTCCCATATAGGTAAAGGGCTGGACTTGAGAACGGAAAGGAGCACATCTAAGGGGACGAACCTGAGAATCATAAACATGGACATGGTCCTGAACCCTCTATTTTGCTGAAGCAGCCTATTTGCCAGAAGAGGCGAGATCTCCCTTGCATGGAGAACATGCAAGGACTTTATCAGAGGCTGTTGCCTTGCAAGATGATGCAAGACTTACCCTTGAAATACCTCATCGCCTCCAGGGTGACAATCAGGGTGAAATCTCTGAGTAGCTAGTATGTACAGCCTCTGTTCTTAGAAGCAATAGCATAAAGAAACTGGAAGACCTGGAGAATATTTCTTAGCAGGATTTAGGAGAAATGTAGGGATGGCTTATCAATGTAGAACGGATGTTGGAGTAAAAGTCTGAATAGAGAAGAACTTTTTGCTGTGAAGGTATTCAGCTCTAACTCAGGACTCAACGTCCTGTCGGGAACATGTGGAGATAGTCCTAATGCTCTCTTGGGATGGCTCCTTGAAACTTGACCTAACAAATGAGATAAGTGTAGATGTCAGAACTTCTTTGGAGGGATATTAGGAAAGTAGTCAAAAGGTGGTGGAGGTGGATATGTTAAGACTGTGTGAGACTAGAGAATGCATGTGACAATTCTATTTTCTAAAGATGACTGAAGCATCATCTCTTACCCCACATGTTATTCTAGAAACTTACCACTTCCATCAAGAAGTTGATTCTAATTCCCCTTGCATTGGATCTGAGCCAGCTTGTGCCTATTTCTTGGAGTAGACTATGGTAGAATTAACACCACAAGTTTTCTGAGGTTGGGCCACTGGCTGATTTACTATATAGATGACATTACATTAATTGGACCAAGTGAACAGCAAGTAGCAAGTGTCCTGGATTTCTTAGAATGAATCATGATTGTCAAAGGTCAGAGAATAATTGCCACAAAAGTTCAGGGGCCTGTCACATCTGTAAAGTTCATAGAGACCAATTGGTCTGGGCAGGGTGGGGCATCCTCTCTAAATAACATGTGGCCCACTCACCACGTGTTAGCCTCAGTCTGACACCAATACTACCTTTATAACATTATTTCAAACATACCTTCAAGGGAAAGGAGGGTCCTCTCTGTAGACCAACTAATGGAGGAGGGGAGTAATTGGGCCTAATTCACAAACATGTCAGTGTGATATTTCAGTGTTAGCTAAAAACAGACTGGTGCTATGTTATCCTAATATTATATGGCTGGCTTAGGAATGACCCAGAGACAGTGGTGAAGGGAAATTCTCCCAATGAGAAAGCTGTGGACAATATATCTGATATTTGATTCATATGTAAGGAAAAGAGGTCTGGGATAAGGATATACCTAGAGCCCTAGGCAGTGGCAAATGTCATTAAAATGAACAGTGTCAGTTGCTGTGAGGTGCAATGCTGTGGCACTCTACTGAGGGTGACAAAGTGAGACTCTACCTCAAAAAAAAGAGTTTAAATAAACAGAGTCATGAAACTGATGACAGAAGTCTGTGAAAGAGGCTTGTGATTGGACTAATCACACTGGTCACGAAGCACAAGGACTTGTGTCTAACATCTGCACACAGAGCGTACCTACTACAAAGACCAGTAGGACTCTTCCTGCAATATCAACTAGACTCTCTCTTCTTAGTGACACTAGTGCAGAAATGCAGTGGCTATTGTAGAAGTGGTGGAGACCACACATGATCTCAACAACATGGCGTCCTTCTCACCAAGGTTAACTGAACTCCTGCCACTGCTGAATGAATAACTTGCCATCAGGAGAAATCAATGCTTGATATGCCATCATTTCTTGAGAAGATAAGCCAGGCAGCTTGGGGACAGGTCAGTCACCTGAGATCCCCTCATTCTGGGGACCAAGTGTCAGCCAGTCAATGGTGAGGGAAATCTTGACTTGATGTTGAAGGGAGGAAATGATATTGTAATTACAGTCGTATCGTGGAGATTGTAGGGGATTTTTGTTCTGCTTTGCTTTTGCTTATTTTTCACTCATCTACCTCCATTAAGTAGAGACCGTGGCTGTGCTCCACCTTGAGGGGGTCTCTGGCACATTTTTCCTGTGTGACATCCTTTCAGAGGGAAAATAAAGGCAACTTGTTCTCACAGAAAATGAAGGCCCCGTTAGACAGTAAGGGAGACACGTACAAGGAAGGACTTGAGCAGATCTTACGCAGAGTGGATTTTGCTGGAATTCTCCTGTGTTCCACTTCACATCCTCTCAGCCTTGTATTTCAGACACTTCAAGAGCAGTGAGCAACTTCAGACATGAACAGTCCCTCTGGTCAGACTTAGAATGACCTCCAAGCAGAGACTTGAGATACTGTGTCCCTGTGCGATGTGGAAACATGGTAACTTTTGCCCAATGAGTGACAAGCGCTGGTGCATAAATGTGCCCCTTTCTCCTTGAGATGGAGAGACTAAGACCTATTTCCTCTGGCTTCCCAGATGATCCTGCAGTAACAAGCAACCCTTGTCCCTAGTGGTGACAGAATTGACGATGCATTCTTCTCTGACTCTTCTCCCTCCTCTCCTTGCTCTCTTGCCCTGACTCTTTCTCCCTAGAATGACACTTTAGTAAAGGACTCACCCATAAGGCTTTGTTTCAGGGTCTGTCTTTGGAGACACAGACCAAGGCACTAAATTTCTTAACAAGCGTATGTTTCTTAGGATTAATTCCTAGATGTGGAATTGCTTGGTCAGAATGTACTTTGAAGGATTTGATTGCCAAAATTGCTCTCCAGAAAGCTTTCTTGCAGTTCACTTTTGGGTGTTTTCTCTCCTGAGAAATATATAAAGTGGCCATTTCCACACAGACTCACTCATGATTGACATCATTTTTTTACTATCCTGAAATCCAATATGTAAAAGTGGAATATTCTTGTTTTAATTTTTATTCTATGTAAGAATAAATATGAAACTTTCCCAATAAGCATATGCTTATTACCCACTTTATTATATTTATTTACATGTTTGTCACTGCTATCCATTTTTATGTAACTCCCAAAGATGTTTCATTTATTAAAGATTTTTATTAAAATTACAGATAAACCTATTATCTTTCTTACATGTTGTTTGTCTTTTTTTTTTTTAATTTTGCCTTTGATGTTTTTGGACATACAAAAGTTTACTGTTGTTCTTGCTTTGGAGGTCTGTCCTATTATGGTGACTCTTTTTGTATCAGAATTGCATCATTTTATTATGACAGTTATATGCTATGTTAACACAATGCAAACTTTCCACTTTCCCATCTTACAAAATATTTTTGGCTCTTCTTATATGATCATTCTTTCCAAAATCACATTAGTTTGTTAAATTTTACCAAATGACTCTGGACAGCTAATCTAGGTGTTCATATGTCATTTTTATTTTGATTTATTCATTTTGTGAATTATAGTAATATATTCCCAAATCTTAATTTCTTGAATAATAAACCCGACATGGTCTCGTTCCACTTCCACAGCTGTTACCTATGTTTGGACCTTTACCATTTTGTACGTGGTTTCTTACAATAGCATCCTGTAGAGACTCAGCTGTTTACAATCTTGCCCCCTCTCCAAACCATTCTAGTAGAGTTGTCTTCAAACAATCAAGTCTGATGAGTTTTCCTTGTTTTCCATCCTCAGTGGGAAGCCCCTTTAACAGAGCCCGCCTTCTTCATCCCTTGCCACTTCCTTTGCCCCTTCCCATCCTAACCCTACGTGGGCCTCTGCAGTTCTTCCCAGAATAGGATTAGTCTGTCTTGGGTGCCTGTGCCCAGCCTGCTCTGCAAAAACTGTCTAATAATTTACTGTCCATCTTCACCTTTCTGATGTCCATTCATGATGCACGACTCAGCCCTCATCTCTAACATGGCTTTCTCCACCCAATTTTGAATTGCTTATTTTTTTTTCTCCCACATACTCCCAGAGCACCCTAAACACACTGCTCTCTTTACAATGCTCATTGTTTCTAAATCTTTGGAGTCTGGCATATAAGGGTCAGTTAACCTATAATAATAGACAAAGAATAACTCGAGGGTGGAAGAATAGGGAAGTGGAAAGAGGGAAGGAGGGAGGGGTGGGGGTCACAGTGTGTGACACACCTCTTGGGAGCAGAACACAATTATAAGGGGGACTTTACCTAACAAATGCAAGCAATGTAACCTGGTTCTTTGTATCCTCAATGATTCCCCAGCAAAAAAAAAGAAAGAAAGAATAATTCTCAGTTTCCACACCTGCACACCTAAAATAAATGAAAAAAAAATTCAATTTAGTATCATATAATGGGAAAATAAGACAAATATATGAGAAGGCTTTGAATTTCATAAATTAACATACAAATACAAAGTGAGAACCAAAGATATAAAGTTATATTCCCAAATAATCAGAGTGAAGGAGCTGCTGCTTCATGACATTGAATTCTGTTTAACCCAGTGACATGCAAGGATAATTTTAAATTTTAAAATATTTCATTTGGGATTTTTCCATCAGTACTCAAAAATATGCTTATTATACATAATCATAGGTATTTCCCCCTAACCTTTATATTTTGTGACAATCTCAAGTTTCAAAACTTTCCTTTGTTAAAGGTTAGATTTTACCTTCTTATTTACAAAGAAATTTCATCAGTTATCTCAAAAAATGAAATCGTAACTTTTTTTTTTTTTTTACAATCTAAAAACAGTGGCTATTTATATTGACTTGAGAATACTTTTAAAGGGTAAGCATGAATCCTACACATCAAGTTAGGTACATTAAATGAGTACAATAAAAGTCAGAAGAACTAATCATAAATGTCTAAAGTTGCTGATATTCTTAGCACATAACAAAAGAGCATTCAGTGGAAAAATGTTTTTAAGCTGCCCATTACAAAGAAATTTATAAACAGATTCAGACACTATGGTCTCCTGAAACTTAAGAGTAAAGACTAATTTTTCTGTTCGTGAATGTTCCAAACTGACTTGTAAGTGACATTCAATTTTGCTGATAGCTTCTAAATATTTTTCTTTAAAATATATATTTACATATGTTTGTTTTCATATACTGTGAATTTTGTTTTGTCACCTTTATCAATTATTTCAATGCATGTTGGTTGTGATAAGTTCACTGGGGATAACATTTCTTTAAGCACTAATATACAGCTTAAGAAAGAGGAGGAGTGATCTAACTCTCTGCCCATTTATTGACTATTTATACACCCAAAACATCTAGAAAAGTTCCAAATACTAAAGTTTCCTTTTCCTTACCAATTTTCACACTTAAAATTTCTTGTTTATTTGTTGGTTTCCATTTTTCATTCTGGATCCCAAGTCCTCTATTTGTACCTCATTTCCTCTCTTACAAAGCTCCCAGCCTTTTCTCACTGAACCTTTACTGCCTAACCCTTCCTCCAACAGAGGATCTGAAAGTTCTCTTGACGATGTGGCTATGCGTCTGCACATACCTTTTACTGTAAAGGAAAACAAAAAGGTGGTGTGGTAGGGAGTAAGATCTGTAATCAAAACCCAATAATCATTCCTTTCTTAGTAATGCTATTTTCAACATTAAAATGCAAAAGTTATACATGCTGGCATGTAAATGGACTCGCGCAAAATAAAATTTTCCTTTTCATCACTTAGCACTAGGCTTCTTGAAAGCAATTCAGGATGCTGGTTTCACTCCCATTTGAAATGTCAGCATGGAATTTTTAGCATCAGGAATATGTTGGAGGGTCAACACAGTAGACTGAGTCCATAAAAAATGAGCTTTACGTATTTTAAAATAAGCTTTTTCCTTGTTAGTAAATAAAAACAATAAAAAATAAAATTGGCAAAATAGATCATATTAGTTACAATACAGATTGTCAACAAAGACATTTCTGTAAGTAGTATAGACATATTTAATTCTTTAAGATTTCCATTAAAAAATTAAATGTCCACTTACAAAAAACTAAGCATTTCATGTAGTTAGCAAACAATACTTCATGTATTATGAAAAAAATTACTTAAATTTTTCTTTAATCTCAAAAGCTGGGTTAGCGATTTTGAAAATCTGATGTACACTTCTACATTAGGGATAGACTTCCACTTTAAGAGATACACTTTGGGGACAAACTCTTGGTTAGTGGCAAGGTACCTCTCTTCCACTGTCCATATGTGTTTCTCAAGGGACAATATTCTGTCTTCAGACCTTATCAAACTTTCACAGGAAAGCAGTAAGTCTGTGTTTCCCAAATTTGTAAGCACATAGCCATTATAAGATTTTTTCCCTTAATTTCTGAGCTGCTTCTTCAAGAGTATTTTACCTACTTTCATTTTCTGTTTTTTTTAAATATGCTTTACTATATATGGAATATGCTTTTTATTTCTGAAAATGGTAATTTTTAAATGAAAATAGCTTGCTTTTCAGATTAGCAAAATACTATAGGCTCATTCTAAATAGTTTAGTTCATATACAGTCATTTTTTTTTAAACACATATACTTCTATTTACACTTTTTACACAAATGGAAACATACTGGAACTTACTTTTGAGAAATTCTATGTCATTACTCAGAAAGCTGATCTACTATGTATTTTCTTTTTCTTTTTTTTTTGAAACAGAATCTCACTTTGTCACTTTGTCGATGACCTCAGTAGAGAGCCATGGCGTCATAGCTCACAGCGTCCTCAAACTCTTGGGCTCAAGCCATTGTCTTGCCTCAGCCTCCCCAGTAGTTGGGAGTACAGGTGCCTGCCATAACACTTGGCTATTTGTTTTGGAGACAAGGTCTTGCTCCGGCTCAGGCTGGTCTCTAACCTGAGAGAGGCAGGTTAGAGCTCTCTCAGAGCTCAGGTAGCTCTAATCTGGGAGTCTCAGCTTCCCAGAGTGCTAGGATTACAGGCATGATCCACTGCACCTAGCTACTATGTATATCTTAATGACTAAAGAGCATTCCACTGCATAACTGGTATCTTAATTGGCTATTTCAATTTCCCTTTCACTAAGGTCAAATGTTTCCTACTTTCATTATCTGAAACAATCTTACATTCTCATACATTCTACTAACCACTAAACTATTTCTTAGGGTAAAATGTAAGAAATAGAGATGCACACACATTCTTCTAATGTGTTACAGCCAGTCAGATTGCCCTGGGCAGCATTCACATCCATGCACTATCACACCAGCAGTGTGGAGAATACTTGTAGTGTACTTGTGTCTCTACGCCCTTCAGTGCTGCCAGGGGTGACCAACCTTTGGCCTGCAGGCTGAATGTGGATTATATGAGAACTTTTTTTGCTTATCTGTGGTGTCGGATATCACAATAATTATACACAAAATTCTTTTTTTGCTTACCAGCTTTTGTTGTGTATTTAATGTGGAGCAGAGGCTTGGTGCCTGTGGCTCAATTGGCTAAGGTGCCAGCCATGTACACCCAAGGTGGTGGGTTCGAATCCAGCCTGGGCCCACCAAACAGTAATGACAACTGCAACCACAAATAGCCAAGCATTGTGGCCGGTGCCTGTGGTCCCAGCTACTTGGGAGGCAGAGGCAGGACACTCACTTGAGCCCAGGAGTTGGAGGTTTCTGTGAGCTGTGATGTTACAGCACTCTACCCAGGGGAATAGCTTGAGGTTCTGTCTCAAAAAAAAAAAAAAAAAAAAAATGAGGGGCAGAGAAGCCAAAAAGTTGGACACCCCAATCAAATCAATACAAAAATGACATTTTTATTATTTTATTTGAATTCCTTTGATGTCTGCCAGTGACTACTATGCCTTTAGGGTAAAATTTAGAAAATATTTTCTACATGGACTAAATGATATTCCCCAAAATCACATGTTGAAGGCCTAGCCCCAATCTGGCTGTATTTGGAGATAGGACCTTTAAAGAAGTAATTTAAGTTACACAAGATCATAGGGTGGGACCATAATCTATTATGACTGGTGTCCTGATGAAAGAAGAGCCACTAGGGATGTGGAAATGCCATGTGGAATATGCAGAGGCCTCAGGAGAAATCTCCTCTGCTGGCACCTTGATCTTGGGCTTGCAACTGCCAGAACCAAGAAATAAATGTCTATTGTTTAAGCTACAGATATTTTGTTATAGCAGCTGACTGATACACTCCCCCACCTCAAGATTATACATTTTCTTCTCATATTGTATGATTTTATTTTTTGCATCTCTGATTTTAAATTCTAAATTATGGCTAAATTAGAAGTAGGGTTCTAATGTTCGATTTTTGCAAACACTAGCCATTTGTTCCAAGTATTTTCTTGAAAATTCCTTCAGTACATTGATTTAAAACGCCATCTATGGTGCTGTCTAAATTCCTGAGGTTTTTACAGTGGGGTTTGCTTCTGGATCCTTGGACCGTCTCCATACACCTGCCTGTTTATTATGACGCTGGTATCACACACCATCACCGTTTTAATTGTCATAGCTTCACAATATGGTTAAATATATCATAGGCAAATTCCTACTCGTTACTCCTTTTCCTCAGAATGTTTCCATATATTCCTACATATTTAGTCTCCCACCTAAATAAAAGTTTTCGATGTCATGTCAGAAAAGATTTGGATCCACATTTACCAATAAATTTGTAGAAAACGCCCATCTTTACACTATCTGTCCTCCCAACAAGGGCTTGCGATGTCTCTCCATTCATTCTGGTATTTTCTTATGCCCTTCATTTAGTTGACTGGTTTGTGTTTTTCCTTCATACAGTTCCGCATATTTCCTGTTACTCTTAGTCTTAGGATCCTTTGTCCCAGGCCTGGGCTTTGCAGAGATAAGGTGACCTGCTGTGTCAGTTTGAGTCTGAAACGTCTCCCTCCTTCTCAAGCCTGTCTTAGTCCAAAAACACTATTCTTGCAGAAGTCTGATAGGCTTCCAGTCCATTTTGTTCTTGAGAATTCCACGGTTTAAAATACAGACCCAGAAATCTTGAACTGGGAAGCTTCTCCCTGCTTAGCTACATCCACCTCGTCGCTGACTTTCAATAGCTGCAGACGTGACCCGGGAAAGCTTTGGTCGCTTAGCAACAAATGGGACAAGCTCCTCCTCTTCCCATTCTTCTAGAAATAAAGGCTTAAGCCTCAGGGCCCTGTAGGGAAACCTCAGTTAGAACTCACAGTAAAGGGCCTTTCTTCCTTAATCTGCCTTTGCTTTTTTCCAACAGCCCAAGCTGCATTCCAAGGTTTGGTAACAGGATGGCGTTATACAGGCCTGTCTCCACACGTGGGAGGGGACCCGCGCTGGGGGGTGCCCGCCATGGGGCAGGGCGCCAAGATTGCCGTCCCCCCATCCTCCAGGATAACCTTCTTTCCTGTTAGGGTTTCCTACCCCAACCTGACTCTCAGAAACAGTTTAGTATGAGGCGCTCCTGCCATCCGTCAGGGCTGGCAGAGCCAGAACCCAGGCAGAAACTGCCTCTTGCAGCAGGGATGTCCAACCCCCCCACACTTGCGGGGCTGCTGCCCACCTGGCAGCCCAGGGCAAGCGCGGATTCAAGTGTTCCTTTCCAGGCATGGACTTCCTGAAACGCAGCGCGAAGTTACCAGTTCACTTCAACAACACGCTTCCATTTAGCTCATTCATGTAATACCACAAATCTAAAAAACAAACCCAATTCTCTTCAAAGCCTTTTTCTGCCAGAACAGAAAGTGCAGCTTGGCTGTCCTTGGTCACACGTCTGTCACTGTCCGATCCGTTGTAGCCAGGCTGGGCTGGCATTACGGGATGAAGAATAAGGCCTTTATCCTGAGGTTGGGATATTACAAGAGCAAACGTGGGCGATAGCGGTTAGCTTTTCTTAGCGTAATGTTCATTGCTTTTAAGTTCTGAGTCATATTTTTTCAATTGTCTGTTTTACTCATCGCATAGACTGCTTTTTGACCTAATTGGAGGTTTTATGCATGAAAGAAATAAGGTATTTAATTCCATTTTTATTTAGATGTAAGACTGGTGATATTGATTCAATAATTTAAACTAAAGATATTAAACTATTTAATTTTATAAGGTGATCAGCATTCATGGAACATTTAATATGTGCCAAGTACTGTTATAATCCCTTTTTATACAAATGACATCTTACCGTTTAATCCTCACCTGGAGGTTTTTTCTGTCCCCATTTTATGGATGAGAAAGTTGAGGCACCAACAGGTTAAGAGTCTTGCTTAGTAGCACACACCTAGTACTCGGCACACCAAGACTGGATCCTGGGCTAATGGCTCGCAGGGTACAAGCTTTTTCTCTCACCTTAGTTTCAGTTGCCCGTGCTTTATGCTGTTTGTTCAAGTTTGGGGGCTTTTTTGTTTTGTTTTGTTTTGCTTTGCTTGAGACAGTCTCGCTGGTTGCCTAGGCTAGAGTGCTATGACGAGTTTCATCAGCTTTTAAATTTTGTTATGTGATAATTATTCTCTCCTCTACCTCCTCTGGTCTCCTATTCCTGTTTCTCTCTGCGGCAGACCTCTCCTTTTCATGCGGGGGTCTCCCTTCCATCTAAGGGAACTCTGTGGCTCTGAAAAGCCAGATCAGAGAAACAAAGTGAGGAGGGGCTGGGTGCTCACTTTACATTCCAGAGATGCCAGCGCTGCCTCGGAATGTGGCTGAACTGTGGAGGGGAAGAAGCCCAAAGGCCTCACGGTTCCTCCAAGCCGGCCTGTAGCTCCATCCATTGTCTCTGCGGTATTTGTAGAGTTTGACAGAATTTCCCCTGCTTCCTGTAAGACTATTATACTCTCTCTAAAAAGGGGGGCATCTCCATTTAATTTGGTTCTAAACATACTTCATTTGGAAGAAATTCTTTAATGCTTTCGCCCTGTGTTTGTATCATTCCCCAAATCAACATTACTCCCGCTCCCTGCTCCATTCCACGCTGCTGTACCTGTCGTTGATATTCTGTGATCAAAAAGGTACTTTTCTGTTTGGGGAGGGAGTAAGGGCATGAGGCCCGCCCCATTCTGGAGTTAACTTCCTTTTGCTTCATCCTACTTCGGGTAATCTTTAATTCATTCCATCTACATGAGGAAAACTTATGAGCTTTCCAAGATCTCCATTAAAACTAGGCCTAAATATTTTAGTAATGAAGAAGCACCAAAAATTGATCATTTTTAAATAAAGTGTTCTTAGACTTCATATAACCGAGTTGCCTAAAAAGTAAGTTTAATGGAAAATAACAATAAGTCGTAATGTTAATATTTTATACCATAAAATCATTAAGCTTGGCTCGGCGCCTGTGGCTCAAGCGGCTAAGGCGCCAGCCACATACACCTAAGGTGGCAGGTTCGCATCCCCAGCCTGGCCGGCCAAACAACAATGATGGCTGCAACCAAAAAAAAAAAAAAAATGGCCCGGCGTCGTGGCGGGCGCCTGTAGTCCCAGCTACTTGGGAGGCTGAGGCAGGAGACTCGCTTGAGCCCAGGAGTGGAGGTTACTGTGAGCGTGATGCCATGGCACTCTACCCAGGGGGATAGCTTGAAGCTCCGTCTCAAAAAAAAAAAAAAAAATCATTAAGCTCACATTTACATTACATTTTAAGTTAATACTTATCTACCAGAAATCTGAATGCCATTATAAATACCATATATGTGTATATAAAATCCCATTGAGATCAGTAAAAACATTAAAAGAACATTGCCCGGCTCTATGGGACAAAGTTCACCAGTTTCTCATTGGTAGTTTTTATTCTGGGATACAGTAATGAATTACATTCGGATGTCCCACAAAGTTTCACTGACTCCAGGAAAAGTCAATGCAAGTTTTATGTGAGTCAGATCATGCTCCTCAAGTTATTTAAACATTAAACATGAATTTGGACTAATAGATAGAAGAGAAATTGATTAAGGCCAAGCACTTTAATGTGTAGGCCAATAACCATTGCAGAAGGTTTAATTCCAAAAGTTACGCTAACGTAGGACAAAATAAATTAAAAATAAAATGTGACGATGCCCACTGAATTTAGCCATTTTATTGAAAAATGTAAATGGAGTGATGCAATGATACCTTCTTTTAAAAGCGTTTTGAAAAACACTTGTATTCTGTGTGGAACCACCTGCCATATCATTTTAAAGTTCTAAGAGAAGTGTTGCAGGAAGATGAGGCCCAATGGAGAGAAAGAGAACCCAAACACCGTATTTAAGAGGAAAAAGGTTTTTATTCAGCTGGTGGAGCTTATAGCATAGAAGAATTCAAAATAGCTGCACTCCCTTACTGGCTTGGTCTTTCCCTTTTTATCTCCAGTCAAAAAGTTCCAACCCACAGGTATTTTCTCATTGGTCAGTTTGAATCAAGCAAGAGAAGCTATTCCAGCCCCCACAGAACTACAGGATTTCACAGAAGTGGAAATTTCCAGATCCCAGGAAGTTAAGTCTATAAATTCCTAAGAGCTGAGTCACCCTGGAGAGGACCCTGCAGGTGTATCCTGGGGGTCTCCTTGAGAAAACCTCTGTTCTCCTAGGCCTCACCCTTCCCAGGTATCCTCTCTCAGAAGTAGAAATACATAAGTTACATTTATGTTCCACAAACTGGCATAAGAAAAAACTTCTTAAGTCTTCTCTCTGGTACAGAAAGATAGCAGTAAAAATGTTTAAATATAATATTTACTAAACCTCATAAAATACAGAAACTACCACCAGAATCCTACAAGGGGGATGCAATGTGTAGTCAGAATCATTTCTGGTTTTGCAGACATCAATTAGGAAAACCATTAGCACTGTGTTTTTACTAGCAACTGCTCACCACAGATCTGGGAATTTGGTATAATTTTCACAAATGAGGCAGCTAATATTGTGTTATGCTATAACATACCTCAAAATAGTACCATACCTCTCAGGAATGTCTAGGTCTCGGAGACATTGAGTGCCACACGGGAAATTGTATCTTTATTCTGTGGGGGGAAAAAAACTATCACAGGACACACAAGCCCATGAAACGTCAGGAGGTAGCGGAGAGAGAGAGCAAAGAGAGCAGAGAAAGGGATAAAAATCTAAAAAGAGAAAACTATGACTGCTATTGGCCTATACAATAACGATTCTGGTTTTACTGTGAAATATTTTTCATTGCTCTTTTGGCTATACTTCATACATCTTCTTGAGAAGAAAAAAAAAATCACTTAAACATTTTGGCATCTGGTAGAAAGCTAAACCTATACCCTCAGTAAGAGGGCAATTAATTCAGACAGAATTCAGCAGCCAATTGAAACCCTTGATCCTTACATTCACTTGCTGGCAAATCTCATTCGTTGCTACTCAGTATATAACTTTTCTACACTGAATCATTTCCATAACAAATTATTTTTGTGGCTCTTTTTATTGTATCTATAATTATTGTGTTATTTAAAATTAAAGGAAAATAAGTCTGCTTTACCACATGTTGAAAAGGATTTTTTACAATTGCCTTTGTCCTGTCATTCTCAAATTTGAGGACTGATCAAATCTAATATGTGAATACTTCTTACATTTCAGTATTTCTTATATGTCAATATTCCCTTCTCCAAGAATCTACTCCAAGCATGTATATCCTTATTCAAGGTAACCTAATAATTTCCCTTTGAAAGACAACTCTGAGCTACCCACACTCCAGCAGCTATATGCAGTGTGCCAGTTTCACAGTTCAACAAGAAAAATTGAAGAATTTCAGGATGATAAAGAAGAATCTTTATTTGCATTGAGAAACATATTTAGAAAGTGGAGTATTTCTAGCTTGTCCTTTCACTGCCACAACTGACATTGGCCTGGATCTAAGGAAACTGGGACTAATGATACATGATTTCATCAGCCACGTGGCATTTGAGACAAATAGGAGATAATAAGCATAGAATAAATAAACTAAATGGAAAGGACCCAGAAAGAAGGACTGCTGTCAGTTAACAAAACCAATGTCAAAAGAGCCAGGCGGGTAACACAGAGGAATGAATAGGGCCCTTTAAGCACAGGTGCACAGCTGAGTGGATACAGGGGATAAGGGCAAATTAGAGAGAGCAGGGCCTGTCTAAGGCAGTAGACTAATCTGCTGAGATTATAGTGTATACATTTTTTTAAAGGCAGCAATTCATTAAACATGTATTCGCTTGTCCTTGTCCTACACTTGTTTCTGAGTGTCATCATCAGACCCATAGCTTTAAAACCATTATACACAAATGAAAGAAAATGTTACATCCCAGACCAAAAGCTTACCTGAATTCCGTATCACAACCAGCTTCCTAACTGACGTTTTCACTTAGACATGGCATGAGGCATCTGAAACATAATGGTCTTGACTCTCTCCTCTGAAATCCAGACAGGATCTGCCCTCATTTCATTCCCATTTCAGTGGATAGCTCCACCATTTACAGTTTCTCAAATAAAACCTGTAGGAGACGCCAACATCCGAGCAAGATGATCTGCAGCTGAGGTGTGGACCTCGGGCCATTCCTCCACCGGAGTTCCTGGTGGGAGGAGCCCGTGCCCTCAGCACGTAGTCCCGTGCCCTCAGCACGTAGTCATTGTTAATTACTCCCCTCACCTGCGTTGTTCTGGCTCAAGAAAAGGCTGGTGCCGAGGTTGCTCGGGGCTACCCGGAAAGTAAGGGCTAGCCCGCCTTCCACAAGCTTGTACTTCTAATCCGCCTCTTGCCTGGTTCCTTCCTGCCCTAACCGAGACCAGGGCCATAGGAGCCTGACGGGTTGTGACAAAAACCTTAAAGTCATCCTTGATGTTTCTCTTTTTCCTGTCCTCAAATCCATCAGGAAGACCTGTGGGTTCTACCTTGGAAATGTGCTCAGAGTCAGACCACCACTCCTCTCCGTACCCAGCACTCGGCTCCCAGGTTATCTCTGCCCTGAATGATTGCAAACAGCCCTCTTGGCTACCTCCCTGCTGCCACTCTGGCTTCCTTGCAGTCTTTTCTCCACATAGCAGCTAGAGAGTCTTTTAGATAATGAAATAAATAAAAATTGTAAATGCAAAGTGCTACAGAAACATTTAGCTCCAAGATGATCCAAGTGGAAATCTTTTTAAAAAGGCTAATCAATACTTCTCTACCTAGAAGATGACCCTCTTTTTTCTGTCTCTCTGAATACCACTAAATATGTTCATCAATTTTATCACAACCACTGCCGTAGAGCACTTTGTCATCATCTGACACACTAGACTTGTTCTCGTGTTAATTGCTCATTTGGTGCCTGTAGAATGAAAGCTCCCAAAGGGAGGCTCTGTCAGTGCTCTTCACGGCTGTGCCCACAGATGCCGCTGATGGAACTGCGCTGAGCACACGGTGGCTGCTCACAAATGAATGTGTGCATGGATGGATGGATGGATGGATGGATGGACGGATGGAAAGATGAAGAATTATGAGCTAAATCCAACCCAGGCATGGCGGTTCACACCTGTAATCCTAGCACGCTGGGAGGCGGAGGGGGGTGGACTATGTGAGTTTTTCAAAAAACAGAAAAGCTAGCCAGCCACTGTGACTGGCACCTGTAGTTCCAGCTACTAGGGTGGCTGAGGCAAGAGGATCACTTGAGCCCAGGAGTTTAATGTTGCAGTGAGCTATGATGCCACAGCACTCTAGCCTGTAGCAACTGAGTGAAACTCTGTCTAAAAAATAAAAAGAAAGAAAGAAAGAAAATAAAAGGAAAGAAAAAAAGATTTATATCCATGGATGTATTTATATCCACGTTTCGTATGTAATCACGAAACGCATGTTTTCCCCCAGCCTGTGTACTCCATGGTGCTGGGTGATGAGGGACCCTAGGAGTCACAAGAGTTTCAATTCTATTCTCAAGGGAAGCTGTTATTGAAAGGTTTTAAGTGCAAGAGTGACACAATTAGATTCACACTTAAGAAAGATTGCTTTGGCAGCATCCAGGAGGATATTTTGACTGGAGGGAAACCACTTAGGGAGATTTGCACTAATCTAAGTGAGAGATGCTATTGGCCTGGATAATAGAGTTGTGGCAATGGAGGTTAGAGGAAAGGACCAATAAGGAAGTTATTTATAGCATGCTTTCTGCAGGAACTGGCGACTGATTTACTGTGGGGGGTAAACGGAGTTAGGGAAATTCACAGGTGCCAATCTCTGTGGTAGGTTCTAGCAGGTTTAAGGGGATGATTAGTTCAGCGAGGGCATCTTGAGTTTAGATGTTGGGAGGAGATACACTTGGAGGTATGATAAGATCAGTTACACATGCTCAATATAGAGATCTAGTCTTACATTTTGGAGTCGTTTAGTAAATAACTTATTTTTGGAGCTATTAAAGAAGAGATCATTTGAGCAGACCATGAAGATAGGAGTCAAAGAGAACTTGGGATAGGCTCATGAAGGCAATATGTAAGAGACAGAGGAAGAAAAGCTTGTGAAGGAGAGTAAGAGTGGTTGGCGGGCGTAAGTAAAAGCTGCTGCTGTTTGCCCAGAGTAAACTAAAGCGGCCTACTCAAGTGCCTAATATATTCTTCAGCAGTAGTATGCACCAGGAGACTCAGAATCCAATTACAGCATCATTCAAAAGCTAATGTGTAAAACCGTTAGAGCAGAGGAGATGGACAAGCTGGAAAGACGTAATGGGTTGATCAATATGTCATGCTTTGTATTACATATGGCACATGATAAATAAGCAATACCGAAGGGAAGGTGCTGGGAAATGTGGAGTAGAAAATGATGACAGAGGAAATAAAAGAAAGGAAAATGAACCTCATCTCAGGCTAACAGTCTGGACGCCCGTTCTACCTCCATCTTCCCTCAGTACTCAATGTTTCCTTAGACCATTTTGCAACACTGAAATCTTCAGAGACTGAACCTGCTCAACATACATAAGAAAACACTCCAGTTAGCAAACTTTTATATGGGTTTCACTGCAATTCTGTTCTCTGCAGCTGGTTATGCTGCTCACTGTTAACTCTTAAGAAAAAGAAGTAGTAATCCTAAAGGCAAAATCAGCTAATTGTCAATGACTGCCTCCAAGTGTTAGGGTAAGATCTCTCAGATTGTTGTTTTAACAACTATAAATTGTAAAAATGTCCATTTTTCAATACAATTATTCATGATAGCACACCTAGGATAAAAGTTGAGATTACTTTTGAAAACACATTTTGTTAGTAAAGCCTCACATTTGTCGAGCAATCATTATATATTTGAGAATCTTTTAAAAGCAATACATGCATCAAGTCATTTAACCTGCACAAAAGCTCTAGAAGGGGCACATTCCATCATTATCACCATTTTCCAGAGGAAAACGCTGAGGCCCAGAGATTCTTGCTTGTTCAGTAGCAGAGCCAAGGGCCCTTACAGTGTGACTCCAGCACCTATGGTTGCTTTCTCGTCTGTTATTTTGCTGTCAATATTTCATCATATTGGCCATTCACGTACCAGCATTTATTCTGTGGTTAGGACTAAATCTCACACAAAGAGTTATCTCTGTCATTTTATATAATGTAATATTATTTTTTCTGTATTTACAGTAGAAGCAAATTCTATTGTGTTGCTCTTTGTTTTTTTTTTTTTTTTTTTTTTTTATAAACAAATTTAATGACCAAATGATAGCCTGGTCAAAAACGTGCATCACCAAGGGCTGATCCCTGTACTAGGAAAGAACTCTCGCAAGCACCTAAGACTTGACAAACAGTTCTTTAAGAGACAGTCTCATTTTGTCGCCCTCAGCAGAGTGCTGTTGCACCACAGCTCACAGCAACCTCTAGCTCTTGGGCTTAGGTAATTCTCTTGCCTCAGCCTCCCAAGTAGCTGGGCCTATTGTGTTGCTCTTTGAATTGAACAATCATACTGAAAGTGAACTCAATAGGGAAGCACTTACATATAGATTTAAATATGAAATAAATATAAAATTGTGATCAATATTTAATCTCTTACAAACGATGGGCTTATTTCCATTTCCTGGTGAGAAAACCTCAAGAGACCTGACCAGCTGACAGAGAAGATGACTGGGAAAGGAACAGAGATGGGTCAAGTCTCTCCAAGTAGTTCCTAATGCCTTGATCTTCTTTGCCCTGAGATTAGTTACAGTGTACACAGTTCACCTTCTGAGTCCATCTTGCTATGTGTCCTTATTTTACCATAAATTTCCAGATTTCTATTGTTTCTTATACCTTGATCAATGTGCTTATTGGCTAATAGGCATTTTACACTTAGAAGAAGTTAATAATTTATATACAATTTTTTATTTTTAATATTTTATTTATTGTTTCACATTTAAGGCACAAATAAAGAATGGATTTCTATTTTAGTGTCTTCCATAAACAGACTTTAGTGTTATTTATATCTGATAAACATGAGGTAAAATGCTATATATAAATGGTAAAATTAGAGTTTGGACAGATAGCAAAGCCACTCGGTTTGATTTTAATAATAATGATTAAATCCCTATATTTCAATGAATGACAATTGACTATGAAGTAAATAAGTGAATGAGACTTTGTATTCTCAATTCTATTCTTGAAAGAGAGATAAATATGTATAGAGATGCTAGAGAAATATATGTACATTCACAAAAAATGCATAATCAAACATGCCTGTTAGGGAGGGTTGCTTAGGGACATTTACATCAGAAGTGTATGACCTTTAGAAAATAAATGTGGGTTCTTTGTAAGTTAGGAGTAGAAATAGCAAATGATAGGGGTACTTTATTCATAAGAACTTATCTGTTGGTTCATTCATTTTCTTTTTAACAAAATTTTAGTTCAAAAAGTAAGTATAAGAAGGGTGGGTGTGGTGCTGGGGCTGTCAAGTATCTTCACTGTAATGATACAGGTATGGACACACAGTGATAAAACTGTGAAGAACTTCACACAAATGCATGTGTGCACACCCTTTTACAAACGAGGACAAATAAAACTAGAAGTCTGAATAAGATTGCTAGATTGTATATCAGTGTTAATGTCCTGTCTATAATATTATGAGATAGTTTTGCAAAATGTTACCATTGGAAGAAACTGAACCAAGTATCCAAGAAATAGTTACGTATCATTTCTTATAATGACATGTGAGTACCCGTACAATTATCTCAATGAAATTTTCAATAAAAACTAATTCTATAATTTGAAATAAACTCTGTTAAACAGTGACTTGAAATAAAAACAAAATTACTTTTTAAAAACTTATATTTCATTTACTGAACTCATTTTTAAGGCCACTATGTGCACCTTATTTTAAAAGTAGTATATATAATTATTTCAACTGTGATAAATTTTTGTTAAATACTCTCTTCTAGGACAGGTCACATTTGTTAATTTTCTCATATGTAGACATACTTGTTGCATGGCTTGTAACTGAAAAGGAGACCAGCCAGGTTTAAACTCCAGCAGGTACATGAAAAGATTATTTTTTAATATGAAGTAGAACACGTGATGTTTTATTGTACTTCTAAGTAGAAAAAAAGTAATTTCTACTTCTGCAGTAGGTATATGGGGGGCGTCGTTTTTTATTAAAAAGTAGAAAATGTAGTGTTTTATTATACCTCAAAGTAGAAAAAATGTAATTTATGCATAAAAAACTACAACTGTTTTTTAACATGGATGGTAACAATATTAGACCAATATTACAGAACATTAAGAAAATTGTTGTCTTCTTAATTATTTATTCTATCTGACATTAATATGTTTTTGTCTTAACTCCTTTAAGTCTCATAATAATCTTCTGAGATCTATATTAGAATTGTCCTTATTTTATAGATAAGAAGCCTGAAACAAAAAAAAAATGAAATATTTCTGCCAAGATCAAATATCAAGTATAGGAAGATACATATATATGATATATAAGACAAATATAGTAAGATGTGGTATATTGAGATCAAATAGATGAAAAGTAAGTGTCACGACTTGAATTGAAAACAAAGCAAGTTTCCTTTGGCCTTAGACTATCTTCAAAGTATACAAATCCTGATGTAAATCCCTCCTTTACTCAAAATACGGCTATATTAGCGAACTAAAATATCAAGATATTAAACATTGATTAGAATTACAACAGAACTGGTAACATTGATTAATTTTTTTTACAACCTTAAATGAACTGTCATGACAACTTTGGAAATGTGTGGTCCACAGTGAAGAAAGTAAACAACAGAAATCACTATTACAGCATTTCCTGTAGCCAAGAAGAGAAACAAACAAACAAACACATTCAAAGAATAAAATAACAGTGTTTTCACATTCAGTTTTTCAATACCTTTTTAATTATTAATATGCGTTAATTATGGCATGGTGCTAATGAGATCAAAGCACAGGTTTACAAGTTCGATTTATTCATCCAAATAATTTTTAAGCACAGCTACGTGCAAAGCAATATTCTGAAGGCCAGGAGAAATATGGAAATATGTAAATTGCAGTCCTTGCCTTCAAGGAGCTCAAAATTTATGAGAAAAGATAGCAATGTAGGTAAATAAATTCAGGGCAAGGCAACATATAGTGATTTGAAATAAGTAGGGAAACATAAAGTACTTAGTAGATGAGCATGAACGCAACTTGGAAAGCTGTTCCAGTTGTGATACTTAACTGGCTTTAAGTCAATAAAAGGCAATGCACTGACTTACAAACTCAAAAGATCACTATGGTGGAAGTTGCAGGCCAGGTTTGCTCCAGCGGTATAGTATACACCAATGAGTTTTGTTTCTCTGAGTTTCTTTCTCTTGCCGCAAATTTATTCGAAAGCTGGTTAACTGTGTGATCACCAAATGGCTACCAAGAACTACAGTAAGAGGGAGGGGATGAGAGAAAGAAAAATGAGAGGAGGATTGATGGCTTAAATTTCTTACTCTAAACTTCAACGAAAACTGTTGGCTTCCTTCATATAAGTTCTATACTGAACCTTGGCTAATCTCTCTGACCAGGGCAATTCCATGTATTAAGGTGTCTTAGGCCTTGATTCTTGTGACCTGTCCGTGAACAATTCTTTGCTGGAGGGGATGTGACTGTGTCATTCAGATTGGCATCAGCTAGTCAGGGTTCAATCTTAGGGAAGTTGGACTGGCTTAATTCCACCACAAACACATGGCTGCTGGACAGTGAGGCTGCTGAAGAAAGAATACTAGGTAGCAGCCAATGCCATCAGCTCCAGTCTGCTCCATACACCCACATACACCCTCCTTCCCATGGGAAAGCCTTCTCAGAAGAGCAGGAAACAAATATGTAACAATTTAGGCACTTGTTTTACTTATTTATTTATTTTTATTTCAAAATATCAAGGGATTATAAATGTTTTTCTTACAAGGATACACTATATAATGCAGATGTCAGGACTTTAGGTGTGCCCGTCACCTGGATAGTATTCATTGTACCCAATAGGTGAGTTTTTACCCCTCAGCCTCCCGTCATCTTCCCCCTCCTTCTTAGTTTCCATCATTCTTTAAGTCTCTTTGTGCCTACCCGTAGCCATCATTTGATTTCAGGAGACACTTCAAGACCTTTTATTAAGTTAAGGACATCATTATATTCAAGTTAATGAAGGGAAGAAATGATGAAACATTATTCAAATCCCCTGGCCCGTCATTCGGTTTCAGACCGGGAAGGGTGTTCCTAGAGGCAGAGCTGCTTTGGCTCCTGCATTCTGTGAAGAGTTCTCCTTCCTCTCTCCACTTCCCCCTCCAGCCTCTAGATGTCAAGTTTTCAAGACTGGAACTGATCACTTTTGTGAGGGCGGGTATGTGCCTACTGAGTCTTTAGACGTTCTATTCTAGATAATGAAACTGCTCTTTGTGTCCCGTGTTTAGGAGAAGCTTGCCTCTCTTGATATCCTCTCCCTGGAAATAAATGTCTTTGATGTTCTTCAGAGGCCTTGGAACCAACTTCCCCTAGTTCCTGTTACTCGTGGGAGCGATCTGAAGGTTCAGCTCCACTGCTTTCCCCTCCCAACTATCAAATTCGGTTCTACCCTTCGACATTTCCCTTTTCCACACTGTGTCCCTTTTTCTACTGTCTTCCCTTGATATTTAGACATCAAGATACATCACTTTTTAGTCTTTTTCTATTTCCTTTATTCTCTGTGCGCCCATCCCATGGGAAACAATGGCCCTTCCTCATTATTTTCAGAGTTTCAAAATCTGCCTTGTATTTTTCTCCTGATATTTAAAATTTGGGTGCTATCCTGACAATTCAAACTTTTGATCGAATGCTTATATGATGTAACTGATTTAAAATTCTTGGCTTTCTTCAAATCCATCAAGCTATACGTGTCTTCTCCATAATGGCTCTCCACCAGCACGACCAACGCCTCACAATGCCATGCTGACAAGGTTAAGACTCACTAAGATTGCAGCCTTGATCTTTTCCCTCTTTGACCATGCTCTTGTCTACCATCTGTTCCTCTTTCACGGTACCTGCTCTTCTTCTCCATTCAGAGCTTCAATCATTTGATCCCTTCCACTTCAACCAGCCCAGTTAACACCCGCTTCCCTCCAGTAAGTCTGGAAACCACCCCTCCATGCTGAGCTCTCTAAGGAGCCAGGTTTTCACAGTGTGCCACCATCTCAACCTCCTTCCATTGTCCTTCTTCCCATCACATTTTACTTGACCCCCTACTCTATAACTTTATACCTGTTTCATGGGCAGCACTGTCTGATTTTCAGCTTTACTCACCAAAAGTCTATAGTGATTATCTATTACCTAAGATGATGCTAGCTACCATTTGCCAAGCAGTCATTCAGTGGGTAGCATACTTTACATATTATTAACAATATAGGCTCTGCACCTGTGGCTCAAGTGACTAAAGTGCCAGCCACATACACCTAAGGTGGTGGGTTCAAATCCAGCCTGGGCCTGCCAAACAACAATGATGGCTGCAACCAAAAAAATAGCCGAGTATTGTGGTCAATGCCTGTGGTCCCAGCTACTTGGGAGGCTGAGGCAGGAGACGTACTTGCGCCCAGGAGTTGGAGGTTGCTGTGAGCTGTGATGCCACAGGACTCCAATCAGGAGGATAGCTTGAAGCTCTGTCTCAAAAAAAAAAAAAATATATATATATATATATATATGTGTGTGTGTGTGTATATATATATATCTGACATGTAAGTATGAAGAAGCTGTAGCTCAGGGAGTGTTTGAAAGCATACTTAGAGTCCACATCTAGTGAACAGGGTAGTCCAGAAGCTATCTCACATCCTCCCCATTTCCCCACACGGGAGAGGCTTCAGTGGTCCTTCAAGATTTTCCCTAATCTGATTTTAATTTTTAATTTTTCTCTCATTGTTTCCCAACATAAATTATTCATTTTAGTCGATTGGTGTGATTGCTATGCATAGACACGTCAGTGATTATTTCACCTTATACTCTTCCTTTACCTTCTTTTCTGTAGGAAGAAATAGTGGTAAAGTAGGTTATTCTTCTGTATTTACCCAAGTCCTACCCAATTTCTAAAGAATCAACTTCCACCTGGATTAGACTTTCCCTGCCCATCAAACACACAGTGGCCCCTTCCTCTTCTGAACTTCCTGGGCACTTGTCTGCACTCAGTTGGAAATGTATCACACAGATTTTATGGTATTTGATTTGTTCTCTGTATGTGTGGGTTCTCATCTTTTAGAACACAGGATCCAGGAGGGCAGGATCTGGGTCTTATGTCTCTTTTGTATCTTCCACACAGTGCTAAGTATATGGGAAGGTCATAGCACAGAACTGCTGAAAGAAATAAGGAAGGAAAACTTGGTTCTAAAGTGGAAGATTTTTGTTTGCTTCTTGGATTGTATTTTCCCTGCAGAACACACAGGCTTAAAAGTAGAGTAATTATCATGATTACTTTTATGTGTTAACTTGGGATAAAGGATAAAGGATATGCAGATAGCTGGTAAAACATTATTTCTGGGTTTGTCTATGGAGGTATGTCCAGAAGAGATTAGCAACAACCTATTAAATAGAACAAAAAGGCAGCAGAGGGACCAATTCTCTCTCTTTCTATAAGCTGGGGCATTCATCTTGTGCTGTGGGCTATTGAAAGTTTGGCCCCTGGGGACCTTTGGACTCTGTAACTGAACACTATTCTTACATATACCCCCCATCCCTGGGGCATTAAGACTCTTACTGAGTTACACTTGGTCCTGGGCATCCACGGAGATTGGTGTCAGGACCACCTATGAATACCAAAATCCATAGACGTCTAAGTCTCCTATATAAAATGGGGTATTTGCATATAACATACGCACACCCTCCTGTGTATTTTAACTAATCTCTAGATTACTGAGAATACCTAATATAATGCAAATTCTGTGTAAATAGTTGTTATACTATATTGGTCTTTTATTTATGTTATATTTTTATTGTATTTTTTTGATTGTTTTCCTTCCTTCCTTCCTTCCTTCCTTCCTTCCATCCTTCCTTCCTTTCTTTCTTGATTTCTTGATTTCTTGATTTCTTTCTTTCTTTCTTTTTTGAGACAGAGCCTCAAGCTGTCCTCCTGGGTAGAGTGCCCTGGCATCACAGCTCACAGCAACCTCCAACTCCTGGGCTCAAGTGAGTCTCCTGCCTCAGCCTCCCAAGTAGCTGGGACCACAGGCACCCACCACAATGCTCGACTATTTTTTAGTTGCAGCCGCTGTTGTTGTTTTTGGCAGGCCCGGGCTGGATTCTAACCCGCCACCTTAGGTGTATGTGACTGGTGCCTTAGCCGCTTGAGCCACAGGCACCAAGCCTATTGTTTTTCTTTCTTCCAAATATTTTTGATCTATGTTAGATTGAATCCATGGGACCTGCTAATACAGAAGACTGATGTACAATGCTGGCCTCCCTGGTTCTCCAGCTTGCAGATAGCAAATGGAGGAACTTCTCTGCCTCTATAATCATGTGAGCCAATTCCCATAATAAATAAATACATAAATATGCCCCCTATCGGTTCTGCTTCTCTGGAGAACCTTGACTAATATAGTCTGGATCGTGAATTTCTTCTTAGTAAGCCTTCTCTCTTTTCTTGGAAACTGGCCTTTTCTTACTCTTGATGTAGAGTAGAAATCACTAAGTTTCTTCAGAGACCATCAATCAACAGATATTTGTTGACTGCCAACTATGTGTCAGACACAGTGTCTGCATGGAGAATTAGACAGCCCTGTGCCCAGGGGGCTTATATTCTAAGGCATGGAGTTTGAGTGTCAAAGGGACAGTCATATTTTCTTATTTTGAGTTCATTCATTCCTCTCTTTGGTCTATTGGGCAATCAACTTCTAAGCTATTATAGACTTATCCAAAGACTGATGACCTTCCCAGACTTTCAAATATTAGTCTACTCCTCAAAATATGCCTCCATTCTTGTTCCTGGGGTTGACAAGGAATTTCAGTGGACTCCAGGTTCCTTTTCATTAAACAGCAAATAGAAATTGTCAGTCACTTGGTTATACTGATGACAAGCTGTATCTTAAATGAAGCTTACTGCTCATCAGCCCCTAAAATATTTGCCTGGAGGGCAGCTTTAAACTCTTCTATATTTACTTAAGAGGACCAGAGGTCATGACTCTGGATTCTTATTCTAAGTAAGCAGAGTGTTTTTATTACCCTAAATCCCTGGAGTGGAATATGGCAGTAGTATCTCCTTATGCAAATCTTGAAATTATTGCCTTGATGTGCTGAAGTAACATGATTTCAAAAAATAAAAAGCAAACCAATACAAGCAAGCAAACAAAAACAAATTTTCAAAAATGCTTTTAGAAATGAGTATGAATTATGAAATCTGCTTTTTGTATAACTTTTGCAACTTCTTTCCTGAAAATCTAAAACTATTCTAAAAAAAAGTTTGTTTAAGAAATGGTTTCTGACCAGAAAAAAAGAACAAGTGATGGAAAACAGCAGAGATAACATTTGTCTCTTATTTTAGTCTTTTTATAACTTCAAATTCTGTTCTTGCCATGAATTCGTGGGGCTATGAATATAAAATCCTATTCGTTGTATAAATTAAATTATAAAATGTTTCTCCTTTTTCTTTTTAAAACCTCTTTGCCAAGAGTAGATCCGATTTTAAAAAGTATTCTATTCTTCAATAGCAAATAAAGAAAAGACTTAAGTGCGCTGACAGAATGTATTGTCCGTCATCTATAATCGTAAGGCTGACACACTGTCAACAGCACTCTGATTTGAGCCGAGCAGTGAAGGTCCGGGTTGAAGCTGAGCTACTCACAAAGTGCTGGAAAACCTGCTCAGTAGAAGATGGGCCTGGAGCTTGGCTGGAAGTGGGGGCTGAACCAGATTCTGATAAATTTGGATGAGAGTCAAAATAGTTTTAGAGGCAAACTTTGCCCATAGTATGAAATGCATCCCGTCTTTGCCCAAGATGGTTAACTTGAGGTAGTATGAAATTTACCAACAGTGGTCTAACAGTATTCTTTAGCTCAGTGGATTAAAAAATGATGTACACACACCTTAAGAAGTCTGCAGATGAGTCTATTGGGGTTAAAGGAAGAAAACATTCAAACTTGTACTTGTATGTATTTTTATCTAAAAAGAAATACATTAAACCTTACTGATACTTGAAAATGAGTTGACCCTGATACCTTTACTAGACTGGTTCCTTAAATGATCTTCAGTAAAGGGTGACATTGTTTTCACAAATCTTGTTTCTACTGGACAGACTTTCCTAGGCAAAATTTTGACCTCTCCTCCTCCCACAGCGGCGCTGTCCGCCTCCTTCCTGAACTCCTCCAGCCATATGGAGACACAGGGGCGAGTCTGTTAGTCTGTGGTCCCTTCAGCAGGCCAGTCTGGTTCTCACATTAAGTCACATTCTTTACTAGATTTTTTTAATAATAAAATGAGCATTTGTCTTCATATGCTATATGTTGTTTTATTTCTCAAATTGTTTAGAAAAGAGGCCCCATTAGAGACCCTAACAGTCTTTCATCACATAAGTTAATATGAGGTTTTCGGAGACAAATGTAGGTATTCTGGTAACTGGAGGGCTTGATGGGGATACCCTCATTCACTGGTGCACTTTAACTCTCGTATAGTTCATATGTGTGTGATTAAGTGATTGTTTCTCCCACTGGCTCCTCTGAATCTATTATTCACCCCTTTTCACCTTCTGTTTGCCCTGGGAGAGTGACCTGAATGGGTTACATCCAATGGCTCTCTTGACTGTCATTTCTGGTTAGTGACATTATCTCTGAAAAGCAGGGCTTTTACTGCCTAACATACACCTGCAAAAGTATAAATAACCAATTCCTTCACGGCACAGGTAATATTTTCATAATGAGTGAAATAGCAATTCGTTTTAAACAGAAGCTCATGCTATAGAGAGTATATTTTGAAAAGAGATCCTTGGAGTGGTTTCTGCTACAATGTTTCTTTATACCTAAAACAATGTAAGCAAATTTTCCATCTTTAAAAGTGCTTTTCTAATCCTGATCAGTAGAAAATTTAAGAACAGAATTTTCTGACATATATAAAACTGTTTCAGCAAGTTCGAAGCACAATTGTCAAAGACAGAATGGTCGGTCCTTGAGAAGTAAAATTTCAACAAAATCTTTGTATAAATGGGTGGACAGCATTGAAAGCTAAGAATCATGATGTTTTTAGTGTAGACAGATATATATTTCCTAGGTTTGGTTTTACCTCTGTGTGGGGTCTTCAATTGATAATAATTAAATCTAAGTATTATGATAAACTGAACTTCTAAGCAGATCTTTTAATTGCTTCAAGAAAAAGTTGTGAACCACAATTTAAAAAAATATAAGTATTGGTAATTCCAAGTGAAATAATTTAATATGTAAAGGGTCTGGTTCTCTTAAACAGTGAGTAGTATGTCATTCATCATAAAATAACAATAATATGTTATGTGAGGTTGGGCACAGTGGCTCATGCCTATAATTCTAGCACTCTAGATAGCCTACGTAGGTAGATTGCTAAACTCAGGAGTTTAAGACCAGCCTGAGCAAAAGTAAGACCTCATCTCCAAAAATAGCCAGGAAATTGTGTCAGGTGCCTGTAGTCCCAGCTGCTCAGAGGCTAACACAAGAGAATCACTTGAGTCCAAGAGTTTGAGGTTGCTGTGAGCTATGATGCCATGGCACTATACCCAGGATGACAAAGTGAGACTCTGTCTCAAAACAAAAAAAATGTGAGCAGAAATAAACTTTAGTATATTAAGTATACAGAAATTTCAGTCATTAGTTACACCAGCTATCCCACCTCAATACAGAAATTGGTTCTTTAACAATCGTACCAATACCCCAAAATAAGTGGCATTGGCATAGTGACTGGCAAGCAGAAGGTGAGGATACAATACAGTGGGCTGGATGTCTGGAGAGTTCTGCTATGCCTGAGCAAATTTTTAGTAAAGCTGTCATGGGGGTATTTCGAAGGCAGACCACATATCTACAGAGTGTGTAGCTCTGGGGGAAGTAATTGGAACTGTCAAAGTGATGGTGTGTTGGCCACAACTTAAACAAGAAAGAGATGCACTCAGGTGAATTTGGGCTCATTTCCAAGCAGAGAAAGGAAAGAAGAAAGTTCAGGGAGCAAGAACCTTGTATGGTTGAAAAATTGATATCATTTGGACCTGGAATAAAAAATGGCCCTGCATGACAAAGGGCCAGTGAGATTTCTCAAACAACTCAGCCTTTCAGTAAACCTCAGATTACAGAGATACTTTCCCACCACAACAGATTGTTTCGGATAGCCTCTAGGTAGCAGCTAGTAAATTGAAGGGAAAAGAGGAGGGCTAGAAAACAAAGAATAAGGGAAGTCTAAACAACCATGTCTAGAAAAACTTTAGCACATAGAATTAACTGGAAGCAAATAGATGGGAAGCTAACTAAGAAATTTTGGAAGAAATTATAGTGCCAAAGAAAGTAAAAAGGCTTTAAACCAACCTTCGGGACAGGAGAGATATGTGCAAGCTGCCTAACCCCCAAGGAGAGAAAATTATTTAACAACCATTTCAGATATTGTCATGGGGTAGTCAAGGAAGACACTCTCAGAGAGGGGAGCCACAGCCACAGGAAGAGGAATCAAGGATAGAAAAGGAACCACCCCGATCTTGGGTAACCGTAGTCATGGTGCCTACCCAAAAGGATTTAATCATTTCTATAGGTCATTGATAGCTCTTTTTGTGTGGGAATGGAATTTTCTATTGCAATTATACTGGGGAGATGACATACGTTATCAGACAAAGGGAAGGCCACATAATTTTCAGTATAAAATGAAAATAGCAGAACCTTGGTTCAAAAAAGCATAGGAAATGTGCCATTAAAAATACTAAAATACAAATATTTTTATTTTCTTCCACACTATGTTTTGACTTGTCACGGCATTTACTGAATTTGCTACTTAATGACATTCTAAATAAAGAAAAACTGAATGTTGCTATTTATCTTGTGCAATGGGAGTTTAAATACAGGTCATTAAACATGAAGTGTCTGATTTTGAATCAAAAGTTTAGTTTATTGTATCTTCAACAAGAAGCAGTACAATTAGTCAAAGTGTGTGTCTAAACTCTGGGCAGAGTGCTGGCATCTTAACGGGACCCTATTTATGCCAGCAACGGAAGAAGCCTGGAGAGCTGGCCAGTGTGGGGGAAATCACAAAAGGCGTTTTCCAGTTGGCTGAGAAGTGATCCAAAACCGGGCAGAAGTGGTCATCAGGTGGTTTGGCGTCCGGTGTGTACAGGGATGACAGAGAGTTTCCAGGTCCAGCTCTGCAGTTCCAGCAGCTTTGTTTGTGTGACACGTAGTTGAACCTCATCTTGTAAGAGGATCGGCCTGTCTCTATTCACCAATCTGTGCTGCTTTATCACAAGTATCCTCATCATTTCATCCAACTCCTATCAGTAGACATCACCTATAATTGACTGACCCGGTTTCATGAACCTCTAGCAGTGGTTCTCAACCTTCCCAATGCCACGATGTATTTTCACTGTTACAAAGGGGCTGCACCCCACAGGTTGAAAACCACTGCCTAGAGAGTCACACTCGCACTGGACCATGGAACTGACAGCATGAGCTTTTCTTGATGAATATTCAGCCTTGGGCTGTGTTTTGGCACAATCCACCATTGTGAGGAATCCTTGTGATTGCCAAAAAGAATCCATTTTCCATCACACTTACCAGTGCAGTGTAGAACTGGTTCACCTTTGTGTCATAATAGCAAAAAAAAAAAAAAAGAAAAGAAAAAGGCAAGCTTCAAGATTTCTCCTCTCATTTAATTTATGTAGATCCCATCTATCAGCCAGCTTCCAGTATGGTTGGAATAGTAATGTCAAACTCTGCTGCTAATTTCTGTGTAGGTTGAGATGGATTCGCTTCCACTACAGCTTTCAACTCATCTTTATTCCCGTTAGTGTCAGATTCCCCCACGTGGCTCATTTTCACGATTAACATCACCAGAAGGGAACTTCTCAAACCATCCATGTACTGTGTGTTCATCAGCCACATCCTTCCCAGACACTTCATTGATATTATGAGCTGCCTGCATTGCATGGGTTCCATGACCGAAGTCCTATTTGAAAAGAACACAAATTCTTGGTTCATCCACAGTCTCAGAAAAATAGCTCTAAAAAAATTTAGAGACATAATCATAAACCAAACATGCATTTGAAAAAAATGAGGATACGCCTTCACAGTAAAAACAAGACAGGAAGTGTCAAAATGAAACATCAGAGATACCGACTGTCAAACTTAGTACCTAAGGAAATCGGACATTTCGTACTTAGTAACACTTAACTTGTGCAGAATTACCTCAACAAGTCCAATTTGTATTTTGTTATTTGTACCTGCATGTGTATTTTGTTCTTCTCAGAACAGTGTAAATGCTGCCCATGGCTAATTTGTCTGTTTTTATTTTTCTTCTTGATGTGTGCGCTTTCTTGCAGTATTCTCTGCCTTCCTCTTACTGATGAATGACCAAGGAATAAAAGGAGAAGGGATTATTGTTGCTCTGATCTTTTCTTTTCTCTACACAATGTAATTTTTGTGTAAGTGATTGACTAATACAGGTAAATATAGCTCAAGAGGAAAGGATATGATATGATTCTTTCATCTTTGGTTCTTCTCAGAACACCAGTTTTGTGTTCAAAGCATGTTTTGATTCAGGTGGAAAACAGGCCTTCTCAGGCCTTCTCAGGGCTCTCAGTGACCTGATCACTCGGTTGCAACATAGCATGATTACCTGGTGCTCACTTTGAATTGTAAGTCTACCAGAATTCTCACTCATGGGTCATCACAAAGGCCATATGTGAATGATACAGGTGGAAACAGAGGACTCAAAGGTTGCACATGTCTGTCTGTCCTCACACGAAAGCTCCATTATCCCGTCAGATTTAGTGGAAAAAACACAAGTTCAAAGATCCAATTATTAGCAATTTCAAGGTAGTGATTATAATAGATATTGAATCACTTGCAAAGGATATTCCGAGCCTGTGACCCCTGCGGTCAGTCCTGATGGGATCTAAGATAGCCAGGACAGATACGGTCTGCAGGTCCTGGACTTAAGTTCAATGACTAAACAGGGCATTGCATCTCTCTTGAGTTGAGGATAAGTAAATTCTTTGCATAGGAAAAAGAGTGAAATGGATTATAGGGTGAATCAATAAATAGACTATTGACTTGCCAAAACCTACTTCTTTTCCTTCAGGGCACACAGCCTCTCTTGTAGGAAGATAAGCCATGGGACTGAGATCTATCCAATGGAATTTGGATAAAAGCCATGCACAGCAGTTCCGTGCCTGACCCACAGAAACTCCTCCCAGGATTCTCTGCTCTTTTCTTTCCTTTACCTGCCAGGTGTATGCAGAGAGGTCAGGAGAACATTCAAATCTCCCAAAGGGATAGTTGGGCCACCACTTAGAAAGGTCCTGAATCTCACCACGTGGTCTGAGCAGTGTGTTATGCCACTGTGACTTTTGGGCTTGTGTCAAATGCTAGTTTCTCTTGAATAGAAGAAAACTTTCATCCTTATTCTACACAGTTTTCAATTCAAACCTATAACCCTGAGGGCATAAATGGGAGCAAATCAGGCCATTTGTTAGCTAACCTTTCAACCTGTCTTCAGACTAGACAGACATATGGAGTAATGATGAGATTTTGGTGGTGGGAATCTTTGGGTGGAGGGAATTGGTTGATTCCCCAATTCATGGGAATGAGGTTACCCCAGTCTGTATTTGTTAAATAACCATAGTTCTCAATTTGGTGGGCCTCGGTGACTTGGGGGGTGGGTAAGGTAAGGATCTTTTTAAATCTACATTAAACTCTCTCAGAGCCCTTTAGTGACAGCTCAGAAGCACCCTCTACCCTCCCTGCTTTATTCCTGACCATGACACCTTGTTTAGTTGCCCTGAACAACATATCAGCATATAATGCAGATAAATATGATTGTATATTTATTTTCTGAATTAGCTCTTGGCTGTCTGTTCAACCCAGTTTAATGTGTTTCTTAAGGTTGACCTTGACCTTGTCAATTTTGTTAACTGCCCCTCACTCCATGTCTAACAGAGTGTTTACCACTGAATGACTGAGTAATAGGAAAAATACAGATGATTCTTCACAGAAAGGGAAACTGTTATATAACCAACCTATTATGTAACTTGTTGTGTAACCTATTATATAACCCCAACCTATCGATCACTCCAAAGGCAGGTGGCAACAACAGTCCTGCCAGGAGCAGGGAGAGACAAACTAGTGAGCGTATAAAAGGCAACGTGTGTGCTCAACTCCAGAGGCTCCCTTCACTCCTGGAGACTGACCTGTCCCTCTCACTCTGGATGGATTTTCACTTTGTGCCACACTGTGTACCTTCCTTCTTCACGTTCACTTTGTATAGCCCTTTTTTTTTTTTTGGTCCTATAATAAAGTGCATGGGATTGCTCTGTACCTGTGGTGACTCCCTTATAAGCTGGTCTTGGCACAGTACTCATTCTTGACACTAGGTTCAGGGGACCAAGGAACATTCAGATGGACCTAATAATAGTGGTAACAAACACACACTCTGAAGATAGATCAGGAATGAGAAGATGAGCATGAGAACCAAGAACAAATTGTCCAAATCAATAAAAGAGAGCCCAGTGGATCTAGCTGAGCAGAGGTGGGGCCAGTCCCAGGCAAATGAAAGAGGTCTAACCAGGGGTGTCCAACCATTATTTTTCTCTTCTGTGCATTGGAAGAAGAAGCGTTGTCTTGGGCCACACCATAAATACACAAACAACTTTTTGTCTGATATCTTAGTGAGCCTGTGGAAGTGATGGCTCCTCTCCAAGCTTCACAATTCTTCCCCAGGACAACAACAAGAAGAAAGATGCCCAAGAGTCAGCCAAAAAAAGCAAAGATCTAGTGCACAATCTGAGGGTAAGGCCGAAAAAAGAAATGGTTCAAAGGCAAAGTTCAGGACAAGCTCAACAACCTAGTCTTGTTTGACGAAGCTACATATGTTTACTTTGTAAGGAAGTTTCCAACTATAAGCTTTTAACCCCGGCTGTGGCCTCTGAGAGACCAAAGATTCAAGGTTCCCTGGCCAGGGCAGCCTACAAGGAACTCCTTAATAAAGGACTTATGAAACTGGTTTCAAAGCACAGAGCTCAAGTTATTTACACCAGCAATACGGAGGGTGGAGATGCCCCAGCGGCTGGTGAAGGTGCATGAACAAGTATGAGCAACCATATATGTGGAAAAATAAAACTTTACTGAATCAATAATTCAATCAATCAATAAACAAAGAAACAAACAAATACACAAACACTAACAAAAACTCATTAGCAAAAAGAAGGTCTGTGCGTACTTTTTTGTGATATCTGACACCAGAGATAAGCAAAAAGTCCTTGAAAAATCAGCAGGTGGCCCAAGGGCTACAGGCTGGACACCCCTGGTAAGCAGAGGGGTGGAAAGTTTTTAGAGTTCTAGTTGCATAAATCACGGACCCAGTCCAGAAAGAATGAGCTCAGAAATGGGACATCCATTCACAATGGCACCAGGGGACAAGGTAGGAACCAACTGAAAACAGTCTAAAGTATCAAATGTCCCACTGAGTGTAGTGTATGTATTAATATATATTCAGATACAATGTCCTTCAGAATTCATGGGAGATTGGTTCTAGGACTCCCCATGAATACCAAAATTCATGGATACTTAAGTCTCTTACAAAAATGAGATAGTATTGATATATAACCTACACACATTCTCACATAAACTTTAAATCATCTCTTGATTACTTATAAAAACTACTACGATGTGAATGTTATAGCAATAGTCATTATACTATATTATTTGGGCAACAATGACAAGAAAAAGTCTGTACATACATATTCAGTATAGATGCAGCCATTCCTTTTTTGGGGAGGGGGATATTTTTAACCCTCCACTGGTTGAGTCCACAGATGTAAAACCCACAGATGTGAAGAATCTAAGGATTCTTTGGACCGATTGACAGGTTGGGGTTATATAATAGATTACGTAACAAGTTACATAATAGGTTGGTTATATAACAGTTTCCCTGTCTGTGCATGGGTCTTCCCTAGAATCCTTCAAAAAAGCAGGACCCATGATGTACTAATTAGATGGCAATGAGCTCTAGCCGGTTAAAGGTCACTGGGAACTCCTTGCTGTGTATGTCCCCACTGGGGAAAAGTTCCCAGCCCCAATTTGGTTCCTCATTACAATTCAGTTTTCTGTCTCCAGCCTTAGCCACTTCCTTCTCACCTGTTTACCGTCCACCGGACCTAACACTTTCACTAACCCTGACTTCAATATCCACTTTTTGCTATTCTGAATTTAAGTGCACCCAGTCAGCACTGTCTCTCAAAACTTTCTTACTGTTTTAACACAGAACAGCATCCTGAGACTCCCTAAACAAGCCTCTTGAACTATATTTGGTTCATATCAAACATATACACCTCTTATACAGTTTAAATAAAAGAGCTAAGAATTTAATTAAAAATATTTTGATAGTGTTGGGAAAAAAAGGTGATGCTAACAATTAGAAATTAATCTCAAGGAAGGGCTTGAGAGGTCAGGAATTGTCGCTGTAGTATCTTTTTTGCATATGATTCCCAAATAGTACTATGCACATAGAAAATACTCAAGAAATATTTCTTTGTGGAGTACTTGATTACTGTTTCTAAAAATCCATAATTTCAACAAATATTGATGTTGTAAAGTATGTCATGAGCACTGTTCCTAGTTCCAGTCCTTTTGAGCAGCCTTGGCTGCTATACAAACAATATATTCTGAGGTCTTACATAGCCACATTTCATTACAGTGGTGACAGCACTGAAGTGGCTGAGTGAATGTAGAGACTGTTCATAAAATCATTTCAAAGAAAGGGCTTCACGATCCTTCCAGATGTTATTCAAATCCATATCATTATTTACAGGAGGACGTGAAACATCAAGGTCTTATATATGTTTTGCTTTATTGAACTAACACCAGCTAAGCTATGTGACAGGGAATTCAGGTTGAATGATCACAGAGTTTGTTTTCTCAAGTATTCTGTTTTTTCTATAAATTGTGGATAACCAGAATTGACAGTCACATGGACTTGAGGGAATTTAAACGCAGTAGGCCAAAGCTTTGGTGCTTTGAAATGAATGGGCCACTCGTAGTGGACGCAGATCACTGAGAAGTTACTAAGTTTCTGTTTTGAGATAAATGCTTTGCTGCTCCTAATAGTCTGTAACTTATTATTTTATTTTCAAAAATGGTAAGCCAAACTTGTTGCCATGGTAGTGATTATGATGTCACAGAGGATGATGACTTCTCATAATCCATCAGCAGCAAGAGCAGATGTGCTTGTAAGAAACAAAGATCTTGTTTTCATACAAATGTTCTCAAAATAAAACACAATGGAAGAAAAATAACCCGAGCACATAATGCAAAGAATAAGAATTGCTTCTAAATAGAATGTTTTACAGAGTTTTCCACAAAGCTTCAGCTGCTCCTCAAAGCATAACCAGATTGAACATGGATAACAGACGTGAAATTACAGTATTCACAGAATTAGTATTCAGCTTGCAGAATCTATCCTTTCAAAGGCTTCCACCATGGTTTATGCAGGCACAATTATAGAGGCAGGTAATGAGAGAGATTCTGATTTCTCCCTATTGTTATTATACTTCTCTAGATAATTCTTGATAAAAATTGCTTTGTTAAAAGTAAACCTAAACAATAATTTATTCATTCTGTTGAAAAGATCTTTTAGCTGTTATTCTAAGATATACTGGATGATTTCTCTAAAACACACATTATTCTGGCTATGGAAACGGTTCGCAACATATCAACTTTCAGTAAAGAATCAGAAATCTCAGTAACAATATCTGCAAGTTAATATAGTTTTTTATAATTTTATTATTTCACATCACACAACTAATTTCATTTCAGTTATTAAAATTTTTTTAAAGGATAGTCAAACTTTATGACTCTGACCTACTGAAATGCATACATAGATAGGATCAATAATATATCAAATGAATAGGCCGTGTCAAAATATATTACAATGTTTTCATTACACCACTTTGAATTTAATCCTATATACCTTTGTGGTCATTGATCCCCTCCTAAATTAATTCTGCTGACTCTCAAATATATCTCACAGTAACTTCAAATATTTCTTAGAATTAATCAAAGTTAAAATAATGAAATTAATTAGTTATCATACATTCTCACTTCCTGCTATAAAAAACCCTACATCCAACTTGCAACATGGATTTACCAATAAAAATGTTAAGTTCTTAGATAACTAAATGAGAGATATGAACTAAATGGAAAGGAGACAAATTAACTATTTTGACAACTCCTACAATATTCTATCCCTAAAGAAGTCTACCAAAGAATAACCTTTACATGAAAACATAACAGATTAAGACAAATGCATTGGGATAGAATTCTCCCTTACTATGAAGCACAGAAACATTTAATTTTACTTTCAATTCAATGCCCATATTATTTTTTTATTTTTCACTGAGAAATAAAAATGTTGCAAGAATTGCATTAGAAGAACAAGTAAAAACATGCAAGGATAAAAGTAGAAGTTCTCTGTGTTCTCCAGCCTGAGTTGAAAGAAATTGAGAATAAGTTAACAGGTGTTTACAAACTCTAGACTTTAATCCTAGTTTTAGTTGTGTGATCATATTGAAGTCAGATACTATTTTAAGACATAGCTCACTTTTTTTAAAGCACATAATATAAATACTGTACTATAAAGGAACACCGATGTTTAGGTTGTACATTGAGAACTGAACGATTGTGGAAATACAGCTTTCCAAAAAGAGGTAAAAACACTTGACAGGTTTTTGGAAAGATTTGAAAGAAAGAGATGTTTAAGAACTGCAGAAGACCACAATAACTTGGTGGACTCAGCCAAAGTGCAAAGGCCTAGATAAAAAAATAAATAAATAATAACATAGATATTGGATATAGAGAAAGATAAAAGAAATTGCATTAATAGTGATTTTTATGAATGAATAACTAGATGCCATTGGAATATCTTATAATAATTTATTGGCAAAGGATTTCATCTCTGATAGTTTTTTATTACATGATAGTACCAAGTCTGTGTAAAGCACTATGTTGATAAATAAAAGAACATTATAAAATAAGATGCCCAGTCTTTCTCCAAAATTCCTTAAAATTCCTCTAATGTACTAGGGTAAAGAAGATAGACATGCATGAAAATATGTATTTTATTGATACTATTTTTGATACAAAATGATAACATTATTGAAGTTAAATGAGTTAAATGGAATGACAAAGCATACATTATAGGGACATACAGTCTAGTTCAGGGGCAGAGATAAAAATATGGCGTAGTGATTAAACAGAGCTAAAGCTCCATAGAAGTAAGATGGCATAGACTATGTTGTCATTTCACATATAAAGATTTTTGTTATGTTCTATTAGTTTTTTGATGTCTTCTATTTTATATAATTAGAAAAATGCTTACATTAATATTTTTCATTTTAAAGACTCCCACCAAGGCAAACAAACACAAACTAGACAGTTTATAATCTTAGGGCAAGACAATTTACTTGTCACATTGTCCAACCTTGCACTCCATGCTTCAGCATAGGTTAGTTCAGCTGATTGTGCTATGTGAGAGTTTTCTCGGCAATGATAGAAATGCTCTACTGTACAGCTGGCTGTGGTCTGGACAGAAAAAGCTGAACCTGACGTCGTATTAGGAGGATTATATATTGAAGAGAAAGCATGAGAAGGGAGTACTCTGAGCCATGAGAAAGAAAATGTGTTTTTTATTTGTCATATTCTTCTTTTTATAAAAGTGACCTCAGACATTTGAGAAAATATTTTTTTCTTTTCATTCAATAAAGTTTTATTTTTCCAAATGCACCGTTATTTGGACCTGTTCATGCATCTTCACCAGCAGCGGGGGCATCTCCACCACTGGCATTTCTGACATAAATTACTTGAGCTCTGTTGGAAAGGAAATCAGTAAAAATAGTCAGTTTTTATGCCACTGCAATGATTAACTAGAGTATTTTCAATCACCCCTAATATAAGAACATCCCTTGTAAAATATTTAGAATGCTCGTTTTTTTACTTAATTAAACAAACATATGGATATAACCTATCTGCATATGGATAGTGATATAACCCGTAGCAGGGATCAAACATTGTTTTCAGCCTTGATTTGACCAGTTACAGATATTAACTTATTTAATCATTATTTTAAAAAAAGTAAGGTAATTTTTATTATATACATTCACTTTTATCAGATGATGAAACTGAGAGATTAATAAACTTGTTCAACTGTCCAGTTACACGGTAAGTAGTAGAGCTAAGAGTTGATGGTAGGCCCTCTGGCTTGAAAGCTTTTGATCATTGTACCATCAATGATATTTTTTTCTGTATTTCCTGGGTCAAACTCCTCTTGGAGCACTGAGCTGGGAATTTTTATTATTTTTTAATTTGGGCTGATGAGTTCATATGCTTCCTAGACAATTAGAGTTATGTTCTTATAATGTGTTTCCTCTTTTGCCTAGTTGTTATGATTTCATAATCCGTGTGTTTAATTGTGGATTTTTCATAACCAAGGTTTCTTCATATTTTTTTATTTCCCCTTTGCATCTTAGTTTGTTTTTTATGCATATTTTTTCATCTTATTCTCTGAATTTACCCTGAGTTCCAATTTTTTTAGGAGCTTTGGTGGATAAATCAACCAACCAACATCAAAACGTAGCTGCAAATCAGAGCTGAACAGAACTCATGCCTGTTTTCCAACCTACAAATGAAAGAACTAGAGGCTACTAGAGGCTAATCAGATTCAGATTTTTCTATCCAGACCACAGGTAATTCTGGAAAATCGCTTAAGACGAAGCATGACAAAACTAAACTGAAAGTTCACTTGAAACTAGTGATTTTAATTTCTTTTAATTTTAACAATAACACTATATAAACATTGGATAAAATTTGATCTTTTCAAAATATTCATTCTCTTCAGTAGCATCAAACGAGCCATAGGCCACTATGCTCACTTTATATAGTGAAGAGGAGGGTGATCATCTCCTCTTGATTTTACCATCTGAGTTACAGTGGCTCCATGTTGGCTGATCTTTCATCAGAGGCAGAGAGTTAACGGGCAGAGAGTGAAATACTATGATTCCAGAGAGCTTGCCTATCTAGCCTGAGTTCTACCACTAAATAACTGGTTAACTTTGAGAAACCATTTAAATTATATGGATTGAATGTTATATGATTAAACGACATTTTCATTACACAATTCCACTGTTCCTTCCAGCTTGAGGCTTTGATTATTCTCTGATATTATCCCTTAATTTCACAGAGGTAGAAACAAGGACAAGAGCAATGAAGTGACCTAATCAGAGTCAGACAGTTAATGGCAGAGGCAGAATGAGAACAAGGGTCTCTTGCCTTCTAGAATTGTGTTCATTAAGAAATCAACATCATGATTGTGTCCCATTCTCCCCTCTCTGACCCCAGAGAATACGGTGTCTTTCTTATTCATTTTATACTTTTGCTACATACACATTTGTATGCAAGCAATATACTTTAATATTGTTTTCCTATGTTTTTAAGAATTGCTTAACAATTAATATAAGAATCCCTTTATAACTGGCTTACTTTAGCCAGCATGACACTTTTGAGATATGTGTATATGAATTGATATATGTGAAGAGTGTGTGTATATGTATGTATTGATACACTTATGTTATAGTATATAGTTGATATATAGTATTTCAATGAAGTGACCAACTCAGTGTGTTTATGTACTCTTTTGACTAGTGGCCTTCACCATTTAATCTGACCATGCAATCCACATGGGGGAGGGGATATATTTTACATCATGACTCAGTAGATACATGCAAATCTCTGAGAACTTTTCCTTTTTATTTATCTTTGATACATGTGAGGCACTCTATTCTATTCTATTTCATTTTTGTAGATGGTAGCTATGACTGACTATAAACACAGCCCACTAGTGGGTTATAACCAGGCATTTGAAAAATTCTGTTCTAAGGGTATATTTTTAAAACTGCTACAATACATCTAATACTTTAATAATCCTGTGGAAAGCAGTGGGAAGCTAATGTAGGGGGTGAGTCCAGCTTAGAATTTTTTCAAGCACTGAAAGCAGTAATTAAATAGGTATATAGTAAATATGTGTATTTCTTAGATACAGAAAGTACTTTTTTAACCCTAGTTTTAGGCAGTGAGGCTGATTATTAGGTAATTTTGGAAAATCATATATAAATTTTTGAATAAATGACTCATATTTTGAATTGATGCTGCATTCCCATAAATGGCATTGATGAGCTTTGTGTCTTGGCTGGATTGCAGTACATACTTTATCTGGTGGCTTAAATACGAATGATTTAGTTGACTCAAAGGTCTTCTATGATAATTTTTTTTTTTTTCTGAGATAGAGTCTCACTCCGTTCCTCTGGATAGTGCTGTGGCATCATCATAGCTCACACAAACCTCAAACTCTTGGGCTCAGTGATCCTCCTGCCTCAGCCTTCTGAGTAGCTGGGACTAAGGGTGCCTGCCACAATGCCAGATACCTTTTCTATTTTTAGTAGAGATGCGGTCTTGCTCTTGCTCAGGATGGTCTCTGATCTCATGAGCTCAAACAATCCACCTGCTTTGGCTCCCAGAGTGCTAGGATTGCAGGTGTGAGCCACCATGCTCAGACTATGATGATGTTATAAGGTGGATTTCTGTGTTTAGTGAGGGGATCATTTCTCTTTTAAAAAAGAAATCTTTGAACCCAACATGATTACATGTATTGAAATTTGAAGGTGTATTTTAGCTATGCTTGTGACCAGAGACATGGAAAGTTTGCTTTTAGCAGGGGAAATAATTTTTGCTTCCTTTTGGCATTGCCATTGGACTTAAGTACTCTAATCCTTTCGTCATCAGCTCTCAGTGTACAATGCTTGGCAAAATCTAGTAACTTCGATGAATAAACCAGTCTTCATATGTTCCAGAGGCCTTAAACTGCCTTGTTTTCTTACCCTGATTTTAAAGCAAGTAATGGAGTTGAGTTGGCAGAGATAGAGCTGACTCTGCCAAGGCTCCAAATAAAGAGCACTCAAAACAGAAGTGCAGAGAAACTAAGTGGTAGGAGGTTGGTTGCACATCGTCTCAATTAGGAGCCATAGTAAGGCCAGGATCTGCAAGAACGAGGACTCTGGTAAATACTTATTTCACCTTTCAGTACAATAACTGCTGTAATCACTGGCCACAATTTAAAAATACAAATCATAATACACATATTTAACTTCTAGAGGCTTGGTTGTCCATCTGACTCCAAATTGAAAGAATTAAAGTTGCTATGAAGATAGAAATGGAAGCTGGGGGCTCCAGTTGAGGTCTCCTCCCTTGTTCATTCTCAATTTCAACACCGCTTGGTAACTCCTCTCCCCATATTCATATCTTACTGCCCACTACCCTCTCAAATTTTTTTCATTACAGCTTGTGGAACTCTGCTCTCAAACAAAACAAATATACACAAATATGTAAATCCATCCTATATCCTCCCACTTTTTTTTTACAGTTTTTGGCTGGGACTGGGTTTGAACCCACCACCTCCAGCATATGGGGGTGGTGCCTGTAGCTCAAAGGAGTAGGGAATGAAGGAGGTCTTACTTGAGGCCACTACTTCCCACAAAGCTAGAGTGAATATGGTATTTGACACAGAAACCAGGACAATTAAAAAGTGAAAGGGGGCACTATTAATAATCACTATTATACCTCAGGGCCACAGGTATAAATTAGGACTGCTCTTGGCAAACCAGCTCATATGGTCCCCTAGCTGCAGTCCTCTGAAGTGGTGGTTATTCATTTTACTTGATTCACTTTGCTTAAGGTTAGTATATGGAGTCAACATCCCCCTATTGCAAGACATTTTCAGAATTGACACTGGCAGGTCAAATTCTAGTTTCTCTGGTGCTGGTTCTTTCCTGCTGCCTCCTCAAGACTCTTCATTTTTTTTGTTATGTATCAGCCTCCCAGGGACTCATCCTTCATATACTTCAGTACCTAGTTCAGCACCTCCCATTCCCTAAGAACTACATTTCCTGGTTATCTTAACACTTTCCTGATAATCTAACCCCTAGTGGCCATGACTTCTCAACCTCCATTCTGGATCCTGGCACCTTTCCATTGGAATCTACACTTCACTAACCCATATTTAGTGTTCCCTCTCTCACAAGTTCCTTAACCTCACTGGGACCCAAGGTCTCCGTATCCTTCTACATTTTTCTATCTGTTGTTATTGTTTATGTACCTTACTTAGTGGTCTATTGAGCCAATTTCTTTCCTTTAATTAAGGTCAACTTTGTTGATTTGATGCCTTCCATCTCCCCAATAGGCAAATTTTTTACAATGGATCAATCTTGTGATGTATTCTTTTCAAATTCATGTCCAGACTATGAGCTCAGTTACAGTTACAACATCGAGCATATTGATGGCTTATTGTGGCCTCTAGCCTCAACAGGGTCCTCGACTCTGCTCACCAATTTTGCTTTATCTTCTTTATGAGCCTCTTTCATATTCTCTATAGCAACTATTTCAACCTTATTCACTTCTTCAATCCAGTGGCTTTTCCCATCACACTTAGTAAATAACATTGATACTGAACATTGATACTTTCTTCAGATCCATTCTCAACTTTCCATCACATCAAACTAACACATTTATTTGCGTCTGTATCCATGCTTTCTTAAGGGCGATGTCCTCTTTTATCTGAAGCGAATCACGCCCACTGTGCAATCCATCCTTTTCTTTCCTGTCCCCCAGGGACTTGACTTTACCAATTTTCTTTTTGCTTCAATCTCTTAATTGCTGTTGATAGGTTCTCATCAGCTTTGAGACATGCTGAAGTCTTACTTAAAAGACAAAAATAAAATCACAAAACTTCCCTCGAGTCTACATCTTCCTCGCTAGCTTTGGCCTTTCTTTTTATAGCTAAACTTTTTGAAATTATTGTTTATATTCACAGTCTCCATTCCCTTACTTCTTATTCCTTTTCAACAACTCTAACCTCTCTTCTGCTGTGGTCATTACAGGCAGCATTAGTTGCTGTTAATCTCGCCTTTCTCAGATCTCTGAGGGCTCCGTTTAGATAGTCTATCTCAAAAATGCTGCTGCTTCTCATGAATCTCCCTAAGTAAGTTGACTTAATTGAGACTACATGATCCACTGAAGTTCTAAAACAGGCAAAGCTGTCAAGGGTCAGGAGAGAAGTCTGGATAGACGTCAAGGACACTGGTAAATAGCATGACTTTAGGGAGTTCCACTGTCCAGGGTCTGGACATCAGCTTTAAAACTGAAGTTCATAATTGAACTACTGTATTGTTCTCAAAAAGGAAAACGATAAATTTTAAACTCGTATGATATAGGTGTAAAAAAACCTTAGGAACATCATTTATTTGTAAAGAAAAACATAATTGGCAAGTATATTTCTCTGCGTGGGAATACTATATGGAAAGCAAAACTATCAGAAGGTTGCTAAGGTTGGGTTTAGAATTGATCAAGGGGGTTTGTGTCTGTTAGACAAAATCAGGCCAGAAGCCTGCAGCATTCACCTCCACATCGGAAATGACCTCGGAAGGCAGGATCTCCAAAGACTTGGGAGGAAGGATACCACTCTGGCATTATTAGACTGTGGATGCCATTTCTGTTTAAATATTAAACCAGTCTTATGTCAAGCATTCATTCTCCAACATAAATATTAAAAAATGCTAAACTATTTTTTAAGAATATACGGGGAACATACCAGATACTATGTTCATTTTATGTGTTATCTAATTCCTGATGTTTTAGGAAGCTCTTCTTGGTTAGAATAGGTTATTCAAAATGCCCTAAAGCAAAGTTTCGTCAAATCCATGAATCAGATTTTCAAATAAATAGTGTGTTTGTTATCAAGTAAAAGCATTATTTCTGTTTCTAGGAAAAAAGAAATCCTGCCATGAGAGAGAAACATGCAATTTCCACACCTTTGCAAATGGGGTAGGAAAGCCTAATTAAAATATTAATAATATAGTTATGTTTCTCTATTTCAGTGCTCATTGTATTTGTAAATTAAAAGTGGGGAAAACCCTAATCTCATAAGCTTCAATTAATAGAGACTTGCAAAATGTTCAATTGACTTTTAGTATAAATTGAGATTTTTTTCCACTAGAAAAAAATCTGTTTCTCAGCAATCCAAAATATCATTTAAAAATGCCACAACCAGGCTGGTACAGTGGCTCACACCTGTAATCCTTGCACTCTGAGAAGCCGAGGTGTGAGGATCGCTTGAGCTCATGAGTTCAGAGACCAGCCTGAGCAAGACTGGACCTGTCTGTACTAAAAAAAATAAATAAATAAACAAATAGGCAGTTGTTGTGTCAGGAGCCTGTTGTCCCAGCAGAAGGATTGCTTGAGCCCAAGAGTTTGAGGTTGCTGTGAGCTGTGACACCACAGCACTCTACCCAGGGTGACAGAATGAGACTTTCTCTCAAAAAAAAGAAAATGCCACAACTACTTAAAATCACAATGTTCAGCACACAAAATCATTCATTTGTTCTTTGCACATGGAAATGAAGTAATGAAGTACTTCTACAAAAGGGGGAGTATGATCCACATGTTTCTAGGAACAATAATTCAGAAACGATCATTTTGAAATAAAATGTGCAAATATGCTTGGAGACCCAGAATTTAAAGTTATATTCTTGTCTGTATCTCTTTATCACAATTGTTAGTCTATTCTTTAAAGACTTGTTATTGTCACTCTGGTTCTTTCATGTCCTTCATTTATTAGCTTGAGATAGGTCTTAACGAATAGCTGATACTAAGATATGAAATGTCAAATAGGTCACGTTTCACATTTAGATAGTCACTGGGATCTGGTAGAGAGTTCTATGGCGATATAATACTCAATTAAACTTCTAGGAACACATTGGACATTCAGTTTTCTTTCAAGATATTCAACATTAGACAGTTTGTTACCCAAAGGGATTTAACAACAACAGGTTTGTAAGATTGATGAAGACATTTGGCTATTTAGGAGGGAAGGTAGCGTGATGGTTATGAATGTTGGTTTTCCAGAACTTAAAACATGTGCTTGACAATGTCTAACTCTGACACTGTTGGAGTCAGGACAAGTTAATATATCCCCAAGTTTCAATTTCTTCAGATGAGAAATGGGGATGAAATTACCTGTGTTAACATGACAGTGCCTATTAAATGAGATAATGTATGTAATATCTATACCATGGTGCCTGGCACAATATAGATGCATCTAATCATAATGATTTATATGGCTTTCCTAGTCCCACTGATGCTCCAACTTCATTGAAATCAGCTATATCAATCTAAAATGCTACAGATTCTGCATACGGATTTATTTCTCAATAATAGTAAACTTCAAAAGTGCAGCCTTCCAATGTGTCAGTTTCTGGAATATAGCTTATAGGACTTTCAGTGATATTCTTAGCTACTGAGTGGGAATTTCCCAGGGGTCAAGAACCTCACTGTGACATCAGGGCTTAAGTACCTTTTTGAAGCTTGAGCACAGCTGCTGGGGGAGAGATACTGGTGGTGATATTCTCTTTTTCAACTATCATGTCTTGAGATAGTTCAGACACTAACTTCTATATCAGGCTAACCTTTCTCTAAACCACAAGTCATGAGAATTGGGGGAGGTGACATTTGACTTTACTACCAGTAAATGACCTTTCTTTGATTCAATTATTTTTCCATAGCACATACCCTCGCTCAGAGTTGTCAAACAGAAAATGGCTCCCACTTCTATTCCCCTGTGGTTCTCAAGTCCATAGATTGTCACTGTCTGGCTATGAAAAAGGGGAATGTAAAATCCCTGGATTCTTTCCTTTGTTTTCTGTTGTTAATCTGTTCCTCTGTTTTCTTCAGCATATATATATATATATATATATATATATAGGATTGTTTAAGCAAATGATTAAACTTTGTGGTACTGTCAAGAATTTTGGTTTAGAGAGTTGAAGCATCTTTCAAACACTGGGCATGAACTTCCACAAGCTTTGTACAAGATTAAAAAGACATGATCATACTGCTATTGGCTCTGGTTTAACTGCCAAACGTTCCCCTTGAGATGCAGCCTGTCATCATTCTGCTTCAGATAATGGATCTCTCTTGTAGAATCTTACCTTTGGTATCCCAGATCTTTAGGCTACCCTGTCCTATTTTCACTTCTCAACTCCAGAGTCAAATGATCATTTTTGGTTTTCCTTCTTATCTGCACAAAAATAAGTTTCTTTTTAATCTCTTGCAATTAGCTGATGAAAAATATTCTAAATAATAGGGTTTTTAAAAATCTTATATCTAAATTAATGCCCACTAGACAATGTCTTGTTTTCCTCTAATGGTAAGCTATATCTTCACACAACTGAATCACATATTTTTCATTTCTTGTATTAACATTTTATTGAGGATTCCAATAACTTCACTATACTTTTTACGCCATAAAATTTTAGGGTTTCCTAAAAGAATGTTTTCCCAATGCCTTTTAGAGTTGGTTTTTGAGCATCACCCCTTGACTCAGCTCAAAATTCCTTTATTTTTGCATTAATGGAGCTCATTTCCTCAAACACTGAACACATCTGCATTTTAAAAAACAACTATGATGGATTTTAATGACATCTTAAAAAAAGTCTCATTTTTATGCAGAAACTTCTTGGGTCCTCATCCCAGTGGTCTAAGTTTAACTCCCACAATTTATAATTCTCATTTGGGATAGAGATAGCTTATCATCTGTTCTACATCAAAACATGCTCTCCAGAAGAAATCGGATACTATTCTATCAAAGTGTGAATTTAAGTTACCTTTTCTAGGGACCTGAGTACTTGCACAAGAGCCTTATCTCTAATTGCAAAGTGACACTCTTAAGAATATTTAAAAGAAACTATTGTTCAAAGCAGATGGAATGAGAAGGCCCTTCCCATGTAGGATTTACATGCCAGCTGAACAGACCCCAAACTATCACTGTACTCAGGGAGGCAAAGTTGGTATTAACATACTTTATTTATGAATATACCTTATTCACGAACCAGTATTTTAGAATGTTTTCCTTGAAACTATGGTTCCATTTCTGGCTTCCTTGCTTCTTCACAGTGCCAATCTAGGTCAACAGGAGTAAGTGAGACCATTGTTCCATATCCTGCTTAAAAAGAGAACACTACTTCAAAGACAAGAACACTACTACCTGAAAAAAATAAAACAAGTTATCAGTTTTAAAACATTGTGCTTAGATGTTCCTGTTAATCTTAACTTTTTCATGGATTTAAGTTATTTTAGGACACCTATTTTGGGGAATTATATTTTATGTCTAGTGTAAAAAAGGCCAGCTAAATAAAAAATATATATAATTCATTTCCAAAAATTTCTTCTTTTTTGATAGTAGGAAAAACTGCAATTTTCTGAGTTGTCCCCTCCTATCCTCTGCCAAAAGTGGAACCAAAACTTAAAAATATGGAGTTAATTCCATGAGCAAACAAAAATGAGATTTTATCCCAGTTCCTTTAAAGGGTACTTAAGGTCTTTTCATCTAAAATAGATAAAACAAACCATTTAAAGAAAACCAAACCTATTCTCTATACTGTACCTTTTAGCTACACTACCTCATAAAATTTTTCTTTTGCTAATTGCACTTAGTGTTTATACGATTAAACCTGTTGCATTCCTTAACAGTCACCCTGGTTCACAAATTGTCAGGTAATAATATGAAATCATTTGTTTATGAAACAGAGAGGCCACATAAGTGTTTTATTCAAAATTGTATTTTATATATAATTCTAACTACTTTACTATTTATATTTCTGAAATTTATAATATCTATCAAGCGGTTCTCATCCTTCATGTGGACCATAGGCCAGAGTTGACTAGTTAAGGATCCTTGTAATATGACTTATGAGGCAGAATCGGATCAAATTCTCATATCTTTGATCCAATCCTTTTTGTCCCTTGAAAATAGAGCTGAATACAAGAAACAAAGTTGGGTATGTAATTTTCTCTGTATTCGCTTAGTATATGTTAATTGAGGATCATCTTATACCAAACACTGCACAGTGCTAGTTCTGAGAAAACAATGATAAATAGGACATAATTCCTGCCCTTAAAAAGATCATAGTTTGGTGGAAAAGACAGATTTAATTTCAGAACTGAATACACAAATATTTACAAACTGTGTTAAGAAGGAAATATGCAAGGTGTTAACAAAGGAATTCATGCTTGGAAAGAGCAGTTTTGGAAGGACGAGGAAGAACCAGCTATGCAAAAACTAAATAGGGTGCGGCATTTTCTCCTCACCTTATCACCGCCTTCCCAACGTGAAAATTTAACTTTCCAACTGGATACAGTGGCCAAAGAATATGGTATTCCACTTTACTGGTGATATATTTTCACACATAGTACAGTTATATATGTGCTTTTAAAAATGTGTACAGTGTAGTTATGGCAAAGGACAGAAATAAATGCATCGTCTAACAACTATCAAAATACTGTCCAGAGAAATTTTTAACAGTGTGAATCAATACAGTTCACACAAGGGTTCTTTCCCATGAGAGGATTTCATTGTGAGTCTTAGTACCAGGACTACGGATTTCACAGGCAGGAAATAGAACACACAATCTTTAATATGAACACATAATCTCGACTTCGAGGAGATACATCACGATCTTCAAATGAGAAACAAGCATGACATGTTAAGAACTTTTGCCAAGATGGTCTAATTTTCACAGGTGTTCATGAGATCTTTGCAGTTCTAACATCTGGGATCCAATGCCTCCTGTCCAAATCTCCCCTTCATGGAGAGACAGGGTGCCGAATGTAAACTGTCTGAAGGCTTAGCCACTAGAGGGAGAAAGTGTGCCTCTGGCGACTGGGGAGCCAATAAAAGTCAACTCATGGAAAGGATAGGCTTTAGGGAGCTAAATTAAGCTCTAATCAACCACGAGTGAGAACTATTATCAACTCTGGTAGCTTTGGGGAACTTAAAGATGTGCTTTTAAGACTTCAGAATGGATTCTCTTTTAGCAAAGATTTGAATTGTTTGAACTATAAAGATATTTTATCTCAATTTTGAACATGTTTTAATTGCTCTTTTTTAAGGCGCTCCATAACTTTACAGGTATTTGAACGGTTAGATTCAGTTTCTAGGAAGGACTTGTGACAACTTAGTATGCTATCCTTTATATGTTAGGTATTTAGCTATTATGAACAGCACCCCAATTTTCTGAGGTAATTTAAGATTGAAATCTTTGCTGTCCATTGGAATGATTAGAATGACTTATGGGTTCTCTGTTCAGACTTCCCTGAGGAAGCCTTTAGGAAAACTAATTTTATTTAGGTTAACTGGAAGATGAGTTAAAAAAAAAAACAAAAAACTGCTTTTCCAACATTTAACTTTTGGGAATTGCACTTTCTTAAGATGGTCAGAAAGTTGTTGCAAGTCTGAGCCTAAAAGTTTTCTCCCCAATGAAAATTGGCTAATCTTGCTTGCTGTATGACAACAACTATTAACTTCTACAATTTAAAACATAGCATACTGTTACATAATACAATGCATGCAGCAGAATTCTGAAAAATAATTCAAGATTTAAATATGGTATTATACAATATATAGGTATACATTATTTAGTGTGTATCAATGTGAATAATACTTTCCCCACACCAAAATCTAAAGAAAAGACACTATCCCAAATTTTCCTCACATGGAGTGGTACATCATACACTTGATGATTTAATTTTCAATATATCATTTCTCTTTCTCCAGTAGATAAAAAAAAAAAAAAAAAAAAACACCTCAGCAACTATTTCTGGGATTCTTAAAGGAGTGGGAGGAGGACGGTGCCTGCTCCTACTCTTTCGGCATTGATTTTGCTCACAATCTGTGATATGGCTTCTCAGAAATGTTGTTTGGCAGTCTTGATACTTTCATGTGTTTTCAAACTTAAGCCACCCAGACTACACAGTTCACTATTTTCAGCTCCTTTCATTCTCCTTTTCCCTTTAATTATAGAAGTCTCTATCCCCTCTTTCTGCAAATGTGGTCAAGAAATATACTAAATGCTACTATCTGTTGAGAAAATACGCATTTTTCTCATGACGATGCATACATGTTCTTCCCAAATCAAGAAGCTGTGATTGATGATAACTGATAGGCAACACTTTCAGGGTAACAGCTTTTTGGACCCTCGTTCATTCCTTTGACTTTGAGAGACGCGGCACAAACTTGAGAGAGAAAAAGCAAGTGAACACTCTAATTTTAAACTTGCACCGTAAAGCACTTTCAAAATAGTAATGGTCGAGCCGCATCTCAGACCTGAGCCTCTTTCTCGGTCTGTTCCCGAGGTTCCCTCGAGCCTACTTTACGTCCTGGTCTGCGGGCGGTGTTTTTGGAAACTGCACCGCATAGTTTAGAGCGAAGCCGGAGTGGGGGGTGCGGGGGGTCCCTGCGCACACCCTGACTCGGGCCGGGACCCCCATTCCGGAGCTGTGCGCGGGGGGCGCGGGGACAGCCGTCCCCGTCCCTTCGCCCGGCCTCGCCGCAGAGCCCAGGTTGAAAGAAAACTTCACGCGGCCGAAATGAACCTCCCCTCACCGTTTCAGTCCTTCCTTCCCAGCCGGCAGAAAACGTGAGATTTATTAGGACACGGTAAAGAGAGGGGAGGGAGGGTCCCCGCGGCTCCCTGGGAGGCGGGTCACCTGGCCCCTCTGGGGGGCGGGGTCCGTGACCGGGGCCGCCGGGCGGGGGGCGACGCGGCCGGGCGCGCGGGTGGGCGCGAAATAGAGCGCGCGTCTCGGCGCCGCCGGGGCAGCACTTGTCCTGTAATCGATTGCCGAGCGCGCCGAGCGGCCGAGCGCGCAGCCACGCGCACACGCGCCCGCCAGCCCGCGCGCGCACGCTCCCACACACACACACGCACACACACACACAGGCGCTCAGGGCCCGCACACACGCACGCACGCGGGCGCGCACGCACGGCCGCCCGCCCCGCGCTCGGGGCCCCACATCCCGCCGCCACCGCCAGCCCGCCCTCCGCCCGCGGGCGTCTGCGCGAGCCCGGCCGGCGGGGGAGATGTGCTCCGGCTCCGCCGGATCGGTTTCTCGGGGTTTGACCAGCTGTCCCGGGCTAACCCTGCTCCTTGCTGAAGATGGAGGAAGTAAAAACAGGATTACCCTTAGCTACAGATCCACTGCCTTAGTTTCCACCACCTACTGCAGTGCACAAACACACGTTAGGCACAGGAAAGAAAGAAAGAGAGAGGACACATTAACAGTAAACACAAACAAAAGGGTGATGGGATTATTTTACTGCATGCACTGCTGAGGTAAATCTCCGCTTGGCTTTTGCGTGGTGAAGAACAGCTCTTGTTTTATTTGTCTTCTGATTCATAGATTATATATAAATATGTGTATGATTTGCAAAGGGGGGAGTGTTTTCAAAGTTAAGTGTAATTATATAGCATCTCGTTTTGCACTGTGATGTGATCAAATGACTTGTTGCTGTTAACCAGTGATAATAATATAGCTATTTTTCTCTGGGAGAGATGGATTGTGGTTATGATTAGGGAAATGATTTCTGTAAAGGACGCTCAGGGAATCGGGTTGAAGATGATGTCCTCTGCCTTAATTTATCGTCCCCTCCTTGTTATCTGTTTCTGGGATGTTAATCGATTAATCAGTTCTCATCTCTATAGCTGTCATGGATTTGGACTTGTTTTGCTTTGTTTTAACTTGAATTCCAAGAAGAAAGATTTGGTAGCGTGGAATAAATTCCAGCTGTCCAGATAGAAGGTAATATCCAGATCCTGTTGGAATTTAAAAAAAAAAAAAACTGGTATGACACATATAAAAAGGCAGCAGTTAAATCTCTTTGACAGGTTCAGTACGGGCTAAAGAGATGGAATTAAGATTTAATTTTTTTTTTTTCTTTTTTGCCAAGGGCCAGAAAACAGTCCTGTGAAGTTGGCCTAGGTTCCTTGCCGGGTTCTGCCTGACTGTCCCTCCCCTCTTACCCGCCCCCCCTTTTCTTTCAGTTTTCTTGTCTTAGCTTTTGGTCGATTCTTAAGGAACCGGTGGATCAAGTTTTTTCTCTTGTTAATCGCATTGCTGTAGCACTGACTGACCTCTCTCTCTCTCCTTTTTTTCCTCTTTCCTGAAAGTACGTGGTGCCATTCCTGAGTGACTTTTCCTACTAGACCATCCCAAAGGGACGAGGGGGAGGGGTGGAAGACGGAGGAGGAGGAGGAGGACGAGGAGGAGGAGAAGGGGGGTGTTCCTTCTCTACATTTCTTGGTTTTGTTTATCAGCCGATCTCTTTGCTGGATTTGGGCTTAGAATGACCCACCTGTAAAGTGCTTTTCCTTCCTCCTCGCCTTGAACTCTGCAGGGGGCTTGGCTTGGAGGGGGCAAGGGAGGGAAAGAGAGAAGGGGGAACACAAAAAACTTCTTTCTTTCTCCCTCCGTTTATCTTCAGCCCGACATTGTCACCTCCTCTTTGAGGGGTTAGAAGAAGCTGAGACCTCCCGACTGAGCTGGAAATGGTGATGAATCTTTTTTAATCAAAGGACAATTTCTTTTGTATGTACATTTCGTTTCTCTTTCTCCTTTTTCTTTTTCTATCTTTCTCTGAGGGTTAATAACCATTTCATTGATGGGGCAGACTTCTTTCGCTTCTCCCTGACGTTTCTTTCTAATGTGTGTGTGTTAAGTGTGTACATTTTTAAAGAGATAAACTCATTTGTGAAATATCCGAAGGAACTGCTCCCCTTTTAAACTTTACGGAACCCTTTCTTTAAAGCCTTATGTAATCATAATTTGAAAGAATTTGATAACAGTACAGCAGGTTGAAATTTAAGTGCTGTGTAGTGACTGAGTTGGGAATTTGATCTGATTATTCCATAAAGAAAGAAAGAAAGAAAAGTTTTTTGGGGGGGTAGGGAGGGTAGTGGTGAAGAAGGGGAGGGGAGGGAGAAGGGAAGTGGTTTTGGAGACAAGAAGTGAAGCTGCCTGTTTTCCAGTAAGTAATGGAGAAATTCCAGGAGCCAGGGCTAAATATACTTGGCGATCAATACAGAAATGGCTCATTGTGAATAATTTAGCTGCTGGTGCAGTGAGAGTTTTGAAACTAAAGGCAAAAAGGACCGAGGCCAAAGGAAAGTAAAAAAAAAAAAAAAGTAAAAATCTCCTCAGAACTTGTCAATTCTTAAACTTTTTCTTTCAAAAAGAATACAGTTAGATTATCGATCTTTTCATTATGTGAATCAAAGCTAGGGGGTGTCATTTCATACAATTTACTTTTGTTTCTGAGAATTAAGTTCTGTTTTGTGTCATTGGTGCATGAAATTAATTCCCCAAACTTAAAAAAAAAGTGATTCCCTCCTGCACAGCCGAAGTTTGTTTATGAAATTTTCAAAATCAGAATATATTATTAAGTAGGCAGGCATTTGTATCCAGCCATGGTCTGGCAGGAAATTAAGGTTACACCGAACAGGTGCTTACACAGGGCTTGGGTTAGGCGAAGATGTCAATACAAGTCAGGGAGTCGACCAATTGCTGCAGAAATCTTAGGAAAGATTTTTTGCAGAAAGTTTTTTGTTTTGTTTTGTTTTCTTATGTTTGTTTGTCCTCCCCCTCCCTATTAGAACATGATGAACCAACTTGCAACAATTGTGAATAGAGCTATCTGTATACTGGGGAAGTCCTCAAACTGCAGTGTGATTGTGGGAAGTAGTGAATGGTAAAATACTTAAATCCCAGTTAAAGCTGGCACATTTGATTTGTAGCCCCCTCCGCGCCCCCCCCCCCGCCCTTTGCTCTTTAAACTAAGTAAATTTTGATTAAGAGAGTCATTACTGTAGCCCATCTCACAGCACACTTATCTTTCGTATCCTATCTCCAGCAGGAATCAGATCATTTGCAGAAAGAGTTCAGTGGCTTGCAAATGAGCACATACAGTACACTGTAGTATGTTTCTTGGACACAGGTTGCAGCAGCAACATGGACTAGCTGCTTGGAGCTTCACATAAGTTAAGAATTTAATGGCAGATACTGAAAGGAATCATTGTGTTAAGGGCATAATCTTTTGTTTTGCAGCACTGCACTTTGACTATGGAAACAGAGGCTATTGATGGCTATATAACGTGTGAGTATTCATTTTCATTAATTTGTTATTAGTCATAAAGTTATCTTTGTATTACCTGTGTTTTAATTCCTGAATTATAAGACATTTGTTAAGAATTGGGTACTCTAATCTGCTTACAATTTCACCTTTAAATGAGTTTGAGAAAATAACAGCACAGAAGTGAAATAAGAAGGAAGTACAAAAATATACTTACTACTAAGTGAAGGATAATATTTAAATCAGTAGTAGCTTACTATTTGATTTTTTTTCATTGACTCTAAGTTTAGAAAAGGTCAAGTTACATATATGTCTACTAAATATGGTGTGTATGAAGTATTTACTACTCTTTAACCTATTTTTTCAGACATAATGTAAAAGAAAATTAACTTCCTGGAAGTTGACATTTTTTTTTTTTTTTTTAGGAAACTCTCTTTTAAGACATTTCTCTTATAGACCACTCCTGATAGCCATACCATTATAAATCCTATATGCTTAAAAATTAAATTAAATGTTAAAAGACTTTCTTTTTTTAAACTAAAAGATACTTTGGAAATCAGTTACTTCGTTTCCCCTTATTTTACACTTAAGACTATTAGGATAACAAAGTTTCATTTTTTTATTCTTGTGGGCTAATGTGACTTTTCATCATTTTATTCACTTACTATATATTTCTAAATGATATTTCCTTTCAGGGAAAAAATATGTTCTCTTACAATTTCAAGTCTATGCATGCCATTTCATGTATGAAGCAAAGTTAGTGGTTAGATTTTATATGACAAGAATAGAGACCAAAAGATTTTATTTTGTGAAAACAGGTGACAATGAGCTTTCACCTGAAAGGGAACACTCCAATATGGCAATTGACCTCACCTCAAGCACACCCAATGGACAGCATGCCTCACCAAGTCACATGACAAGCAGTAAGTCTTCGTTTTATGATTTTCTTTTTTCTATTTCTCTAGTGACAGACTTGAATTTGTTAGGTCTGTGGGGTCCGCTCACATTGTGGTGTAGCTCCTGCTATAGATTTTGTTAAAGAAAGAACAACACAGATTTATTCCTGTTCGTTCTAATATCATAAAACATGAGCCTGCTTACTAGTCTGAACTATCCCAAGGTGGCATTTGGGAGCTGGTGCTTACCTGTATCAGGTAAGAAAGGTTAGAATTTGCTGGTTACTGTTTTGACTTGCCAGGTTTATGACTAAATTTTTTGTTGTTGTTGGATTAAAAGTATGGAAATATCACTTTCAGAGGATGCTTCCCAGTGAAAAAATAAAATAATTTTATATTGCCTTGGTACAAAGCTAAACTGTCGGTGGGAGAATTGCAGTGTTACTTTTTTTTTTTTTTTTTTAAAACTTAAAGTTTCTCTACCAAATTGTTAGAAGTGTAATTGATAAAATATTCAACTCATTTACATCCATTCCTCTAAAGAAGTTGAAAGCACTTTGTTTGTTTTAGAATTTCCAGAGAAGAACTGAGAAAATTTAGAAGGCTGTTTTGAACTTGTAGGAATAGACAGCTTTTGCTACTGTTTTTGCTAAAGGGTCATTCATTGATTTGATATGGTACACATTGTTTTTGTGTAATAAAAAAGCACCTTGTATGCTGTCAGTGACAGAAGACAAAATAGTTTTATTTATTGAGAATATGTCAGGCTTTCTTTTAATTGTAATGTTTTATTAGTTTAGTTATCAAGTGCAAGTGCTTTATGAGTCTTACTCAAAAGTAATTTGAAATCTCGTTTCTCTTATAATTTTGAGATGTATTATATTCTTTTGTGGAAAGGACGTCTGATTTATATGTAACTATAATTTGATTTTTAAGTATTCTGTTTGAGTGATATGTGAAAGACAGACATTTTCTTTCCTTTTCTTCCCCCAAAGATTTAATAACTAAAGAAAAGGAAATCATCTACTTAATTATGAGCATATTTGAAAGTTAATTCTTATTATTCAGAGAAAACAAACTTTTTCTTTTCACATCTCTTGTAAAACTTAGGTTATTATAAATCTACAGACTTTGTTATTAATAAAGACTACTGAATTATAAGAAAAATGTATAGAATATCATTGAATATACTTTGTAGTTCATTAACTTTGTAATTTTGGCTGTTGACTTGAAGTTAAAATTGAACTGTTTGAATTTATTTATTTGATAATTTCTTTTTACTAATGGGGAGAACGTCCTAACAAAATTTCATTCTGGAAGGATTTCTTGAAATTTCTTTATCTTTTATAAAGGAAGACTAATAAAGTTAGGTAGTAAGTGAATACTAAATTATAGTGGTAATCTTTTATAGTGGATCTTTTGTATTAATTTAATTTTTTACTGGTTGATTTGATAAAAGTTATGCTACGACTGCAGTATGGGCAATAGAACTTTTACATTTCAACACTACTGTTACTCATTCTTTGGTAGAATATGTTTTTGTTTCTCAGATAACTTTCACATAATGTCCCGAAGAATAAAGATAGATTATATGCAGTTCCTGTTAGTTAAACAGTTAGCTTCTGGCTTTAGAAACAGTGAATATATGGGGTAGATAGTAACTGTTCACCGGAAATTTAACTGTCATCTTCTTGCTACCACCAGAACATGAGCACGAAAATGCTTGTTTACTGGTTAATTTGCTCCTTTATTTGTGAATTTGATTCTGATTTTTTAAGTACAGTACTTGTGTTCAAATAACAGTGTGGCGCGTAGGCATGATCAATTTGAACAAGTAAGAACTGTGCTCTTAACGTTGGAGCTTTTCTCACCCAACAATAGTAAACTTATGTTTGGTAAAGAGATTTTTTTTTTCCCCATTTACTAGCCTGTAGCAATTCCATGTTAGTACAGTTTTTGGCTAAGCTGCACGTGTTTTCAGGTTCTTTTCCAAAGAGTTGTAGGTTAAATATTTTGGCTCTCACTTCGGAGCTGTGTGTTGCATCCTTTACGTAGCCTCTATTTACAGTATCTAGGTTACCCACTTAGGTGTAGATGGAGAAGATACCCATTTTTCCTCTCTGTTAGATCTAAGAGAATATCAGCATTTTAGATTGCCAAAGCAAATAGTGGTAGAGAGGGACTCTTGTCTATTAATTAGAGCAAGAGACCTAGAATCAGCCGCTCAGAGATGTTTGTTGGTGACTTGAAATCATTTTTATGTTGTGTGGACTGTCAAATCATTCTGTCTGAGTTCACTTGTTTTCCTAAATCCCTTTACATGCATTGCTGACTTTGTCCAATGAAACTAACTTACCCTTTTTTTCTTGCTTTTTAAAATATCATCAAATATACTTCCTGGAGGGCTGCTGCTCCCCCAAACAATTGAAATTTTGATTGAAAGGCTTGAAGTTCAAAGTAAATGTGAAAACCTTCATGATAGAATAAGATAGCTTCCAGCAACTGGAAGGAGAGGATGGGAATATATGTGTAAGGGGGAAAAAGTTATTTTTAAGCACTTTAGAAAAAAAAAAAGTGAATCCTTTTGTTTTTATAAAATAGCTGACCTTATGACCATAAAAAGTATCAATGAAGTGTGATAGCCCACTTATTTTGGCTTTAGGAAAGTGGCCAGTACTACTGTAACGTCCTAGTCATTTGTTTAGGTTATTTGGTGACTATTCTAAGATGAAGGGTATCTGTAAAACTTGATGCCAGCTATTGTATAAAAAATAATGACAGCAGCTATCATTATTTGACAGTGCTAGAAGAGAGCACCGGCGACTTGGGAGAGATCTAAAAATGTTATAATGCCTGACAGTTTTTTGTTTTAAAATTCAGCATGTAAGATAATCTTCAAAAAAAGTAAGAGGCATTATATCCTAACATGTTATTATGACTGCTTCCTGTGTTTTAAAATGAATTATCTTAGAGAACTTTAATATTCTTTTTTTGTGGAATAAGGATCTCTTTGATAAGAAAATGGGCATTGTTGCCTGAGATCATTAGTGTACATATTGAGTCTGCTGACAATCTTCGGTGTCAGGGATGACAGTGTGTGCCTTGATGGCTACTGGAAATACACAGTGTTAAGTGATTTTAAAAATAGAATTTGGATGTTAAGAATCTGAGACAGACAACTCAGACAGAACAATATAAAAATAATTTACATTGTATTTCGGCCCATTAGATGAAACTTTGTGATTCCCACTGTTTCTGGGTTAGCTCATTTCCAATTCTTGCCTAGTTGCTTCAGTATCAGTTTCAAACTATTCTACACCTGCAGCTGACTGTATTGGAAAATTTTTAAGGTTCAAAAATTTGTAATTAATCCTATTTTTCTTATCTGTTTTTATAATGCCAGTAAGTAAATTTACATTTCAGATAGTTATGTAAATGGTGTGATAATATATCACGACACAAAATTTGTCTCTATTACTTTAAAACCCTTCAGTGGATCAACTGTGCTGTCAATACTATTTATCAGTCAGTTTGATATCCAGGTAGCATGGATGGAATTGGAAGAAGTTGTACATCTAGTTTTACAAGGCTCTGACTAATAACCAGGTCAGGGAATCTAGTTTATTCTTTTCAGAGTGCTTCACATTCATTTTTTTCTTAGCCAGTTTCCATTTTTAGAACCTAGTGAAGCAGAAGTATATTGTGATTTATACTTTTCATATGTGGAAATTGATTGACCTCTTGGGTTGCTTAGCAGAGAGGTGAACTTATCAGGATTGGGACATAAAACTGTGATATTACATTGTGGGTTAGTTGGATAACTGGTGTCTCTACAATGTCATCCTCTCAGAGTCTTGGCCATGTCCAATATTGACCCATGTTTTAGTGACAAAAATAGTATTACAGAAATAGAAAAGTGTTATTATGAGGGTGGAGTAGTATCAGATAATCTTGTCAAGTGTTGTGTTCCAGTACACTTTTTGAAATACAGCCTATAATGTGGGATTCAAGAGCTTTCTGAGTCGTCTTCCATAGCTTAGTTTGGCAGTCACCCTTGGTTGGATTTCCATAGGACACACCCAATATAACACAAGATAGGCTTGATGTAAAATCCTGCTCTGTTTTGAATCATAGTACTTAGGTGTGTACTTATGTACAAATGTAAGAGAGATATACATTGCACCTTATATTTAGTTCTTATTAGAAAAAAAATTTTAAGTTCTGATTTAATTTCCTTATTGTTATCAGAGGTATGTATTATGACTATGTACCAATTTTTTTTTTTAGGGCTGGGAAAAAGAAACTAGAAGAGATATATATTTTGCAATTAACAGCAAAAATGCTGGGGAGGGGTGTGTCTCATGTTTTCCCCAGTGTGCCCCCCCTAACTTTTTGGGCTGTTTTGTAGTTGAGATTTAAGCTCTTTGAAAAATAAAACAACTTGCTGGGTGCAGTGGCTCACACCTGTAATCCTAGAACTTTTGGAGGCTGAGGTGGGGGGATTGGTTGAGACCAGGAATCAGAGACCAGTTTGAACAAGAGCTAGACCCTGTCTCTACCAAAAATAGAAAATTTAGCTGGACGTGGTGTCATACCCCTATAGTTCCAGCTACTCAGGAGGCTGAGGCAAGACAGTTGCTGTCTTGCTTGAACCCAGGAGTTTGTGGTTGCAGTGAGCTACGTTCCACCTGTTATGAAGCCCTGTTCTAGCCCAGGCAACAGAGTGAGATGTTGTCTCAAAACAAACAAACAAACAAACAAATAAAAACAACTTACTGTAGAAAGACTATCTTTATTCCTTCTATCTTTGTCTAAATCTGTCTTTCCCACTGGAAGTACATTTTTCAAATGTAACAGCATTGATTATGTTCTCTTGGGAGTCTTCTTATAAGCCCTAATGAATTTAGATCTCTAGGTCCCATGCTCTTCCTAGTTTTTGATAAATTGATATAATTTGAATGTTAAAATGCTCATATATTTTGATTTTATGATATTCTGATATCATAGCAGGGTCACAGTCCTAAAATGAGATAGAATTTGTTGATAGAATTTATTTTTTTACTTCATACCTGTTTATACCAAATGTACTGATTATTCTGGTGGTATTTTCCTATTGTGAGCTAATTGAGAGTGTATATCTCTTTTTTGATACAGATAACCCCTGTTTAGGAACCATGTCTCTTATTATAGATGTTGCGATCACAGCCGGAGTGAGAGAAGGTAGAGGAGTGTGATCTGTGGAGTGAACCCAGGCTAGCCAGCCCTGTGCCAGATGGTTTTCCTGTGTTTTACTTAGTCTCCACGGCAGTTCTGTGAGGAGTAAGCGATTACTCCCATTTTATAACACATAAAATTGAGGCTCAAAAGCAGTCGATTATCAGTCATTAAAATAAGGATTTGGAGTTATACTGGCCTGGAATTCCTGCTTTGCCCCTAATTTGCTGTGTTACTTCTTATCTCAGAGTTCCAGTGTCCTTATCTGTAGAATATGGATAAGCAATGCCTGTTCCAGTGGACTGTTGTGAGGTTTAAATAAAGTAATTTCTGGCACATGCTAAGATTCAATAAATACTCACGATTGATATTACTCACAAGAATGAAGTTTCTTTTTCTTGGATCTACGACTCATACAGAAAACTTTGTTTTCAAATCCAGTTCTGTTTGAAATCTGGGTCTTGTACTCTATTGTGTTTACTGTATAAGCCCATGGGTCAGAGATAGGGTTTTCTGATAATTTAAGGCAAAATTGAGGGAAAAAAGTCTGTTGTTTAAGGTATCTATGCAGATTTTGGGTAAGAAGAACTAAATTCGTCTGTATGTCAAAATTTTTTTATTGAGTTTTATGTTTCTCAGTACAGCTTTGTGCTTTTCATTTTATGAAAACAGGATCCCTGGTTATTCTCGGTGCTCTAGAGACATTGGTTGTTGTGAATGGAAAAAGAAAAAGTCCTCTTAATAGAGTAAAATATTCTGTAGAGAATCAATTCTTACTTTGAGAGTCCCCATCTAAAACTTAACCTCGTTTGAAGCTTCTGGTAGTAACATAAATTCTCACTGGATAATACCTAATCACATTGTAGACCTAATTGTTAACCATACATTTTAGGGATAGTGGTTCAGGTTTTAAATTTGAAGCTTAAAATATAACTGTCAGTTATAGGCATTTGACATCTCGCTGTGTAATTCTAGTTGATTAAGTCAACAGTCGTTTGTGGGCTCCCTTCTTTGTGCCAGGTACTGCAAGGTGAATCCAATGGTGAATAAATAGTACAGCATCCTTGTACTCTAGAGTACACACTCTCACACTCTTGTGAGGAAGACAGAATCTAAATAGGATATCACACTGTAGTAAGCTCAGGGTCTTGATTATTATGGGGGATGAGAGGTGGTGCTAGTTTGGAAAGATTTCCTAGAGGGAGAGGCTGCTGAAGCTGAGACTTACTAAATGAATAAGATTTATGAGAGAAGTGGTGGCTTTTCAGTAAATGATGCACCCTCAATGAGAAGTGAGAAATAACATGCAGTATTCTGGGAAATACAAGCAGATTGGTATTTCTAGAATGTAAAGTTGGCATCTAGAAATTTAAGTCCAGAGATGACTTTGGAACATTAATCAGGGCAAGATAATAGAATACCTTGTATGAGAGGAAACTCGACTTTCATTTTCGAGAGAGCCAAAGGTTTCCAGAAAGTAAATGACTTCGGTCTTTTGATTGACATGGATCACATTGGCTGTAGTGTGGGGGAAAGATCGTGGATGGGGCCATTGTAGAGGCAGGGAAATCTCTTAACAGGCTGTTGGAATGGTTGAGGGAGACGTCATGAAAGCTAGTAGTGGTGGGGCTAGAAAGGCAGGATCTAGGTAATATTTAGCAGCTTAACATGGGCAGGACTTAGGTTGTCAAGTTAAGGAGAGAAGAGAGTTAAGGATGATGGTCCCTAAATTACTGGATAGGTGGTGGTAGGTTCCATCAGTGAAGATGGGAAATATTGGAATAGGTTTCCAGGTCAAGATTTGTTTACTTTAATTCTGGATACAGGTATGAAGCACATGTAGGGCAGAATTTGGGAAGGAATAGCAATCTGGCAAGTGGATGGGTTAGACTGAAGTGTGAATTTTCCTAATTAGTAAAAACTAATATGTAGCTTCTGGTTTGGTTACTTTGCTCTTGTATTAATTTAACAATAATTTAATAGAATATTTCTTATAAATTTATCCCTAAGTAATTCTCAGCATTTGATCAGTGGCCTAATTTCCCCAATTGCCCCATTAAATCACAATTCTATATTGAACTATGTGAGTACATGCTTTAATAAACAGTTTGCTTAATAGAATCCTTTTGTGCTATTCTCAGAAGTTGAATGTAATAGGCTTACTGGTTTTCCAAAAAAATTCTTTAGCCTTTTGTGGTATATTTAATACTTTAACTTCTATGGTAACATGTTTTTTTTAAAAACCGAAGTCTAATGTATGCCATATGCTTCAGTCTTCAGTTTTTAACCTTTTTCTTTATAAATAAATATGTAATTTAGAATATATGAAGTTTGTTAGTAAATTCTGGTCAGTTCTGCCACTTTCATAGCTAAGGATTTAATATCTTTCAGAGCCTTTTTGAAGACTTTGAGATAAATTTGCAGATATATTCTTTTAAAATGACTTGGTACATACTTGATTTTAAAAATATATATAATACTGTGTCCCTTGGGATAAAGATACCTGGAGAAAGTGTGGCATAGAGAACATCTTAATTAACATACTTACTGTTCTAATATATCTGTTACAGAATTCTATCTTAAAACTGTAAGCTTTGATTACCCAAGACACCATGGAATTCCAAATGAATGTTAATGATGGATATAATTCTTGTGAGATTGCCTGTGTGTGGAAATTTATAACTCTTTAGAGAGCTGTTTTTCATCTTTCAATCATTGATCCGACAAACATTTATTAAGCACTTACTTTGTGTGATGCACTGATCATACTGTGGCGCGAAAAACGGGTTTGGGGTATTTTTTAGAGAAGGGTGTTATCTGCCAGGGTTCAAATGAATTGATACTTTGTTTGAGAAAGTAATGCTGCGTTTTCATTTAAAAGTAAATGAGTGTGATGTGCTCAGCATGATTTATATCTGGTATAGCTGAGAAAATTGCTTTACCCCCTGTTTTGAATAAGTCCTGGAGGTGAAGCAGTACAGAAGGGCAACCAGCCACTTAGATAGGTTCCCACAGGATAACATTTCCCAACAAAAAAGTTCTTTTTTTTTTTGAGACAAGGCAACAATGCTCTGTTGCCTGGAGTACAGTGCATGATCATAGCTCTTTGTACACTCAAAGTTATGGGTTTGTCTCAGCCTCCCAAGTAGCTGATATGCACCACTATGCCTAGCTAATTTTTTATTTTTCATAGAATTGGGGTCTTGCTATGTTGTCCAGGCCAGTCTAAAACTCTTGGCTTCAAGAGATCCTCCCAAAATTCTGGGAATACAGGTGTGAGCCCCTATGCCTCACCCACAATTTTTTTTTATAGTACAGATTTAACTCACGCTTGCAAGTTCCAAAGCTGATTTGTGGCACACTTAGTGTGTATTCCTATTTCAGGGTTGAGTCACATTAGATGAATTTATGAAATTAATATTTAAAATCAGAATACCGATTTATGTCTATACCTTGATTAGAAATAAAACAAACAGAAATCCCAACCAAGGAACGTAGGATCTGGATCACCCTAGTTGGCTTGACCAGATCTTTTTTGTTGTTGTTATCTGACCTATATGGGTAATCAGTGAAGGTCATTTAGTGAGCAAAGAATCTGAACAAAAGGTGTTGGTTATATAATTCTAATGTTTAATGGCTTCAGACTAAAATAACCTAATATATTCAGTATCACAATAGAGATAGCATTGTCATTCAGACCATTATGGTTGAAGTCCTTCATCCCATTCTTTTTCCCTTGAATAAACATGGATTTAGATTCCCTAGATCTAGGTGCAGCCAAGATACTCTGTCCTTTTTTCCCCCTTGGCTTCCTTTGCGAAATCCCTCAGATTTAGTCTTTAACCTACATTAATACATATAATCAAGTTACAGCTAATTCTTTTTGGCCTGGCATTCGTTCATTTTCTTTTATGTGATTATATTTCTGCTTTAATTTATTTCTGCTTTAATTTATAAAATGTTGATTTTATAGCTTATTTATGAAGACAGTCTCATAATATCTATAAAGGATACCTCAACTGCTGTTGCCATAAATTCAGACTTCCATTCATAGAAATGTTGACACATGATGTGGTTAGCAGTTTAAGACATCTTAATATTTATTTTAGACAATGATGGAAAATAGCACTGCCCCGTGAGAAAGACACTCTAAGTTAACTGGAGATCTAAATGAGCTTACAGTTCATAAGGCAGAAGGAAGAAAACATCGTACCATATTTCATGAAATCATTGAAGTTATGTGACCTCAGCAAATGAGATTTCATAGCAAAACTATAGTATTTCATGTTAGTTAATAGGAAAGCCATCTTAACTACTGAGTGTAAATTAAAGATTGTTTTTCAAAACATATAGCTTTGTTTAGGGGCCACACACTGTGTACAAAGACATTAGTCTGAGATTTTCTGGATATGAGTCTTTAAGAACAATGGCCATAGCTCATTTATCTCTTCATCCCCAAAAACAGTAAATACTTGTTGAAGGAGCCATTTATGATTAGAATATTGCATATGTCTATTTAAATGAAGTACTTCTGACTTATTTGAAGAATTCAGAAACTTGATTTATTAATCATTGAAATAATCCTAAAATCCTAATTTATTTATGAATTTCTCTGGTTGTATATTATTTTTTATAATGTCTTCCTCTAAAATAGTTTTTATAATCTTCAAATCAGTCCCCAAAAGATGACATCTAAGGTTCTAAAGAGCTTTTAAGTTTTCTGATTTTTATACAACCATGTTTAGTGAAAGCCAGCTTCACGTAAATGTTTCCATGAAATCGTCATCTTCATTACGACTGCTACTATCTTTACATGGCGTATTTAGAATTAGGATCGAATTCCATACACTTGTAATTTTAAAGCCAGTCCGCTATCACTTATCTGAACTAGTGTTTAGTAGCATGTACAAGATGGGATGCTTCAGTTCACTTTTCTTATGCACTCCAGATATTTTGAGGAGCATATAATTAATCAGTGTAAAGTCACATTCTAATAAATTAACATTCTGGGTGTCTGCACCTTTGACGTTTTTGTCATTGCTCTCATTATCATCGAAGCTGTAGTTCTCCTTACCCCTGACTATGTCAGCTCTACCTACTTCTTCCTAAGACAATGTGCAGGGCTTGATCATATTTTGAAGTCCTGGGGTCCTACATTGCTGTGTTGCGGTTGTATTAACATTGAGAACTTCTGGTTGAGTTCTATTATAAAAAGACATCATTCCTTCTCCGACCACATTAAACATTTTCTGTTACAGCCATTTTCGTAACGGTTCTTAGTTTTTTTACTTGCTGCATACATGTTTTATCAAATAATATTCACATGTGGAAGTACATTTCTTTTCTGATATATGTGTTATAGGTCTTTTAACCAGACTTATGTCAATATCTTTATTATTCAGGTGGTCTGATGTAGATTGCTTTTTTTTTTCAATACATTCATTATCATTCAGATTGGAAAATGTCATGTCCGTAGTATTAGGGCATGTTTAATTCCTGATTTAAAAGGTCCATTAATTTCTATTAGAAATTATTGCTCAGATCATCATCTGAAGCTTGGAAATTGGGGTGTTTTTTTCTTCTTTTTTTTTTATTAAATGATAGCTGTATAGATTAATGCAAACACGGGGTACAGTGTAGTGTTTTCATATACAATTTGAAATACTTTCATCAAGCTGGTTAACATAGACTTCATGTCATTTGCTTAGTTATTGTGGGAAATTGGGGTGTTTAAGAATTTTTAGGTACTAGAAATAGGTAGGCAGCCCTAATCATTTTGGAATACTGCTTCTCAATTATAAACACTGATTGCAATAGAGTATTTGGGAATGTAAAATAAATTCTATGACATTGTTAAACTTTGATATTTGAAAGCATCAATAGATTTTGTCTGGACATAACTGAAAAGTAGAAAAAAGAAACAGATATCTTCTGCAAGTGTGCTGTTTTTAAACTTTCAAAGCATGACTTTACACAGTGCCATCTGTCTGAATTATGACAAATTAGTGACCTAATGACAGTTTTCAGATTCAATTTTTGGAAATAAAAACAAACAAAAAAGAGACACTGCCTGTGCTCCAGCAAAACAAAATTTAAAATAAATTATTTTTACACAAATTATCACAATGAGGCTGTTTGTATAACTTTTTTTTTTTTTTTTTAAGAATTAGAGTAGTTTTAGTTCTACGGTTTGAATATAATAGCTGGTAACAATTTTGAAGAGTTTTTTTAAGTGTATCAGAGAAACTAATTGATTAACTAGGCAATTGGTTTCATTCAACTGTATGTATAACATAATGAATGCCATTTATATTTTTGAGAACAGGTATGAGTGCGCGCGTGGGTATGTGCACGTGTGTGAATGCGAAGGATAAGAACAAGAAGGAAACGTGGGAACTGTTAATATAGTTTACTCTGGATATGTGGAGTGCATAGGGCATTTTATCTTTTATTCTAAATTGTTCTGCACTCTCTGGATCTCTTATAAGGAATGAATTCATATATTATAATTTAAGAAAAGGACAAATGAATTCAGTCAGCCATCTTCTCAGAGAAATAAAGAATGGAGCTGTTCTACAAGAGAGTTGGTAATAAGTCTGATCATGTAGACTTAATCTTGAAATTTCAGTGAAATTTTAGATTTATGAAAATGGTCAACTGTGATTGAATAATAAATACTGACGTCTGGGTTCTCCTATCTTCAGATGTATTGAATACTATTTTAGATTTAGTTCCGAAGATAAGGTATTTAGTCAGTTGCTGTAATACCGTGGGATTTCTAAATAATGTTATTTATGTGGACTTATTTTTTCTGAGTCATAGTCATTCATAGCATAAGATGCTGTAAACCAAATAATATGCACATAAACGTGAAAATGATTTCTGTCAATGGCAAGGAGGCATTGTAACATATGATGGCAAAATAAATTTGAGTAGAATGAGTTAAAACTTACATTTTCTAAAGTTGACTTTTAGAAAAGAGCCTTTGTCTCTTTTCATATTCATTGATTTAAAACTTCACTGAGTGTTCTTAATTTTTGACTTTAAAACTTTCAAAGAGAAAGTGTATTTAGCAAGACAACTGGTATGTGGCTAACAGGAGTAAGACCCCTGAAAATAACTTGAGGTATATGAAAAGAAAGAAGAGGGTTGTGAAGTACAAAGAACGCAGATGAGATATAGCTGAAGAAGAAAACTAAGATAGTGGATCCAGAAGTGAGGGACAAGCCGCAGACTCCAGTGGAGCTAATAGAGCTATTAAAGAAAGAATAGAACAAATGAAAAATAGGAACTTTTCTTCCTTTTTGTCCTTCCTTCAGAAAATATAAATAAAGAGAAATCAGAATTTATAATTTAATCAAAGAAGAAACCTGATTTAATGACAAGGACTATGGCGGTAAGATGAAAATGTTTTGAAGGCTGGGCTCGGTGGCTCATGCCTGTAATCCTAGAACTCTGGGAGGCCAAGGCAAGTGGCTGGCCTGAGCTCAGGAGTTGGAGACCAGCCTGAGCAAGAGTGAGACCCCATCTCTAAAAATAGCCGGGCATTGTGGCGGGTGCCTATAGTCTTAGCTAATCGGGAAGCTAAGACAAGAGAATCACTTGAGCTCAAGAGTTGGAGGTTGCTGTGAGTTGTGATACCACGGCATTCTCCTAAGGGTGACAAAGTGAGACTCTGTCTCAAAAGAAAAAAAAAATGTCCTTTTGGTAAAATGATTTTTTTTTTCTTCTGAGTAGATGCCCAGTAGTGGGATTGCAGGATCGAATGGAAGGTCTAGTTTAAGTTCTTTAAGGATTCATCATACTTCCTTCTAAAAAAGTTGTATTAGTTTGCAGGCCCACCAGTAGTATAAAAGTCTCCCCTTCTCTCCACATCCATGCCAACATCTGTAGCTTTGAGATTTTGTGATGTAGGCCATTCACTCTGGGGTTAGGTAATATATTGGGGTAGTTTTGATTTGCATTTCTCGGATAATTAGGGATGGTGAGCATTTTTTTCATATGTTTATTAGCCATTCATATATCTTCTTTAGAGAAGGAAGGTTCTATACGTCTCTCTTGCCCATTGATATAAGGGATTGTTTACTTTTTTTCATGTTGATTAATGTGAGTTCTCTGTAGATCCTAGTTATCAAGCTTTTGTCTGATTCATAATTTGCAAATATCTTTTCCCATTCTGATGGTTGTCCGTTTGCTTTCTTTGTTGCCTCCTTAGCTGTATAGAAGCTATTCAATTTAATTAGGTCCCACTTGTTTAGTTTTGTTGTTGCAATTGCCACTAAAGTCTTCTTCATAAAGTCTTTCCCCAGTATGATAACTTCAAGTGTATTCCCTACAGTTTCTTCAAGGATTTTTATTGTTTTATGCCTTAGATTTAGATTATTTATATATCTTGAATCAATTTTAGTGAGTGGAGAAAGGTGCAGGTCCAGTTTCAGTCTTTTACATGTGGTTATACAGTTCTCCCAGCATCATTTATTGAATAAGGATTCTTTCCCCCAGTGTATATTCTTGTTTGGTTTATCAAAGATTAGGTGGCTGTAAGATATTCGTTTCATTTCATGGTTTTCTGTTCGGTTCCTGATGTCTATGTCTCTATTTTTGTGCCAATACCATGTTGTTTTGATCACAATGGCCTAGTAGTACAGCCTAAAGTCTTGTAGGCTGATGCTCCCTGCTTTGTTTTTATTACTAAGAATTGCCTTGGTTATATGGAGTTTCTTCTGGTTCCATACAAAGCGAAGAATTTTTTTTCCCCAAATATTGAAAGTATGATGATGGTACTTTAATAGGGATTGCATTGAATCTGTAGATTGCTTTGGGAAGTGTAGACATTTTAACAATGTTGATTATTCCCAGCTGTGAGCATGGTATGTTCTTCTATTTGTCAATATCTTCTGTTATTTCTTTTCTTAAGCTTTCGCAATTTTCTTTATAGAGGTTCTTCACCTCTTTAGTTAGGTATATTCCTAGGTATTTCATTTTCTTTAAAGCTACTATGAAGGGAATTGTGTCCTTGATTAAGCTTCTCACCTTGGTTGTTATTGGCATATACTGAGGCTTCTGATTTGTGGACATTGTTTTATATCTTGAGACATTACTGTGTTTTAGCCTGAGGACATTTGCACTAGACTGTTTATCACAGCTCAATTTACAATTGCCAAACTGTGGAAACAGCCTAAATGCCCACTAACCCAGATTAAGAAGATGTGGTATATGTATAGCATGGAGTACTATGCAGCCACCAAAAAGATGGAGACTTTACATCTTTTGTATTAACCTGGATGGAGTTGAATCACATTCTTCTTAATAAAGCATCACAAGAATGGAGAAGCAAGAATCCAATGTACTCAATTCTGATATGAGGACAGTTGATGACCTAGTACATGGTGGGGGGTGGGGGAATAGGAGAGTGGAAAGAGGGAATAAGGGGGGGTTGGGGGAGTCACACACTTTTTGGAGGCGGGATAATAATTATAAGAGGGACTTTATATAACTAATGCAATCAGTGTAACCCAGTTCTCTGTACCTTTAATGAATCCCCAATAATAAAAACATAAAATAAGTTTTTAAAAAAGATGTTTTCTAGTAGCTAAATGGAGATTCACCTGAGAGAACCATACTTCTTTAGATGTCTGAAAGCCAGGGAGAAGATGGAAGTAGATGGGTTAGAAGAAGTGGGGTCTTACAATGACTAGCCAGTTAAAGCAAGTTAAAAGTGAACCAGAATAGATGGTCTAATAAACCAGTGCTGTTAACAGTGTCTACCCTGAATTCATCTACTGCTTTTATCTTTTGCAAAAGTAACTGTGTAGTATTAATAGATGGTATGATGGGTGAGGTATCTTAACTGGTTGTATTTCTAAATCAGCACAGATACAGTATACTTTTGTATACTTTAGTCTACAGTATACTACAGTATGCTTTAGTCTTGCTCTTCAGCTGCCTTTTCCTTCACTTCAGTGAGAAGCAGGAATCGGGACTCTCCCTAAGCCTGTTAGAGACAGTAAGAACTTTTCTCTTCTCTACTTCCCCACCCCCTTGGTAGGTGGCATTGAAGAAGGAACTTGATATTAGCAGATGAGATGGGGTTTTGCATCCAGTTTTTGTTCTTGGATCTGTTGTTTTTCCATCGTCCTGCTGAAGTGTCTAAGACATGGGCAGTGAGTGTTTCAAAAGACTTTCTCGAGATCATACTCTTTGAGAGATTAGAATCCCCTGTTTGACTTCTACCCACTGAAACACGTCTAAATTAACTTCTGATGACATTGCAGGAAAAATTTACCAGACATGGGGTAGAGGTTACATGTATATTAATGTTGAAGAAAAGGTTTACTAAGCCCATAAATCATAAAAATTTCATTAAGTGTTGTTAATTTTTTAGTGGCTTAAGAAAAGTTTTTATTGTGGCGGGCACCTGTAGTCCCAAGAGAATTGCCTAAGCCCAAGAGCTGAAGGCTGCTGTGAGCTGTGATGCTACAGCACTCAAAAAAAGAAAGAAAATTAAACAGTTTTTAAGCCTGTTAAAAGAAACATTTTATTTGTAAGGTACTTTATACTATTCAAAATGCTTTTATATCTAGCATAGAATGTACTTATTAAAATTTGAGCTTAATATTTCTTTAAGCAATGTTAGAGAAATTTATCCTTTCTGGAAGTACTTAGCATTTTATTTATTACTGGAAAATAATAAAATACACATATTTTTAAAAATAACAGAATCCAATGAATCTCCTCTCCCCTGCCCCCATGATATATAAGGAAATGGGCCCTGGTGTTTATCAATGGTGTGGCCCCCCTAGACAGGAATTTCATCTCTTGGAATCTCAGTTTTACTTGTGAAACGGAGGTATTAATATCTGCCTTGTTAGAGGTACGGTGAGTATTAAAGGTAGTATATGTAAAGCTTCTAGAAAACTATTCCAGAATGACAGTTATTTTATTGTTAGGTAAAAAGAATGTGAGAAAAAAGTGGAATTTAATAATAACTAAGAAACAAATCCCACAAACATGTGTTGTGTCAAATAGTCTGCTAGGAAGGACATGCTTTTAGTCTGCTTTTAATCAACAACAACAACAACAATAAAAAAAAAAAGGTAGCCACAGTATTGCCTGGAAGACACAAGATATCTGGATGGCTGAATGTTTTTGCTTTCAATCTGTCTTGAGTGATGTCATATAGACAGACTCAAAATCCTGTTTGAAAAGAAATGTGTACACACATACGAGGCAATCTTTCTGTTGTATTCAAATCAATTACTGAAGAGATGAAAGTAAAATTACCTAATTAAAGCAAATCACAAATAAACCTGCTCTGTCTGTGAGGGTTGTAATCGAAATGGTAATTACGTAGTAGCCATGTGTTTCATTTGAGGACGGCAATTCAGAAGATGACTTTGGTGGCACATGTGGCTGCACAGCCTACCTCCCTGCCTGACCTTGCCTAGAGTGATTTTTTTCCAGCATGGACTTATGTACTAGATATGTTGGTGAGTGGATTCCCAGGATGGCCCTGAAATTTTATGAATTTCCATACTCATGGTGCTGTTATGTTCTACACCATAATCCTCTCTCTGTGTTGTGTGTCTGGAATTCTTAGAAGTATGTATCAGAACCCTGGAGTTTCTCTTTTGTCTCCTATCTTGTGAAGAATCAAGGGGAAAACTGAATATTCTTTTTTGTTTTTCCTTTTTTGGTGAGAGAGTCTCACTGAGTTGCCCCAGTCTGGAGTGATATGGCATCATAGCTCACGGCAACCTCCAAGTCCAGGGCTCCAGGGAGCCTCTTCCCTCAGCCTTCTGAGTAGCATCAGCCAAGGTGCCAGCCATAACACTCAGCTACTTTTTCTGTTTTTAGTAGAGATGCTTTTGTTCAGGCTGGTCTCAAATTCCTGAGCTCAAGCAATCCACCCACCTTGGCCTTCCAGAGTGTAGGTTACAGGTGTGAGCCACCAGCCTTAGCCATGAATATTCTTAAAGATTTCTTAGCAGGGTACATATAAACAAGCGTTTTTATGACTGAAGTTTGTGTTTTCTTGGGTGAAAGTTTACTGTTAGTTAGCATAGACTTAAGGATCAATCTCTAAAACCAAATGATGCTTTTTAATCCTGGGGTAGTTTCTTCTCTAAAAGCTTGGATGCCTTTATCACTTCCTATCTTCTTTTACCATTACTTGATTACTTAAGTGCAGTTATCTCCTCTATGTGACTGGAAACTCCTTAAGGGCTGGGAAACTGACTGTAATCTCTACAGCCTGAGGGCAGCAGAGGAAGCCTGACTTTCAAGCTGTATGGACCTGGATTTGTATCTGCCCTGTGTCTTTGTTTTTATTTCCTCCTTTGTAAAAAAGAGAAAATTACTGCTTGCCTCTTGGGGCTGTCCTAAGGGTTAATTAAATTTCTGTAGTAAAGCTTTTGTCACAATACTTAACACATTTTGAGAAATAATTCAAGAAATATGAGTTCCTCTTTTATGCAGAAACTAGCACAATTCCTCATATGGAGTGGTCTTGTAATTAAGATCAGCTATTAATTTCTTGACACATTATGAGTTGATATGGGTTGGGTATCTGATTAAATGCACTGGAGACATATTTCAGTTATTAGAGATGTTACTACTCAGATTAACCTCACAGGTTTGGACCTTTAGTTATGCTCTTTGTGTGGAAGCTGGCAGAGATGACCCATCCACCTAGTCTTACTCATAGGGCAGTTTTAAAATGAGTACTTTAAAGTTGGTTCTAGCTTAGATTTTTAACTTCCTTCTCAACACTCATTCAAGCAGAATACTGTATTGAACTAAAAGGTTCAAGTAGTCAGAAACTTCACATGGCTTCAAAAAATACATTCATTTAGCCAGTATCACTCTGGAATTTAGAGATGAATTTTACAAAACACTTTGAAGTATATGCAGAGACTCTTGATATACACTAATATAAAATAAACATCAATTAAAAGAATTGAAATTTACATCAAGACAATTTTGTTATTTTGTAGTAGGAAGTATGTGGTCAGAAGTATTGTTGGGAAAGTTTAAAGTTACAATTTTAAAATTACTATTTATATTATTATTTTGAATAATGAATATTCCTAATCTATGTAATTCAAGATATCTCAAATCACAAATCAGTCGTTTAGTAGACACACATAAAAATAGCATGTGATGTGATTGTTATATTTATTTATTTTTTTTTTGAGACAGAATCTCACTGTGTCACCCTCAGTAGAGTAATATGACATCATAGCTCACAGCCACTTCTACCTCTTGCACTTAAGCGATTCTCTTGCCTCAGCCTCCCAGCCAAGTAGTTGGGACCATAGGCACCCACCACGATGCCTGGCTATTTTTCTTGTTGTAGTTGTCATTGTTGTTTAGCTGGCTGGGGCCAGGTTTGAAGCCGCCAGCCTGGGTGTATGTGGCCCGCAGCACAGGTAACCATTGTGCTACAGGGCAGAGCCCAGCGAGCCGCCTTTGTTATTTTGAATCAACTCCTATCCAATAGCTGAATCCCAAGATCATTTAGAACCCTGTGAATCAACTCTTCCTTTAAACCGTAAGACAGTTCTGTTTATGCCAGGTTGTGAGGCCAGACCTCAATTTTCTAGAAGCAATTGTGATAATTATCGCATTTGTCCATTCTGTGATTATTCATAACATTATCGGGGATCAGATGGGCAACCTTCAGAAAAGTTTTTTTCCCTCTAGTTTTATCCCAACATTTACAAAGTTTCTTTCTCCCCAATATTTCATTCAAGTAAGCAAGCAGTGTCCAAACAGTTTGGTATATGAACAGTCGTTACTGGGCATTTGTTTGCAATTATTCCTATAGCTGGCAAGAAATATAGCACTGTACTAAATAGCAGGTAGAATATAAAATACTAAGTCTTCTCATTCTTTCCATTATAACAGATCATCTTAAGAAGTAATGTTATTGTTTCTCTACCCCTAGTTTTGATTTTTTTATAATGTTACAAAAAAATGGATGTTATCTGTAAACTCATGAAATATAGTTTAGTTGGCATAAGATTCTGTGAATTAAATCCATTGTATTTAACTGGTATATATAAGGAAAGCAATGTACTTAATACTAACTGAACTGAAAGTGTAATCTTGTCTCTGTATCTTTAGTAGCAATTAATGATAAAAGTTCATAGGCATTTTTCTTTTATTTTTGTTTTTTATTTTTTTTTAACTGGTATATATAAGGAAAGCAATGTACTTAATACTAACTGAACTGAAAGTGTAATCTTGTCTCTGTATCTTTAATAGCAATTAATGATAAAAGTTCATAGGCATTTTTCTTTTATTTTTGCTTTTTATTTTTATTTTTTTTATTTTTGCTTTTATTAGAGCAAAACTCTTTGTGGTAGTAATCTATAATTTTCTGTTTGACTTTTTTCCCACTTTTTTGAGTGGTTGGAATTGAATTATTGTAAAACACTTCAGCTGTGGCACGGTGTCTGTGACTCAAGTGGCTAAGGCACCAGCCACATACACCTAAGGTGGTGGTTTCGAATCCAGATCAGGCCCGCCAAACAACAATGATGGCTGCAACCAAAAAATAGCCAGGCCTTGTGGCGGGCACCCGTGGTCCCAGCAACTTGGGAGGCAGAGGCAGGAGACTGGCTTGAGCCCAGGAGTTGGAGGTTGCTGTGAGCTCTGATGCCACAGCATTCTACCCGGGGGGACAGCTTGAGGCTGTGTCTCAAAAAGAAAAAAAAAAAAGAAAAAACACTTCAGCTGCTAGCAAGGTTGTTTTACATCATAATTAATATGTAATATGCAATTTTCCCTATTTGTGTGGCTGCTAAGGATGGTGAACTTCTGCACTTTCCCAAATGCTTTCTCGTCCAATGTGGGTTTATAGATACTTTGAATCTTAATATTTTCTTTCTTTCTTTTTTTTTTTTTTTTTTTGAGACAGAGTCTCACTTTGTTGCCCTTGGTAGAGTGCTGTGTTGTCATAGCTCACAGCAACCGCAACCTCTTGGGCTAAGTGATTCTCTTGCCTCAGCCTCCCAAGTAGCTGGGACTACAGGTGTCCGCCACAACCCCTGGCAATTTTTTGGTTGTAGTTGTCATTGTTGTTTGTCAGGTCCAGGCTGGATTTGAACCTGCCAGCTCCAGTGTATGTGGCTGGCACCCTAGCTGCTGTACTACAGGCGCAGAGCCAGAATCTTAATATTTTCAAGATCATGTATTTTGATATCTCTGTGGGTACAACTTTAATGATTGATGCCTATTGATTGTGTTTATCACTTTATGGCAAAACAATATTGATCTAAAATGCTCTCATGCTTTGAATTTGATGTTTTTAATTCTTTGCTGTCAATGAGACCCTGCACTTGATGATTAGTATTTGTTTCTGAGCTTCTATTTTTACCATCTGCTTTGATTTTCTAGATTACTGGCTATTGAGATAAAGGAAATGAACCACTTAGTTGACATTTGAAAACTAGAAGCTTTTGGTAAAATAGTAAGATTTATTGCCCTTATCTAAGAGAAAGAAATACCTGGAGTAGTGTGATCAGAAGTGCTATAATCAATAGCTGCCAATTAGTGAACAGAAAACATCTGTTCACCTTCGTCTGTTAGCAGCCTTGTGTTGCTATTTATTTCTTTAGAGACTGTCAATATTTAGGTGGCTTTTACCTTTGCATCTAGTACTGTTTTCTTCCTCAAAACCCACAGTCAGTCCACCAGGAATTGTTATTCCTGCTTCTGAAAGACATCCTGATGTAAACAATTCTCACCATGTCCGCTCTTACAGCACTGGTTTACCATCATTGCCCAGTACCCTAAGCCTACATGCAGCCCAGTTCGTCACTGGTCTTCCTGCCCCAGTCCTTGCTCCCTTGTAGCCGGTAATCCATATACTAGACAGAGGTTGGACTTTCCAAAGCCCAGATCAGATTGCATAATTCATTACTTTAAATACAAAAGCTTTTCATTTAAACTAGAATAAAATTAAAACTCCTTTCCAAAGTCTGTAAGGTTCTAAAGGATGTGGCTCCTGCCTTCATTTCTGAGTTCCTTTTCCTCCCTCCCCTGTTCACTAAATTTTCAGTATACCTTCCCCTTCTATTTTTCTTGACATAGCAAGTTTATTCTCATCTAAAGGCCTTTGTATTTGCTGTTCCTTCTGTTTGGAACACCCTTTCTTCATAACTTTGCATGGAAGCCTCTATCTTTTATTTCAGTTTAACTTTTGCTTCCTTGGAGAGGCTTTGCCTGAGCACCCTGGATAAATACATAAGCTCCTCTACAGGCTTTCTGTGATACTGTCCTGTTTTTTTTTTTTTTTTTTTTCCCTTAATAGTATCTGAAATTATCTAATTTGTCTCTTCTTCCAGCACACAAGTGAGGAACGTTTGGCTTCTTCACTCTGTAACCCTGATGCCTGGAATAGTGCCAGGAACATAGTAGATGGTAAATGTGAACTCACAGACTAATTGAATTCTTGTTTTTTCTTTTCCATAGATAGAATTCCTTGCGTGTGTGTCTGTAAAACAAACAATATTTTATGTAGTGTCTATTTTGAACTTTATATTTTAGAAAGCTATACATGGAGGCCCAGAATCACACAGGGAGAGACTCATATAATAACAATGGTTACCAATCTTGCCTTCTGGCTCACGGGCAGGTGTTCCTTGCTTTACATGATATGCTCATCCTTTCTTTTCATTTATGTTTTATTTCTTCCTAACAAATATTGAGTATTTTTATGCTCTGGACCACAGCAGTCCCTGTGGATGCAGCTATTCTCTATTTTGAGGGGAAGCCCAATAGAACCCTATAGAAGTGGTTAAGAGCACTGACTTCCACATTACATGGACCTGGGCTCCAGTTCTGGCTAGGATCCTTACTTTTAGATTAGACCACAGGGGACTGCTGATATTCCATTGTTTTTCAACCTAATAGCTGTGTGACCTTGGGGACATTCCTTAGATTTTTTTAAATTTAGTTCCCTCAGCTATAAAATGGGCATAATAATAATACCATAAAGTTTTAAAAACTAAATGTGGCAACTTGCATAAAGCACATAGCTCTGGCTAAATTGGCGTTATTGTATATATACAGTAAATACTAGTGTGAAGTTTTTTTTTTTTTTTTGCTTGTTAAATAGGTCCTCTACATTTTGAAAATTAATACCAAGTCCTTCTAAATTTAAGAATTACATTCTAGAGAATAGATGTATTTTTCTAACTTGACATTATAAGATTTAGAATGTCCTTTTCAGTTACATAAACAAACATAAAAACCAAGTTTGCCATCATCAAATTTGATGTTTCAGAAATCTATTTTATTTTGGTAATTTTATTTAGCTTTTCTATTTGATTTTATATTATACTTAATAATATTTTAATTATTATGGTTGATTATCATGATAATTGAATAGTCTTTAAGTACTTAGGAAATGGAATGCTTTCTAAGAAGAATCAAATCTCATTTCTTTAGTTCCTAGGATCTCTTGGAAATACAGATATTTTTAAGTTAGTTAATTGGGTGGAAAATCGCATGTTATAACCCTTTAGAAAAGACTATTGGTATAGCTAACCAAAATTTTGATGATAGATTAGACCCTAAGCAGAAGATGAAAACAAGTCTGTTATTGATTCCAAATTACCTTTATTAGGGTCAGATGAACTGTTTTCATACTATGTCTATTTGTGCTTGATAAAGATCAGATTTGGTTTCAGAATAGGATTAACTATCTGGAAGGAAGTAGAATTACCCTACAGCTAGAAAATACGAGAAAAACTTGGTTGACTGTATCACATCATTATCCAATGATTAAGGGCTGCTAGGTGGAACCCACATAATAGTTTTTAATTTTGAAAAATAATATGTTTTTTGTAATGGTGTTCTACTGGGTGTTTAGTAAAAATGGTGTTTACTTAGGGTTTAGGAAGAGACCTAACTATGTCTCTTAGTCCTTACAGAGATTCTCATGCAGGTTTGGGGAGAGGTTTGAATGTAGGATGTCCTGTCTGAATAGCATGACTTCAGCTAGTGTACTGTTTGCCCTTGACCCCTTCTCTACAACCTGCCAGTAATGAAAGGTCTTTGATAAGTGTAATTGCCTTATACCCGTTTTATTTACAGTTTTCATAGCTAATGAATAATAAGAAAAAGTCCAGTAGGGCCTGATTGTTTATCTCTCTAATAGCAATTTACAGATGGTGCTGTGGCTGTTACAAACCATGTCCTATAATAGCATTTGATGTAAGTAGCTGCACACCATTCTATATTGTGGTTGGAACTGGAGAAATAGAAAATTGGTCATTTCCCGGCAGATCGCAGTAAGTTTCAATTCAGTCAGAATGCTGTATGCACAGTGATAGGTTTATAATTATTACCCCAAGATTGATGGGTTTTTGGTGAGTGTAAATTTGTGCAGCAGTAATCCATTAAGAAATCAATAATCATTCCATTCTGATATGTAGTTCCTATTCACGGTTATAAATGTATACCAAGAGCTGAAACCAGGGTGTGTGTGAGTATGTGTGTGTGTGTGTATAGGGGGGTATGTGTTTGAAATCATAGTTGACACTATTGTAAATGAGGAAATTATCTCAATTTTTTTTCAATCAGATTTCCTTTTCTTTGCCTGTGCTCTCTTATACCTACTGCATACCTACTGAATACCTACCTATACAGCATACCTACTGAAAATATTTTCCTATCTATTTAACCTCTTTTAGACCTATTATTAATATTTGTATCTCCTTTTCTCCATCTTTTACTTTGTTGTCTGAAAACAGCAAATTATTTATAAACTTAAAGTACCTTTGCATATCTTTGTTTATTCTGGAGGTGATTTATTGCCAAATTTACATGATGAAGAAAGCAGTAAATTCTTTTCTTTTAAAATAAGATTTTAAAAGCACTGAAAAGGTAGTGTCTGAAAAGCACTGTGCTAGGTGGCATTGGGGGAAGCAAGGACTAGAGCAGTATTGACGCTGCTCTCACAGGAGCTTGTGTTTTAGAGAGAGCATGGGGAAGAAATCACACATCAGAAAGAGGTAAAGGAAGGAGGAAAGTGGTGGGGGAAATGTCAACTCTGAAGCCATCCATTACCTAAGTTCCAAACTGGAACTTTGATGTTATGGCATGATAGTGTTGGGGATGAGGAGGTGTGGGTGGTAAACTTCATCCCACAGGGGATGTGGCCAGCATTACAAAATTCTGCCTTGTCTGGGCTAAAGAGCAGTCTAAATAGAGACTCAAAGTAAAGGAACATGGTACATAAACAGTGGAGAAAGATACAAAACGGAAAGTAAGAGCTCCAGTACCCAACTAACCCCAGTCTTCAATGTCATAATTATCTTTCCGTGATTTTTTATTATATACTAGCATGATTAGGTGTCTACACATACATACATATATATATTTTTTTCTTTTCCTATTAATAATACAAATAGGATTATACTGTGCATACTGCTCTGTGACTTGATTATTTATTTAGGGATTTTATGTGAACACCTTGATCTTGATTGCATATAATTCTGTTATACCCTGATGATACCTGGTGATTTATTAATGTACTTAATCATATACTGGTAAGCATTTAGGTTGTTTCTCAGTTTTTGCTACTATGTAAACAGTGTAATTATGATTTTCCTTGTCTATCGATTTACTTTTGCCTATATCCTTAGGATAACTTAGGTGTGGATTTGCTATGTCAAGAAGTCTGTGCAGTGACTTTTTATAGATAAAGTGTGGCCAAACTGCCCTTTGAAAAAGTTGCCGATTTATAATACAACCGATCATCTGTGAGTCCCTATTTTGTCACCTTGCCAAGAAATGCGTGTTAGCAATTTCGGTTAATGCAACAAGGGGGAAAATGGTATCTAGATTTATTTGACACTTCTTAATTATGGATACTTAAACATTGTTTCACATATTTGTTGGTTGGAAAGTCTGTGTCTAATTTTTGTTCCTGAAAAACATTTCTACATCAGTGTCCAGGAGAAATTACAGGCAGTCCCCGGGTTATGAATGAGATAGTTTCTGTAGGTTTGTTCTTAAGTTGGATTTCTATGAATTTGGAACACGTGCGTTTACCTGTGAGAATCCTACATCTGCCAGATGTTTGTAACTCAGAGTCTCACTATAATAGCCTGTTTCTAAGGGCAAATGGTACATTAAGTTGTATGTTTATAACGTGGGGACTGCCTGTATAATTAAATACTCTATTAAGAACTAGGAGAAAGGGCAAAAAGATTTTATTTGGATTCATGTTTTGAGGAATATTTATTAAAGGATAATGGAAGGATACCAGTCATTTGATGCTAAGTGAAAACTGGCAAATGTTATATGTGCTAGAGCAAAAGGCAAAGCTTTTTCTCCTATATCTGCTTGAATTTCACTGGTTATTTTGGCACATTACATAAGAAACCCTTCCAAGGTATTTGCCATACCACTTCAGTAAAGTTCAGAGAGTAATGAAATTCTGAATTGTTGTGCTAAGAAACTTGGCCATCCACATAGCAGTTCTATTATGAGGAAAGAATGTGTATCTAAATAGTAGAAGTAGCAAGCAAAGAATGCAGAAAGAGAAATAAACCTTTAAAATTATTTGGTTGATTACATTTAAGTTGCTAGGTGAAATATAAGGGGATGGCCACCTTACTTATATAGAAAGTAAGGAATAAGGACCTGAATTTCTTTGCCTTTCCTATTTCAAGACTGGTCGAGATCTCTGAGTCTGTCAGTTGATAAAGTTGAATTGCCTGCAAACTCACAGGCTAAGTCTACTCTTGAGAAGAGTTAAGTCTGGTACTTTTTTCTTTTTTTTACACTTGTTCAGGAAATGACCAGATTTGGGCTCCGGCTCCTACTGTGCTTTCTTCACAGGGGAAACTGAAATATTTTTGAGAACAAAGAAAGTTCATCATTTGACATGTGTTTTTATGTGAGCAATTAGGCATAATTTCCAGTCTGTCCCAGGGACTAGATTGTTGGCACATTGTTAAAGAATATGGTTGAGGTTACCAAGCACCTCTTTGACTCAAAGAAAGAATCCTCAGGTAGAAAAACCTGTACGTACTTCCCTTGTGCAGAATGGCAGTTTGGGGACACAGCTGACTGATCCTCCTTTGCTTTTTACCTGTAAAATCACATTTTAAAATAGTAGGCTTCCAAGTTCTCATCTGGGCTTACAACCGTGTGTACCCATGTCATTCATCTTAATGAAAATAACCCTTGAATCAAACACTTACCTTGAAGCGACCCCAAAGGTCATTCAGAACAACTTCCTGAACAAGGGAAGAATCTGCTCCACAGTCTGCATGACAGGTGGTCTCTGGGATTTTGCTGATCCCTCCCATGCTGGAGGAAGGAAGTTTACTGTTGGTTGTTGATTAGCTCCAGTTCTTAGAAAGTTCCTCCTCAATTGAGTCCTCATTTGCCTGTCTGGAATGTCACTGTTTTTTTCACTAAGACACAAACTATCTCAGAGGAGTTTTAGATACTTTGTTCTGTATCGGTGCTTATAGATTAAGTTTTCATGTAGGTTTATGGCGTTTCGCATTGGCCCTTGTGTTTAAAATACTGCCATTGTTTCTTTTCCAGACTAATGCTTGTTCTGTCTCTTTTCACCTTTGCCTAACAGGTACAGGTAAACCATGTAAGTATGGTAAATAACACAAAACAAAACAAATTTCTGCATTGATTTTCAGTAATTTACATCTTATTCATGTTACTTTTAGGCATTTTACCCTGGAGGTTTTAAGTCTTATATTTGACAATTCTGATACATTATAATTAAAATGATATTTTGCGTGAAAATGATGCACATTTTGAAGACAGAAATCCATTGCTTATGTTTTCATTTCCAATACAACACAAAATTGTGTCTTTGTGCTAGAAGTTTGGGCAGTTACTGTGTTACTACTGTAAAACCTGATGTTTGGAGACTTAAAAGTGGGACTTACAAGTGAAGAGGGAGATAGAGAGGGGTTGCCAAACTTATATAGAGGAAACGGAATTGTGCTCCAGTGTTTCATATAGCCCAGGGTATGGAAATTTACCAGTTTTCCAGCTGACATTTCTTATTAAAGATTCCTGGGTGAAAAAGGTAATGGGGAGTCTACTGAAAGTGGTTCTAGGCACCCATGTTTGTTCCTCTGAGAATATTAGCAATATTTGAATTGGCTTGTGACTTTGTATTTCTCCATTCCCTGAGTGGCAGTTTTACTGTGCCTTTATTGGATTTACTACTGTAATTTGATATGGAATTGTGCCGGGAAGCATATATTTCAATATGTGCACCTTAGCGATCTAAATCATTAGGACGGTGACTCACTCCTACTTACCAGGGAAATTAGTTGGCTTCATCTTTGTGTGAATATCTGGGGAGGAGCTGACCCTAGCCGCGGATGTATCACCAGTGTTCCAGTTCATCTATGGCAAAACCTAGCCAGGGAAGGGTTGGAGTTTCTCTTGATTGGTCAGGCTTTTGTCAGGCATGTCTTTGCTTTGGTTTGGAGAATCATCTCCTTTGGAGACTCAGTGGCGGAGAGATGATTGGATTTAAGTTTAAGAGCTACGTTAGCTCATTTAATCATGTTGCTGAAGATTTGATAAGGGTCCTTCAGCAAGGCCACGTAGTACCCTGGAGGTTTCCCATCATGGCAAGAGACATTACAAATAATCCTTACACCCAAGTTATTTTATCTTTTTGTTTATTTTTGTTTTGCAGTTTGGCCGGGGCCGGGTTCGAACCCGCCACCCTCAGTATATGGGGCTGGCGCCCTACCCACTGAGCCACAGGTGCCGCCCTCAACCAAGTTATTTTACATGTAGCTATGTCATAGGGCCTGTTTCCCAAATTTGCTTGATAATAAGAATCATCTGCAATGCTTGTAAAAAATGGAGGTCCAGACCTTTCCTCAGATGCACTGAATTCGAATCTTTATGGCTAGAGCCTGGGACTCTGATTCTGATAATCTGGCAAGTTTAGGAAACACTGTCAAATAATATGCATGCCAAGAATGGGAAAGGACTGCATTGGGAAAGAAGATAATGGCTACCCCGAGGGCCTAGGAGATTACAGAATTCTGCCATCAAACACTCAATTCTCCCACACTTTTCAACAGGTAATAGAAAAATATGACTGAACTGTATCTTTAGGGGTAGGGGGAGAGGGAATAGTTGGGGATATATAGTTCTTTTGAAGAAAAAGCTAAAAATATAAAGGTATATTGCAGAGTTTTATTATAGTATATAAGAAGTCTTTACTCATTTTCTCTCTCTCTATTTTTCTTTTTTCTGTGTGATCCTTTTCTTGACCTTCCATTCTTTTTGTTTGGAATATCTTACAGAATTAGGTGTAACATTTTCACACTACATTTTATTAAACTACATGTTTCTGTCTCTCCTTCTCTCTTAGTTCTATTCTCCAGCCTGTTTATGCAAAATAGACATGTTCCTGTTTCGGCCAGGGAGTTTATGCGTGTGTTGTCACTTCAGAAATAATCAGTTTAGATTTCAGCCACAGATTAGAGCTCTCTTCTATCCAGACCGAGAAGGAACTCTGAAGAATGGTAAAAGATACTATTCTAGTTTTCTGTACAAAAATGTAGTAATGATCATCTTAAACCAATGCTGTGGTTATAAAAGGCCTTTGCAAAAGTTATGTGTTTCTTTATTATACCTGAAAAAAGCTGTCAAAATATTTAGTAATCAGTATTCCATCAGTAGTAATATTTCAGGAGTAATCACAATCGTTTCTTTAGGGTCTTTTCATTTATAATAACTCCATGAATATTAGAAAGAAGTTGGTAGAATTCTAGGAATATCCTTCGTGATCTGCTAAACAGTTTCGGGACTCCAGCTTCCACCTTGAATTACTACTGAATGTAAGACATATAGCTAATGGTATCAGTGTGGCACCCAAGGGCTGATCTGCCTAAGATAAGAAGCCATATCTCCCTGAACCAGAGCCAAAAGGAAAAAAGAGCCGCACATATTAAATGTGCTTGTGCAAATACTTACCTGGTTGACCTTATATTTCCCCAGTAGTCTGTAGAAATAGACTAGAAGTGGCATCAAAGAGCATGATAGAATTGATAGAAATAACAGGATAGAAATAGAATCAGAAAGTGTAAGACTGATTTCTGGAAAAGATACTATCGGATAATTATTATGTATCTTAATCAGCAAGTATTTATGAAAAATATCATATAGAGAGCAGAGAAGAAAAATGTGTTCCTCATTTAAAAAGAGTGAAATTTAGCAGGGTTAAATCACAAATAGAAATTAAATATCAATTGGATATTTTAGATGTAAATTTGAGACATTCAGGCAAACAGCAGAATTTCTAAGTTATTTCCATATAATTAAAGTACATCATACAGTGATTTCTTAGAAAGAATTAAAGGTTGTCTGCCTTCCAGTTAGATTCATAGAATTAATCATTTTCTCCCTGTCATGTCACCTATTTCTGTAATATAAATCTGTTTGCCATTCCCCTGTCTGAAAACCTTAATGACTCCCCTTACCTATGGAACGAAGTCTAATAAGCTTTTCAGTATTTTATACGAAACCCCTTATTAGACAATTCAATCTGTCTTTTTATCTGTATCTCCAGAAATTCCTTTCACGTACACTGTGCTTCAGTCACAGACACTTGCCATGGCTTGAGCATAACATATTTTTTCATATCACCTTATCTTTACATAAACCTTTTCCTTTTCCTTGAATTTCTGTCCCTTTTATCCACCAGGTAAACTATCCTTCTCAAAGATCAAATGTAGTTGCTTCTCTGAAGCATTGGCTATTCTGCACATTCCTGTACATCTCTATTACAGCAGTTCCCACATTGCATTGCTGTTATATTCCCACATTGCATTGTTTTACGATTTTGCCTCACATATTAGACTCTGAGGTCCTCTAGGGCAGAGACTCTTGTTCATCTTGTATCTGTAATCATTACACTGTACCTGGCACGGAGTAGGTGCACCCGTCCTCCATGTTTTTTGAACAAAAGACTGAAGGGAGAGGAGTGAGGCGTGGTGAAGTGGATGGGAGTGGGACTGCCCTTGAGGAAAGTGCGAGAGAATTAAAAGGAGAGACCCAGGCTCCTATTATACACAGCTTACCCTCAACAATGAATCCTTTCTCTAAACAGAGCTGCCACCTTACTAGAGCCAAACAAGTGAGACTGTGCCTTTCTTTGCCACGTACCCTCCTCTAAGTGCATGGTACTTACTAACTTATTATTTGGTCTCCTTCAGGATTGCTAGTAAAGGCAAGTTTACTTGATTTAATATGATTAATATTTAATAGGGTAAGTTTAATATGATTTCACCTGCCTTTTTGTGCACAGGGTGCAGGAGGGATCCATTGATGATCTGGGTCTATAGAGATAGTCTTGCACTCAGCACCCAAGTCCATTCAGCCCTACTCCAGACTTGTTCGTATAACTTGGCTGACCAGGTTGGTTATATCTGTAGTTCTGCCTCCTCGTAGAGTATTTCTAAGCTGGATTCCTGTGGACTGCCTTGTCTGTGTCATCTGTGGCAGAATAACAACAGTGGTACCTCCTTACTTCTTTGTTCTTCTCCTATTTCTTCTCTCCCACATTTTCCTCTATCCTGTTTGTGCTGGCTCAGGCCTTTGGACTTCTCATGAAACTTCCTCAGACTAAATTTCGGGAAATTTGTTTCAGCTCAGTCATTTGCCCTTTGTCAAGCAGCTGACCTATTTCATTACACAAAAAATGAGGTTGTGGCGGGATGAGTACTTAGAACTCAGGAAGGGGCATGCCGCCAGTGCCCTAGCAAAGGTTATGTAGATAGGGCTGGCTTTAGCGAAGTACGGATGGAGTGCCTTCGGCTCCCTCTACTACTCTTCCTTCCTAGTGCTGCCATTGGCAAACCCACTTCCCTTGTGGTACTTGTTTGCTGCTTCACTGTCCCACTCAGTCCTGCCTTCCTCTCTGGGTTGGCTGATTCTGACATGAGTCTTCACAGTCCTTTCTACCCAAACCCAAACCTGTCTGTGGGTACTAGGAACACTTCTCAGCTTTCCATGCAGTCATAGAATGATTCACAGAAACTAGTTCAAGCTGAGATATCATGGAATGACATAGCTTAATAGATTACTGTTGTTTTATAGTAGTATAAAAACTTAAATAGAGATGTCTCAAGTCATAGTATAGTGGTATAGTTCTGATAACAGGTACTTCTGGCACCAGATCATGCTAGAGGGTATGGAGGAGAAGTTTGAGGCAATAAATATTATTATTTTATTTTCTGTCAGATTAATAACATTAAAGTAACTGTCTTCCCAGCCCGAAGGTAGCCCTGATCCAGGTTGAAACTTTTGTTTTTCCATGAGTACACTAAGGACCACCTCTGTGGTTATAAACGTTTTAGAGAATATTAGGATCCGAAAGTGCCTCCTTGGCAATTCTTTGAACCTGTTCCAAATCATTTTTGGGGAAGTGTCTCAAGTGGCATCTATATAGCCAGACAAGGTCTTTGAGCTAGTAAGATTTACAACTATTCTTTCCAATTTGCTGGAGTTAGTGATTTTTTTTTTTTAACTTTTGTTGTATTTTATTTTATTATTTTTTGAGACAGAGCCTCAATCTGTCACTCTGGGTAGAGTGCAGTGGCATCACAGCTCATAGCAACTCCTGGGCTTAAGTGATTCTCTTGCCTCAGCCTCTCAAGTAGCTGGGAGTACAGGTGCACGCCACAAGGCCCAGCTATTTTTTGGTTTTAGTTGTCATTGTTGTTCGGGGGGCCCAGGCTGGATTCGAACCTGCCAGCTCTGGTGTATATGGCTGGCGCCTTAGCCGCTTGAGCTACAGGCGCCAAGCCCTTTTGTTGTATTTTAACATAAGGAACTTCTAGGTTTAGTTTTGCAAAAACAAATGTCTTCAAAACATTTCTTGACAATCTCAGACCAGAGCCCTTTACTTAGCCTTTCTCCTCTGGATAAGTAGTGCTCAGTCACATGTAGTGTTGAAAAGATGTGCTCATTTAATAATTTCCACAGTTGTCGAAATTCTGCCATGGAAAAGAATTTCAGCTATTTTGATAAAGTCCCCATAAAAGCACAGCTTCTAAATATTCTTAAAGATGAAAATGCCACAGGTATAAAAATCTACTTTGCAAAAATATACCAAGCCTTTCTGTATTTCTTTCTTTCTTTTTTATCTAATGCACTTCTCCTAGGAGGGAGGGAAAACTTGGTAAGAGTGAAGAAACAGAGTAAGAAGTCTTTAAGAAGTGTAAGTCCATTTATAAACTACCTCTTTTATTAATGACGCCTTTTTGTTCTGTGTCCTGACTAGTTACAAGAATCTATACATGCTGTAGAACTGAATGCTAAAAGGATTGGAAAAAACTCAGTTTTTTCTGTAAGACAGTTTTTAAAATGATGGAGTGAAAAAACGCACTTTTCATTTGAAACAATGGGAAAAATAGTAGTTAAATTCCCAGGAAAACCAATGAGAATGGCTGTGACATTTATAGTAGGGTTAATAGTACTATACATTCTAACAGTATTTATGAGGAAATGCATTTAAATTATAAGTTAGGACTTGGAAAATACATTTTTCCCCATTCCTAGTTCGACATGGGAAACAAAACTATGGTAATTAGAATTCTGATGGCGGCAGTGATAAAGGCAGTTGCGGTGACTACAATGAGGATGTGGGGGGTCAGAATCAGGATGGAAAGAGGGTAGATTTGAGTAATTGGTAGAGATCCTGGCCTTACCGGGGCACTCGTCTTGGCTGTTGTTCAGACATCAGCTCCTCGGCGTGCCCAGCATTTCCCCGTAGACGGTCCTCAACTATGTTCAAATCATGGCTCCATCTTGGCTGAGTTATTTAACCTCCTTACACTTCCTTTCTCTTAGTCCCACAGGGTGTGATGAGCATCTTTCTCATAAGACTATTGGGAGGATTAAATGGGAGTCAACACTTAAAGCTGTTAGCAGAGCTTGGAGCACATGGTAGTGTCACATAGTAGGTGTTCCAGTAAATGCGGGGTGTCATTACTAACTAGCTGTTGGGCACGTGGCAGCAGTGTCACCTGTGGATGGTTGTGTCGGCCAAATAGTGTTGAATGACGGTTGCATGTTTAAATGCTGGTTTGTTTATTGGGGTCAGGAGCTTTTGTGAAATTAATATTTTTCATTGTTCGGCTAAGAACACTTAGACGTCTAAAATTTTAATATTTATTTCTTCTCTTTCTTATAGTCATTCAATTCTGACCTTTTTTCCTATGGAATTTTACATTGAATGCTATTGAATAAAAATTATAAGGTTCATCAGCTACATGAAGGACTTATTATGTGGGTTAATTTTTCAGAATTGTGATTATTGGATGTGAAAATTATTAGTATATTTAATGAGATGTATTTTATTTCGAGCAGTTTTAATAGAATGATTGCAGGTTAGTTAAACGTAAAAGACAATAGGCACATGTGAAAATAGTAAGGGGTAAAGAACTTATAATCCCACAGTCAGAGCCAGTAACTATGCAAATGATAAGAACAGAAATACATGCACTTACTGCCATGCTTCAGGCAGTGTTCTGAGCACTTCACACGGAATTCACATAACTCTGAGTATATTTTAATAAGTATTTCTCTGTGCCCATGTAAAATTGAAATGGGTGGGATTATATAGGAGGAATTATTATATATTTATGATTTTCCCTTAACATTATATATTTATGATTTTTAACAGCTATAAAAGATTTCATTCTGTGATGATGAACCTATCGGTATCAATTGGTGTTCCTGTAACTAAGAAAGTTTAACATTTATGACTCTGATAATATGATTTTGTTTTCCTACAAATAGTGTTATTAATTAGAAAGTCAGTAAAGTATAATCTATTATTCCAGCATGTCAGAAGAGGTTCAGGTAGTGCTAAGACTTTTACCCTATTTTTGTATACCTGTATGTAAAATACAAAAGCTCTGATATTACATAGCTTTTTTTTCTGTGGTATACCCATACGATATAATAAGAAGACACTTTTTTATTTGTTTGTCACTTGCTGTTTTTGTTTGTTTGTTTTGTTTATGAACTCACTCTGTTGCCCAGACTAGAGTGCTGTGGCCTAAGCCTCGGACATAGCAACCTCATACACGAGGGTTCAAGCGATCCTCCTGCCTCAGCCTCCAAGGTAGCTGGGACTATAGTCGAAAATTTCTTTCTTTCCTAAATGTTTTATAGTAAATAAGATCCAGGTATTTATTACCATGTACATAATTTTACTTTCTCGGTTTACTGACATTTGGTGCATGCATTTCTATTATGTTTTGGTTTTGATGGAAAAAACTTGGTCTGATACCAATTCTATGACTACTCCATGAGAGTAAATGGGACATATTTACTGAGATCTACATGGTTTGAGTCTTGCAGTGCCTTTACCTATCCCTTTAATTTATTTTTAAAGCAGGAGATCGAATCATGGATCGGTTTCAGGGTGTGAACATCAGTCTCTGATTATGATTTGGGAGATAATATGGATCTGGAGTTGATAGGCCGGCTGCCTGGTTAGCCAGGCAGGCTTCCATTATCTTAAGAACCTGTACTAATTAGTCTGCTATCATTTTGAGAGATTTCACTATGAAAAGACATTTTCCCAGCATGGCAGAGAAATTAAGCAATGAAATCAATATTCCACATGAGGTTTCGTTCTTCCGTTGTTTTGCACCTATGGAATTCCATCTAATATTATAGCATACTTGTTCAGGTCTGGAGTAGCCTTGTTATTTTCCTCTCAGTCACCATTCCCTTTCCTCATAGCTCAAATTAAGACCATGCCATAACTTAAGGGATTAAAATGTACAATTTTATTTTCGTAGGCCAGCTTCTTGCATTGGGTAAAAAGTTCATTAAACTTCTTGAATATTAAATGAGTGAAATTAGGTTAAGACCTATTTCATGTTCCACACAAAATTATTTATTTTAATGTATGTGATTGTATATACTTATTAAAAAGCTTTTTTAAAATTAAATCATAGCTGAGTACATTCATGGAATCGTGGGGTACAATGTGCTGATTTTACATACAATTTGAAATGCTTTCATCAAATTGGTTAACATAGTCTTCACGGCATTTTCCTAGTTATTGTGTTAAGACATTTGTATTCTACATTTAGTAAATTTCACATGTACCCTTCCTTGTAAGATGCACCGTAGGTGTGATGCCACCAGTTATGCTCCTTCCAACCATCCTCCCCCCTCCCCGTCCTCCCTCTCCCCCTTCCCCATATTCTGGGGCTATAATTGTGTTATAGTTTTCATATGAAAGCTATAAATTGGTTTCCTAGTAGGACTGAGTACATTGGATACTTTTTCTTCCATTCTTGAGATACTTTGCTAAGAAGAATATGTTCCAGCTCCATCCATGTAAACATGAAAGAGGTAAAGTCTCCATCTTTCTTTAAGGCTGTATAATATTCCATAGTATATACATACCACTACCACAATTTATGAATCCATTCATGGGTCGATGGGGACTTGGGCTTCTTCCATGACTTAGCAATTATGAATTGGGCTGCAATAAACATTCTGATACAAATATCTTTGTTATAATGTGATTTTTGGTCTTCTGGATATATCCCTAGTAGAGGAATTGTAGGATTAAATGGCAGGTCTATTTTTAGATCCTTAAGTGATCTCCAAACGTCTTTCCCAAAGGAACGTATTAGTTTGCGTTCCTACCAGCAGTGTAGAAGTGTTCCCTTTTCTCTACATCCATGCCAGCATCTCTGGTTTTGGGATTTTGTGATGTGGGCTAATCTTACTGGAGTTAGATGATATCCCAAAGTAGTTTTGATTTGCATTTCTCTGATTGAAAAGCTTTTCCACAGCTACCATGGCCCAGCATCACCTAAAAAAGCAGTGATTTTGCCTTAAGCCAGATATAAACTGCTGTTTCACAACTTTTCAGGGTTAGCATTCATTTGCCTTAATTCTAGAAAGCTTTTCTTGAATAGATGTATGCTTTTCTTTCTGAAGAAGTTTATACATGGATCAAAAGTGATATTAATTTGGATGCTGATAAAGGTCATATTTTCAGACTTTTTGGAAGACTTGGCGGCATCTCTTGCTTACCTCGAGTTTCACATTATATTTCCTACACCGTATTTTGGGAATGCGTTTGCTTCACACAGTGTCATACATCAGTACAGGGCAGCCCAAAAGTCTCCC
>NW_003852408.1:18737165-18739407 GCF_000181295.1 Otolemur garnettii
GTTTACTACAGATGGTCTACATAACAATACCTTTTGCTAGGTATAATCTATGAATCCCAGCAGGTTGATGTAGGAGTAAAATTATGTCTAATAAAAACTATTTTTCATGGGCTATAAAGTTCACTTTGAAGAAGCCCTGGAAAACTGAGAGCTAAGAAAGAAGTGAGATTCCTCTCTTTTCTGGACTGGATTTCAAAACGTATTAGGGTACTCTGCATGACATTTCAGGCAGATCTCCTGGATAGACCCCTCGCTACAGCTGAACCAAGAATAAGCCTGCACGTACACTGGTCTCAGTGGATAATACTTATTAGTTATCTCCAAGGCCTTGGAAGAAAAGACTCAGAACAGATCCAGTTTTTAAAACAATCAGACCCTTAGATCATATTGGCATGCTCGTAATTATTTTTATTGGATAATAAGAAATCTATCTATTTAATGATTTTCCCTTAGTTTTTGTATTATTGGGGGGAGGGGTTGTTTTCCAACTATTGGATCATGGGAAGTATTTTATCAAACCAATCCAATACATTATTTCAAGCATGCATTTATAAATATTAATTTATTTTAACCAATTGAGTATATTATTTATATTATTTCTAACATGTATTTATATGTATTAACTCATTTAATCTTCATATAGCTATATAAGGTAAAACTAGTATTGTTCTTGTCTTATAGATAAGAAACTGAAGTACATTTAAAAGCCTTGAGAAAATAAAGCTGTGATTTCAGCTTAGCTTGTCCGAAACCTTATTCTTAGCTAATGAGACAATACTTCTAAAACTGCAAATTTTAATTTACTATAGTTAGAAAATCAACATAATGTATAGCAACCGGCACTTTTATAAAAATGGTAAGGAAAAGAAAATAATATATGAAATGTCATTGGATATAATAAGTATTGTTATGTGAAAACATTTTCATAAACATGAATATATATTTAGATACATCTTAGATCTGTATGTTGAGTTGCAATAAAAAATGTATTATTTATTGTCTATACAGGTCAAACAATTTGCAAGCCACTGAACTATACACTATACCCATGAAAATAGTAGGTATTCAGTAAATTTTTGTTAAATTGAATTAATGTATTGTTAAATAAAAAATAGTTCATACATAGTGTTAGGATAAAATGTTTCCACTGAGCATACGATTTCCTCAGATTGAAAATGTTTGTTCCACAGTTCTTAATTAATGAAACTGGAACAGTCAAACATAATCAGTTAATGTATATGTACTTCTCAACCTAAATTCAAGTTTTCCTCTTCAAATCTTTCTGTTCAGTTATTTTTTTTTTTTTTGCTTTAAGTATTGGCTTCTATACATTAATTGCATCAAATAATCATAGTCCAGAAATAAATGGCAACTTCTAAAAGACAAAAATTAAATTGATGATATGGATTCCCTGAAAGTAATAGTTGGTTATGAACAAGAGAAGTTTATTTCAGTAATGCAAGGATGGTTCAATAGTATGAAATCTAGTATTTATCATATTAAACTAAAAAAATCATATGATTATCTCTATAGACACTGACAGAACCTAACAAAACTCAACCACCTTTCTTGACACTCAATAAATAGGATAAACAGAGACTTCTTCAGTTTGATAAAAACATGTTACTATATAGTGGAAGTTCACAAGCCATTCTGATTGATAGGAAAAGACATAGGCATGCTCACTGATTTCAGAAACAAGATAGATTTGGTTGACTCTCTTCACTGTTTCTTAAGATTTGCTGGAGGAGATTGTTAATGCAGTGAGACAAAAGGAGAAAACAGCTGTATAGAAATTTGAAAGGCAGAGGTAAAATAGTTACTGTTATGGATGGTAGTATTTTGTACCCATAAACTTCAGAGTCATTTGGAAAGCAAATAATTCATAAATAAGAAAACAATTCAATGATGGAGAAGTTCAAAATTAATACACAAATTTAACCTAATTGTGTAATATTTGTATTAAAGAATACACAAGGAATACTTAAAAATGAGAAGATACATTCTTTGACAGGTAGCAGGAACATCATCTATGTCTCATCCTGAGCTTTAAGGATAAGCTCTGGATTGGAACAAACATATATGTGAATGATAAAACCATAAATGTAGTGAAGAAAATGTGAATGTCTTATTCTAGTCTTAGTATAGGGAAGTCCTTAATAAAATTCAATATCCAAAAGTCAATTTTAAAAGATTAATACATTTTAAATTTTTAAAAATTTAAAGTTTTGGCTCGGCGCCT